>NC_059218.1:35139886-35449588 GCF_020615455.1 Coregonus clupeaformis
GCGGTTTACATTGATCTATTGACAGGGTGATTGATTGACAGCCTGAATGACCGCTTGGCCCCTCCCACACAGACACCACGCGGCCCAAGCGTGAGTACGAGGTGGACGGGCGGGACTACCACTTTGTGTCGTCACGGGAACAAATGGAGAAGGACATCCAGAGCCACCGCTTCATCGAGGCGGGCCAGTACAACAGCCATCTGTACGGCACCAGCGTTCAGAGCGTCCGCGAGGTGGCAGAGCAGGTACAGACAGCACAGATCAGATACCCTGTTAAACAAGCTTTGGAGATATATTATCATTGTGATATTTATATTATTATATTAACATGAGAGGGATGACACATTAGGCAACTCTACATTATTTAACATGCTCACAACAACAGCTGTTGTTCTGTATTGATTGGCTTACGAAGTGTAAAAGGATCTGGCTGATTGAATCCCCTCCTCTCTCTCCCTCCCTCTGTTCTCTCCCCCACCACTCTCTCCCTCCTTCTGTTCTCTCCACCTCCTCTCTCTCCCTCCCTCTGTTCTCTCCCCCTCCTCTCTCTCCCTCCCTCTGTTCTCTCCCCCACCACTCTCTCCCTCCTTCTGTTCTCTCCACCTCCTCTCTCTCCCTCCCTCTGTTCTCTCCCCCTCCTCTCTCTCCCTCCCTCTGCTCTCTCCCCCACCACTCTCTCCCTCCTTCTGTTCTCTCCACCTCCTCTCTCTCCCTCCCTCTGTTCTCTCCCCCTCCTCTCTCTCCCTCCCTCTGCTCTCTCCCCCACCACTCTCTCCCTCCTTCTGTTCTCTCCCCCTCCTCTCTCTCCCTCCCTCTGCTCTCTCCCCCACCACTCTCTCCCTCCTTCTGTTCTCTCCACCTCCTCTCTCTCCCTCCCTCCGTTTCTCTCCCCCTCCTCTCTCTCCCTCCCTCTGTTCTCTCCCCCTCCTCTCTCTCCCTCCCTCTGCTCTCTCCCCCACCACTCTCTCCCTCCTTCTGTTCTCTCCACCTCCTCTCTCTCCCTCCCTCCGTTTCTCTCCCCCTTCTCTCTCTCCCTCCCTCTGTTCTCTCCCACTCCTCTCTCTCTCTCCCTCCGTTGTCTCCCCCACCACTCTCTCCCTCCCTCCGTTCTCTTCCCCTCCTCTCTCTCCCTCCCGCCGTTCTCTCTCTCCCACCATCTCTCCCATCCTCCCTCCATTTTCTCCCTTTCCGTTCTCTCCCTCATTCCTCTCTCTTCCTCCATCTCTCCCTCCCCTCACCCCTCGTTTCCCTCCTTTGCTGTGAGTAGCAGGGGAAACACTGTATACTGGATGTGTCAGCCAATGCTGTCCGCAGACTACAGGCCGCTCAGCTCCACCCTATCGCCATCTTCGTCCGGCCCAAGTCACTTGAGAATGTCCTGTATGTACACACACATACGACACACACATACACACACACTTACATACACACACACACATACACACACACACACACATACACACAAACTCACACACTAGCTACACTACCAGTCAAAAGTTTGGACACACCTACTCATTCAAGGGTTTTTCTTTATTTTTACTATTTTCTACATTGTAGAATAATAGTGGAGACATCAAAACTATGAAATAACACAAATGGAATCATGTAGTAATCATGTGTATTATTTCATAGTTTTCATAGTTTTGATGTCTTCACTATTATTCTACAATGTAAAAAATAGTAAAAAATAAAGAAAAACCCTTGAACGAGTAGGTGTCCCCAAACTTTTGACTGGTAGTGTATATGACTTGTGTTGACTGATGATTGTGTGTGTATGTGTTGTTGTTGTTGTTGTGCAGAGAGATCAACACTCGTCTGACAGAAGAGCAGGCCAGGAAGGGTATGGACCGCGCTCTCAAACTGGAACAGGACTTCCTAGAGTGCTTCTCAGGTAACACTGTCTAGAACACTTTGGGCTGTAATTCCATTAAGCAGGAATGTGTTGACCTAATTATCATCTAACTCTGCAGGTAGATGACAGTGTGACTTGATCTGGATGTTTGCTCATAAACTTTTTATGCGTGACACCACACACAGACACATATCTGACGTTTTCTTCCTCCCTCCCTCTCTCTCTCTCTCTCTCTCCCTCGCTCTCTCTCTCTCTCTCGCTCTTTCTTTCTCTCTCTTTCTTTCTTTCTTTCTTTCTTTCTTTCTCTCTCTCTCTCTCTCTTTCTCTCTCTCTCTATCTTTCTCTCTCTCTCTCTCTCTCTCTCTCTCTCTCTCTCTCTCTCTCTCTCTCTCTCTCTCTCTCTCTCTCTCTCTCTCTCTCTCTCTGTCTCCCTCTCCCTCTCTGTCTCTCTCTGTCTCTCTTTCCCTCTCTCTCTCTCCCGCTCTCTCTCTCCAGCTGTGGTGGAAGGAGACAGCTTCGAGGAGGTTTACCACAAGGTGAAGACGGTGATCGAGGAGCAATCAGGGCCTTACATCTGGATCCCCACCCGGGAGAGGCTGTGAGGCTGCCCCATAACCCACCTCCACCCCCCAACCACCCTCAGACAGTCTGCCCTCCAGCCCAACCAGCGTTTAAAGAGACAGACATAGAAACACAGACGGACAGACAGACAGACAGACACAGAAACACAGAGAGATAGACATGAGAGTATTTAATAAATATTCATATATAATCAATGTGTGGTGAGTACTGAGAAAGACTGGAGAGGGGTGACCCAGTTTGATGTGGCAGGGCGGGGCGGGGCGGGGGGCGTCCCCGGGATAAGCACAGGGTAAATTATCTGCCATCTCTCCCTCTCTGTCTCTCTCAGTCTCATTGGCTGCCTTTGACATCCCCGCCGACAAGGTGGCAAAACCATCAGCATCCATCTGATCCTTCCTTTGTTATATCCCTTAGGCTTCTCTCCTCCTCCTGTCTCCTCTCTCTCTGTTCAGGACATGAAAATGAGGGAGAGAGAGAGAAGGAGAGTGCATAGACTATGGAAGGGCACACAGATACTATTGAGTTCCTCTAATCCAGAGGAGGCGCTTTTCTAGTGAAAAGGCTTTGCTCTATGAACAACACCCCACTAACCAAGACTGGCATTCGCTCAATCACCCACGAAAAGCATTGCAAGGACATCAAAAGCAGCACAAATTAAAACTCAAAAGTTGAACTTGCGCATGCGTCCTCAAAGAACTCAGAGATGGGAGTTGAGGAAAATGACGGATATTAAGAAGAATGAATAGAGAAAAAGAAGAAGAGAAATGACTTGGAGGTGTGTCCCACCCGTCTTTCCGTTTCCCCCGCCGTTTGGTGGGGGAGTTTTTAGCATGTCTCAACAGAGAGGAGCAGAGCAGTGCAGACAGAGAAAAAGGGGGGTGTCTTTCTTGTGTGCAAACTCACTGTGTGCATTGACAATGGAAGACCTCACATAGTGTAACCTCTGGGTCTCTTCTGTACCGCACACACAGTCAGCCGTACAGTAGTGCCATTCTAATCCACCTGGCTGTTCTCCAAAAGCACTGGTTGTTCTGACCTGTTTGTAACAGGCAGGCAGATCCCAGGCTGAATGTTCTCTTAGTGCACAACAGCAGAGTTCTTATGTTCAGCTCTTTAGTGTTAAGAGCACCGCAGCCAATTCTCTGATCACTCTTCCAAAAAGACCCCTCAACAACCCACACACAGTGTTCTCACTGGCCACTCTGAGCAGTGGTGTGTGTGTGTGTGTGTGTGTGTGTGTGTGTGTGTGGACTCTCTTCCTCCTCCTCCCTACCACTCTTTCTCTGCCTCTTTCTTTCTCTCTCTCTCTTTGTTTCGTCATAAATGAAGGCTACGTATATATAACACATTTAACAGACAAAATGGCCTATATAAATATATATTTTTAATGACGATTTCTAACAGGAGTTAGAGACTGTAAAATGTAACATCTCTTCAACAATTTTCCATTGCTTTCTTTGGGTAATGTTTCTCTTGTGTTTGGTGATTTGTTTTGGTCATTGACTTTGCTTGATTTTCCCCTCCACACAACACACAGTCCTGACAAACAAACACACAAAGAAACACATAATAACTGAGCTATAACTGAGATATAACTGAGATATAACTGAGCTATAACTGAGCTATAACTGAGATATAACTGAGATATAACTGAGCTATAACTGAGATATAACTGAGATATAACTGAACTATAACTGAGATATAACTGAACTATAACTGAACTATAACTGAACTATAACTGAGATATAACTGAGCTATAACTGAGATATAACTGAGCTATAACTGAGCTATAACTGAGCTATAACTGAGATATAACTGATATATAACTGAGCTATAACTGAGATATAACTGAACTATAACTGAGATATAACTGAGCTATAACTGAGATATAACTGAGATATAACTGAGATATAACTGAGATATAACTGAGATATAACTGAACTATAACTGAGATATAACTGAGCTATAACTGAGATATAACTGAACTATAACTGAGATATAACTGAGCTATAACTGAGCTATAACTGAGATATAACTGAGATATAACTGAGATATAACTGAGATATAACTGAACTATAACTGAGATATAACTGAGATATAGCTGAGCTACAACTGAGTTACACATCTCACTTCCTGTGCCCAGAGTGTTTTGGTTTGAGGTGCAGTATACAATACAGTAATATTGGATGGGATAGAAAGGTGGTGTGCGTGTGCATGTGTATGTGGGTGGTTGTGGGACTGTGTGTGTGTCTGTGTGCGTGTGTGTTCTTGCCCGTGTGTGTGAGTGCCAGGCTCATGAAATTTAGTGCAATAGTGTAATGATGATATGCAATGAGAGTGGGGTTGTGTGTCTAGTATAATAATAATTTGCACTGACAGCATTAATACAGGTATTGATAGAGGGAGTGAGAATAAGACAGAATACTATATGGATTACAGGGGTTTACAGACACTAGTTTGTATTTACTTAAACATTTGTTTAGAACTTTTGATTTGATGTTTGAAAGAGTGAAGTTACTGGTGGAAGTGACCGTTCATATTTATTGTTCCTTTGTTTTGGCTCACTTGCTTCTCCCAGTGAGAGAAGGAAAGTGTTCATGTTTTGGATTGATTATTTATTGTTAACTGCTCTCACTGTTTCAGTTTTACTCACTTATAAGTCTGTATTTGTTTTTGCATACATTTTTTTTGCACATTCTCAGTTTTGGGGGACTGGCCAGAACTGTTGTAAATACAGAGATGTTGGGGTCGTGTGGGGCGTGGGATGCTCTGGCCGTGCACACTGCTGATTGGACATTAGAGAAACCGTCAGAGCCTCAGCACTGGGACCTGAGCCCACAGCCCTGCTAGCCCCTTTAATATACAGTAACACATCACTTTGGGTGGGTCACACACACACACACATACACACACACACACACACACATACACACATACACACACACACACAGAGACACACAGACACACATACACACACATACACACACACACCCACACACACAGACACACACAAGAACAAACATTCTACATGAATAATAATATGTTATCTATTTCTTTATTTGAAAAATCTAATGAATTTCTTATTCTCTGTCTGTCATCCATATCATAGTGTGATACTCCTAAACAAAATATATATTAATTTTTACTGAAAAGACTGATGATAAAATTACGACAAAGTCAACTGATGCTGAAAATATGTTTAAAATTATTTATCTTGCAAGAGATAACAATATCAAGCAAACTAACATGTTTCATTTCAGTGAATCGCTTGTTGTAAATGAGCTATAAAAACAATACAATTAATTAAAATAAGCTTTCTGAGAAAAGAGCAGTGTCATGGTACCTTTATTGGGGGGGGGGTTGACTATGATTTGATGTTGTTTTTTGGTACCAAGCCAGGAACCATGCAGGTTAAGGTTGGTCCTCAGCCTGGGAAGAGGAACTAGAACATCTGGCCTTTAGGGGGCGCTCAAATTTCATTTTTGTAGCAACTTCTCTGCAGTCTCCAGCTTCACACACTGCAGTTTCTTATTTTTCTCTCTCTTTCCCTTTGCTTGTGGTGTGTTTTCGTGTGTTTCTTGTTTTCCCAAATTAATTTCTCTCCTTTTTTCTATCTCTCTGTGTTCTCCCTCGGCCCCTCTCTCTCTCTCTCCCCCCCCCACCCTGCTGACACCCAGGGGAGTTCAAGTCCCACCCTTTTCCCTTTAGGAAATCACACAAGAAAGATGCTTCCTCTGTGAGAGTAAGAAATAGAAGTGTGTGTGTGTGTGTGTGTGTGTGTATGTGTGTCTGTGTGTGTGTTGTGTGTTCAGTGAAGCCAGAACACATTGCGTCAGAGGATGAGGTGAACCCTCCAGCCCGTTACAATGTATAGAACTTTGAGCTGGAAAATCACTATTCAACAAGTCCTTTGTGTGTGTGGATGTGTGTGTGGCCTGTGTAGCTCCTGGTATGTGCTTGGTGTGACTAATGGGGCGTGAGCAGAGAGAATCACGCCATATTGGCTCCCCTAGTGTGATTAGGATCAATATTATGACTATTATATATCTCACTACAGATCTACACCAAGCACAATCACTGGCAATTAGACATGCAGAGCACATTTTCACATTTAACAGTCTTTAGGTTGGACATTTTCACAATCTGAAAACGAATTCTAGGTATTCAGCTTCTTCATTTGTGTTTGTGTGTGAATGTTCTGGCAGGGTCCTTCACCTGTGTTCTGTGCTGATGTTCCACCCCACCCTCATGTTGTACTGCCTGTGTTTCCTCCACATATTCCTCACTGTGGTTCAGCACTTCAGGTCACAATAATAGTATTCCATTACTGTTTCATTTATGAGCACATTTTCCCGTCAGATCTGGGTCAGCTCCTCATAGGGTTGGTTAGCACAATGAGATTAGAAATCCCAGGACTACGGATGGATATCTCTGTTAAAGGGATGGGATTACATAAGATTTTAAAATAATACCATTGTCATATGTATTAACAGTAATACCTGGGTTTCCTCCCTTTAAGTCAGTGTTTCCCAACCCGGGTCCTCCAGTACCCCCAACAGCATACATGTGTGTTGTAGCCCTGGACAAGCACACCTCATTCAGCTTATTGAGGGCTTGATGATTAGTTGACAAGTTGAATTAGGGGTGCTTCTCGAGGGTTACAATAAAAATGTGTACTGTTGGGGGTACTGGAGGACCAGGGTTGGGAAACACTGCTTTAAGGTACTAGCTGTATGGATAGGGTGTCACAAGGATACGGGGTAAAGTATGGGGTTATGGAGACACATAGCAAACAGACACATACTAGAGGTAAGAGGCAGAACTTGTCTGTGTTTGGTAAGGTCGTTACATACATCTCAAACACACACACACACACACACACACAGGGGCAGTGTTAGGATATATGGGTGTTTGGATTGGGGTGGGCTGTTTTACGATGGGTGGGTCTAAAGGTTTGTAGGGAGGGGTCATAGTGAAGGGGGGTGGGGTGTGTTAATGTTATGTTGGGATGGGATAGGGGTAGCACCTGGTATGGCAGCACAGTGTGTGTCGTATTGTCTGTAAGACTCAAAAGGGTCTGGTTCTGTTCCATTGACTTATGGCTGTGCTGCTGAAAGTCTCCCTGCCTGCCGAACACGAGACCATGAGCCATGAAAGCAGCCCTTTCTCAGCTCTCTCTCTCTCCCCTCCCTCTCCCCTCCCTCCCCTCTCTCTCCCCTCCCTCTCTCCCCTCCCTCTCCCTCTCATCTCTCTCCCATCCCTCTCCCTCCCCCGTCCCTCTCCCTCTCCCTCTCTCTCCCCTCCCTCTCTCCCCTCTCTCCCCTCCCTCTCCCTCCCTCTCTCCCCTCCCTCTCCCCCCTCCTCTCTCTTCCCCCCCTCTCTCCCCTCCCTCTCCCCTCCCTCTCTCTTCCCTCCCTCTCTCCCTCTCTCTCCCCTCTCCTCCCTCTCCCATCCCTCTCCCCCTCTCTCCCCCCTCCCCTCCCTCCCCTCTCTCTCCCCTCTCTCCCTCTCTCTCCCCTCTCCTCCCTCTCCCCTCCCTCTCCCCCCTCTCTCCCCCTCCCTCCCTCCCTCTCTCTCCCTCCCTCCCTCTCTCCCCTCCCTCTCCCTCCCTTTCTCTCCCCCCTCTCTCTCCCATCCCTCTCACCTCCCTCTCCCTCCCTCTCCCCTTTCTCTCCCCCTCTCTCTCCCCTCCCTCTCTCCCCTCTCTCTCCCCTCTCACCCTCCCTCCCTCCCTCTCCTCTACCTCTCTCTCTCCCCTCCTCCCTCCCTCTCCCCCTCTCGCTCCCCTCCCTCTCCACACTCTCTCCCCTCCATCCTTCTCCATCCCTCTCCCCTCCCTCTCTCTCCCCTCCCTCTCCCCTCTCTATCCCCTTCCTCTCACACACACACTCTCTCTATGTGTCCCTCATGCCCTTCTCCTCTCCCCCTCCTCTACCTCACACGCTCACTCTATCTTCTTGTATCATCTGTGTCCTTCTCCTCTCCTCCTCTCTCTTTCCCTCCTCTCTCTTTTGCAATGCTAGGGTTGTGGGTTCGATTCCCATGGGGTACCAGTATGAAAATGTATACACGCACTACTTTAAGTTGCTTTGGATAAGAGTGTCTGCTAAATGACTTAAATGTTGTGATGAATGTCAGAAGCCGAGGGAGATCTGAAAGTAGGTATAAACCTTTGGTCATTGCTACCTCACACCTGCTCCACTGGGCTAGATAGATGATGGAAGTGTTTTGGCCCGGGATATAACAGTAGCATCAGATGCCCTGAAGCCATGGCAGAACAGTAGCTGCCTGATATACCCTTCCCTCCATTCACACCACACATGCACTGACGTTGAACCACAGCAGACTTCACACCTCTGTGGCACTGTGCAAGTCTCAGCTCTTCACTCTGTGTCTTTCTTTCACTCATTACTGTGGTTTCCTCTGTTCTGACCTCCACCATGTCAGTCTCACCCCCAGAGAGAAAAGTCTCACCCAACACCCTCAGAGCTTTTAGCATTATGTGTAAGGGAACATGGGGTTTATGGCCCACTATGGATGCATACCGTCTCTGAGAAACTTGCTGATCCAACGTTATTCCTGCCAACTTCTGCCTGACAGAGTGGTAGATAGGGTGTTTTTCGTGCTGCTATTGTGTTGTGTAGTGCAGTGGTTCTCAAACTGTGGGGTCGGCAGCGGGGGGCGTTTTTTTTTTAGGAACTCAGTCCAGCTTTCAACTTACTCTTGGAAGTTGTAATAGTAGAATGCATAAGGTGCAATTTCGAAATTTGGTAGTGCATCATCAGTTTTCCTCTTGTCATGTCAGTCATTGCATACCTTAGAGCGCTATTTATATACTGAACAAAAATATAAACGCAACATGCAACAATTTCAAAGATTTTACTGAGTTACAGTTCATATAAGTAAATCAGTCAATTGAAATAAATTCATTAGGCCCTAATCTATGGATTTCACATGACTGGGAATACAGATATGCATCTGTTGGTCACAGATACCTTTTTTTAAAGGTAGGGGCGTGGATCAGAAAACCAGTCAGTATCTGGTGTGACCACCATTTGCCTCATGCAGCGCGACACATCTCTTTCACATAGAGTTGATCAGGCTGTTGATTGTGGCCTGTGGAATGCTGTCCCACTCGTCTTCAATGACTGTGCGAAGTTGCTGGATATTGGCGAGAACTGGAACACGCTGTCGTACACATCGATCCAGAACATCCCAAACATGCTCAATGGGTGACATGTCTGGTGAGTATGCAGGCCATGGAAGAACTGGGACATTTTCAGCTTCCAGGAATTGTGTACAGATCCTTGCAACATGGGGCCGTGCATTATCATGCTGAAACATGAGGTGATGGAGGCGGATGAATGGCACGACAATGGGCCTCAGGATCTCGTCACGGTATCTCTGTGCCTTGAGATTGCCATCGATAAAATGCAATTGTGTTCGTTGTCTGTAGCTTATGCCTGCCCATACCATAACCCCACCGCCACCATGGGGCACTCTGTTCACAACGTTGACATCAGCAAACCGCTCGCCCACACGACGCCATACAGGTGGTCTGCGGTTGTAAGGCCGGTTGGACGTACTTCCAAATTCTTTAAAACTATGTTGGAGGCGGCTTATGACAGAGAAATTATTCCAAAACTAAACTGCATAGGATATTTCCTGATACATCCCCTATGTGTGATAAATGTCAGGCTGAGCAGGGTACACTACTCCACTGCTTTGCCCTATGCTCTGTATGGTTATTGGTGTGGAATTTTTGGGGTCCTCTCTGTAGTTCTGGAGACTTCAATAGACCCAGACCCGCTTCTGATAATCCTGGGAGTGTCCGAATCCCTAAACGGATTAACCAACTCCCAAAAACAACTAATCTCTTACAGTCTCATTTCGGCCAAAAAATTAATCTTGTTGTTTTGGAAAAGGAGGGAAGCGCCCTCTACCAAATTATGGCTCAGCGAATTGGCAAACACTGTACACTTAGAAAGAATTAGATATATTCTGAACAATAAATGATCAACATTTGATCAAATCTGGCAGCCTTTCCTCTCTTACTTGGACCAGTCGGCGCTGTGAATTTGTACTTTTTAACGCACTCTCAATTGTCATATTGTAATCTACCTTTGGCCAGCGTGTGCTGGCCCCACCACCCGAGCAGTCGGGAGGGGAATAGGGTGGAATATGGGGGGGGATAAAGGGGGGTATAAGTATAAGTGGGGGGGTACATCTACCCTTTTTCTTTCTACCTGTCCCTGTTCTGTATGTCCTGTTTTGTAATATTTGTTTTGTGCCCATAACTCTGGGTCTTGTTGTTCATATCTGTTCTCTTATGTTTAGATAAGAACTGTACACGTGTCTTTCATACCTATACAACATTCTTGTGTGTGTTCAATAAAAAATATTTGAACGAGAGAAATTAACATTAAATTCTCTGGCAACAGCTCTGGTGGACATTCCTGCAGTCAAAACGTGAGACATCTGTGGCATTGTGTTGTGTGACAAAACAGCACATTTTAAAGTGTCCTTTTCTTGTCCCAAGCACAAGGTGCACCTGTGTAATGATCAGGCTGTTTAATCAGCTTCTTGATATGCCACACCTGTCAGGTGGATGGATTATCTTGGCAAAGCAGAAATGCTCACTAACAGGGATGTAAAAAAATGGTACCAAAAAACTTGAGAGAAATAAGGTTTTTGTGCATATGGAACATTTCTGGGATATTTTATTTCAGCTCATGAAACATGGGACCAACACTTTACATGTTGCGTTTATATTTTTGTTCAGTATAACCTGTCAGAAATGTCTAGAAATGTCCAGATCAAAACAGCGTTTTTTAGTTAGGTTTTTTAGCCCATAGATTTCTAGTAATGTTCGAGTCACTCAAATATCACATGAATACACATTAGACATGGACAAATGTATAGAATTACAAGAACATTTGCTTTAAAGCTGCAAAATGTTCTCTGCACCCCATGACAAAATGTGTAGAATTGCAGGAAATAAGCTTAAATCTGCAATAAAAATGTCTCTCCGCCAACAAGAGTGGTGTGAACAGTTTGTGTCATGAACAGTGCTTGTGCCCATAGATATACTGTACAGGTGGCGTGCGCGGGATATTGGCCTGAGTGAAAAAGTTTGGGAACCCTGGTGTAGTGTATGAATGGATCGTGTCCAGGAGTGTGTGTACCATGGGAGACGATGTGCTTACAGCCGTCAGACGGGCCAGTCAGACCTGACCCCATTTAGCACATTCCTCTGACCCAGTTACCCATGGGCCAGGCTTTTTTGGGCCACCTTGGACTCAAGAGCACAATCTAGTACGCTTCTCACTGCAACACACAGCTGCCTACACCAGCTGCACTATGCGCATAGTACAGTTGAAGTCGGAAGTTTACATACACTTAGGTTGGAGTCATTAAAACTTGTTTTTCAACCACTCCACAGATTTCTTGTTAACAAACTATAGTTTTGGCAAGTCGGTTAGGACATCTACTTTGTGCATGACACAAGTAATTTTTCCAACAATTGTTTACAGACAGATTATTTCACTTATAATTCACTGTATCACAATTCCAGTAGGTCAGAAGTTTACATACACTAAACAGCTTTACATGCCTTTAAACAGCTTGGAAAATTCCAGAAAATGATGTCATGGCTTTAGAAGCTTCTGATAGGCTAATTGACATCATTTGAGTCAATTGGAGGTGTACCTGTGGATGTATTTCAAGGCCTACCTTCAAACAGTGCCTCTTTGCTTCACATCATGGGAAAATCAAAAGAAATCAGCCAAGACCTCAGAAAAATAATTGTAGACCTCCACAAGTCTGGTTCATCCTTGGGAGTAATTTCCAAACACCTGAATGTACCATGTTCATCTGTACAAACAATAGTACGCAAGTATAAAGACTGTGGGACCACACAGCTGTCATACCGCTAAGGAAGGAGACGCATTCTGTCTCCTAGAGAAGAGCATACTTTGGTGCGAAAAGTGCAAATCTATCCCAGAACAACAGCAAAGGACCTTGTGAAGATGCTGGAGGAAACAGGTTCAAAAGTATCTACAGTATATCCACAGTTAAACGAGTCCGATATTGACATAACCTGAAAGGCCGCTCAGCAAAGAAGAAGCCACTGCTCCAAAACTGCCAATAAAAAGCCAGACTACGGTTTGCAATTGCACATGGGAACAAAGATCATACTTTTTGGAGAAATGTCCTCTGGTCTGATGAAACAAAAAATTGAACTGTTTGGCCAGTTCAATTTGCGGGGGCACCGGCTAGTTGAGATAGTTGAAGTAATATGTACATGTGGGTAGAGTTAAAGTGACTATGCATAAATAATTAACAGAGTAGCAGCAGCGTAAAAATTGATGGGGTGGGGGGCAGTGCAAATAGTCCGGGTAGCCATGATTAGCTGTTCAGAGTCTTATGGCTTGGGGGTAGAAGCTGTTGAGAAGTCTTTTGGACCTAGACTTGGCACTCCGGTACCGCTTGCCGTGCGGTAGCAGGGAGAACAGTCTATGACTAGGGTGGCTGGAGTCTTTGACAATTTTGAGGGCCTTCCTCTGACACCGCCTGGTATAGAGGTCCTGGATGGCAGGAAGCTTGGCCCCAGTGATGTACTGGGCCGTACGCACTACCCTCTGTAGTGCCTTGCGGTCGGAGGCCAAGCAGTTGCCATACCAGGCGGTGATGCAACCAGTCAGGATGCTCTCGATGGTGCAGCTGTATAATTTTTTGAGGATCTGAGGACCCATGCCAAATCTTTTCAGTCTCCTGAGGGGGAATAGGCTTTGTCGTGCCGTCTTCACGACTGTCTTGGTGTGTTTGGACCATGATAGTTCGTTGGTGATGTGGACACCAAGGAATTTGAAGCTCTCAACCTGTTCCACTACAGCCCCGTCGATGAGAATGGGGGCGTGCTCAGTCCTCTTTTTTTTCCTGTAGTCCACAATCATCTCCTTTGTCTTGGTCACGTTGAGGGAGAGGTTGTTGTCCTGGCACCACACGGCCAGGTCTCTGACCTCCTCCCCTATAGGCTGTCTCATCGTTGTCGGTGATCAGGCCTACCACTGTTGTGTCGTCGGCAAACTTAATGATGGTGTTGGAGTCGTGCCTGGCCATGCAGTCATGGGTGAACAGAGAGTACAGGAGGGGGACTGAGCACGCACCCCTGAGGGGCCCCCGTGTTGAGGGATCAGTGTGGCAGATGTGTTGTTACCTACCCTTACCACCTGGGGGCGGCCCGTCAGGAAGTCCAGGATCCAGTTGCAGAGGGAGGTGTTTAGTCCCAGGATCCTTAGCTTAGTGATGAGCTTAGAGGGCACTATGGTGTTGAATGCTGAGCTGTAGTCAATGAATAGCATTCTCACGTAGGTGTTCCTCTTGTCCAGGTGGGAAAGGGCAGTGTGGAGTGCAATAGAGATTGCATCATCTGTGGATCTGTTGGGGCGGTATGCAAATTGGAGTGGGTCTAGGGTTTCTGGGATAATGCTGTTGATGTGAGCCATGACCAGCCTTTCAAAGCACTTCATGGCTACAGACGTCAGTGCTATGGGTCGGTAGTCATTTAGGCAGGTTATCTTAGAGTCCTTGGACACGGGGACTATGGTGGTCTGCTTGAAACATGTTGGTATTACAGACCCAGTCAGGGACATGTTGAAAATGTCAGTGAAGACACTTGCCAGTTGGTCAGCACATGCTCGGAGTACACGTCCTGGTAATCCGTCTGGCCCTGCGGCCTTGTGAATGTTGACCTGCTTAAAAGTCTTACTCACATCGGCTACGGAAAGCGTGATCAAATAGTCATCCGGAACAGCTGGTGCTCTCATGCATGCTTCAGTGTTGCTTGCCTCGAAGCAAGCATAGAAGTGGTTTAGCTCGTCTGGTAGGCTTGTGTCACTGGGCAGCTCGCGGCTGTGCTTCCCTTTGTAGTCTGTAATAGTTTTCAAGCCCTGCCACATCCGACGAGCGTCAGAGCCAGTGTAGTACGATTCAATCGTCACTCTGGAGAAGAGCGTCCGCTAAATGACTAAAATGTTAAATGTAGGTATGGGTTTGGTGTTAGTTGTGTGTCTTTGTGTGCATACTGCTCATATTCTGTATGCGTGACATATAAGTGTGTCGGGTAAAGTACAAAGTACAGTGCAAATAGTTCAATTCAACATCATTGATTATAATTCCCTTATTATACACAGTCCATTTATAAGATTATTATCACATTTAGCAAGGTACATTAACTTACATTACAGCATTTTCTGTGTAGGACCAAGAGTTTTAATTCACCTAATGTCTCAAGTGGAAATGCCTGAGAGATGTGAGCATGTTAAGTAGGCTATGTGTGGTGTAGAACATTACAAACCCTGAAGAAATTAATAAAAAGAACTTAGATAGAACACCGGAAATGTCCGTTGTGTGACCTGCAGGCCAATTCGATAATAAAGGCCAATCATAGTATAGCAAAGGTATATCATAATAAGCATTGTTTATACTTTTTAGACACGTACTTTAGACCTAATTAATTCTCAAAGCTTTCTCGTTCTCAGCCTGCTGTGACAGTCTTTATCTGCTACTAATTGTTTTCCACCATGGGTCTTCCAGGTCATTTACATAAGAAAAGGACCAACCGCTCCAGAACTTTAATGAAGTCACTGCCGAGGAAATAACAGGCCAATCCACAAAGCGGCTTCCTGCGACTCTGCATGGCGATAGGGCATTTGCATGGGAATGACATGAAACCAGCAACAGTCTGGTTTCTTTTCCGTAGATATTGTAGTAGCCTGTATGTATTGTATGCTTACAGAGCAGACTGGAATGAAATTAAATATCATAAAAGAGAACATTGCAAAAGGATCTCCACATCCCAAAAACCTGTAGGCTATTTTAATTTGTGTATCATGAATGAAACATGATAACTGTCTGGTATGAGCAATATCACTCCCAGCACTTATGCTCTTAAATACACAATCGCAAAAAATATCATAAAAATGGGGTCGGGTGAATGCGTTGATTTTCATATTCTTTTGACTTACAGCTCGAATTGACCTATGGTTGGCCGAAACTGTATGCGTGAAGGCGGGGCGTAAAGCAGTCAGTGGAGGTTAGTGCTATTCGGCTCTAAATGTGTGTTGAAACATCCGTAGTGAGAGGTTACTGAGTGGACGGGAGATAAGTGCATAACTTTTTTGTTTCTTGTTTATTTTTCAGGAGTGATTTGTCGTTCAATTTTTCTTTCAGCTCTGTGATTTGTAAATCATTCTACATAATTGGAAACAGCCTAAAGACAGGGGCAGAGACACGCAGTTGTACCCGACCATCTATCGACTTAATTTTTGGGGACGATTTTTTACAGAAATATTCATACAATTCTGGATCTGGTCGTTTGTAAAGAAAGTAGACTACCGAATCGAACAGAACACAGCAGTAACATGGTTTTCATTCATCTTGACAATTGAGTTTTTTGCAAGTGCCTTGATTACGGAGTCATGTCATCGAATTGAGAGGGAATTTTAGAGAAGTCGTTGAGGGTTCATGGACAAAGAGTGGACCGAATACAGCCCAATGATACGATAAGTTTCACCTACATGCGTCCCCTTTCTTGAATGTGACAGTGGGGACATAGCACAAGATCATAGGACAACTTTTGCTATATAATTGTTAGCCACTATATGCAATATGCTCTAGCGCTATAAAGGAACGTTTTTCCTAGTATGAAAGTTAATACTTTATTGACTATTCTAGATTATAATTTTTTTAAACAGGTGGTTGTCTATTTGTATCGACTTATTCCATGAGACATTGACTTCCCACCGTCCGTCAGTCAAAGCGAGGTTTTCCTTGTAATGTTGTGACCACACATTTTTTTCACTCATTCCCCAGTGAAACTGGTGTTTGAACTGTTGTCGGTGTCAGATGTGGTCAGTGTTGCGGCCAATGGGTACACGGCCCAGCTGACCGTGCCAATAAATTAACAGTTTAACTTTTTTGACACACACAATCGTTGGAGTTCGTTCATATTACGGATATTCTGGATGCCATTATGGAGTTCATATCCAGTCGAATTGCCCCACTTTGGCTGGTCCTGCTGGAGTGTTTGCTTCTGTCGACAGCAGAGGAAGGTAGGTCGGATGGGTTCGTATTACCTCTACAACGTTCTCAAATAAAAGGCTGTTTCATGTGCTGTCGCCATGCTTATTCTCGACGAAAAATGTACTGTGGGGTTATTAGGCTACCTAATAGCTTATTGAAAATATGATTTAGCCCTCTTTTGTCTTCAACTTCAGATTATTGTTACATTGTAACAGCATCACATATTACATTGTAACAACTGCACTGTTTTGTATTTGTATTTATTATGGATCCCCATTAGCTGCTGCCAAGGCAACAGCTACTCTTCCTGGGGTCCAGCAAAATTAAGGCCGTTATACATTTTAAAAACATTACAATACATTCATTACAGATTTGTGTGCCCTCAGGCCTCTACTCTACTACCACATATCTATAACACAAAATCCATGTGTACGTGTGTATAGTGCATATGTTGTCGTGTTTTTTGTATGCATGTGTCATTTAGTAAAAACATTTTTTACACGTGCTTGTTAATGTGACATGCTAGTTGTACATCATGATGGCTAATCAATCCTACACTCCTACATTTTTACTGTATAGTATTTTTTATTTGTATGAAGAATCATAAGCCTCCACTATCTAACTATTGCAATTAAACTCTGAGTGAGACTTCACCATTAATGAAGATTCACTTTTCACTTCTTGCAAGTTTCTTTATATATATACTGTATATCTTTATATGTCTTTTAAAAACAGTCCAAGACAACATACATACATGGATTAATTTAAGATAGAGAGGTGACAATGAATTAGGTGTGTGTGTATGTGTGTGGTTGTGTGTGTGTGTGTGTGTGTGTGCACATTGTTGAATTTGTGCTTGTCTGTGTGTGTGGGAGCATGTGCGTTCTGGAAAGGTGACCCAGAGGCTGGTATATATCCACCCTGCCCAGTTCTGTGGTGTTCCACTACCAATCAATCCTGAACGGCATGGCTCGGATTAGTTCCACATTACATGCTGAAATGGTGACACCTGGTCCCTTCTATCTACAAACAATTAACATGGTTCTGTTTGACAGGCATCGATAACACCCGAGCACGGCTATGGTATTACAGGAGACTTGAAGGGATTAGTTTGGTATGCCTGCTACAAGGTCACTTTAATTAGCCACAGTAACGCCTAAAATCAATTCATGATTATGTTTCAGTTTTTTCCCCCATCAGTTAAGGTCATTTTAGAGGTCTTGTTGTCCCCTGCCTCAATAAGTATTTTAACTATTACGATTCACTCTGCATCCAGGCCTGCAACGATACTTTGTAGGCCTGCTTCACTTACCATTGAGAAGAGTTATGAGGATCTAGGCCTAGACTGTATCGTTTTCCTGTAAAAAACCCACCTCTAACATCTGTTCCCTAATTCCCTTCTCAACTCAACAGGTTGAGAAGGAAGAGAAACAGTAGGCTGGGAGTTAGGCTAATCTATTGAATGTCACCTCTTTCCCTTAGCTGTGTTAGGTTCTGAACAAACAAAGTAAAAACTCAAACTGGCGACTAGAAAAAGCTCAAACCAAGTTTATTCAACCCACTGGGTGCCTCAGCTGCAAGCACAACATACAAGTCACACAAGCACATATGTATACCCTCCGACTAAGCGGTCATCTCCTTGCATGTCAAAGATAAACAATCCTTAGGTCAATTCCTCTTACTGGTATTGTGATGGCCCTGCCTAAGTCTAGGACCCTCATGGGCGTGGAAGTGAGTGTGTATGGGATAGGACTGTAGTCAGATGGTCTTCGGGGTGGGCCCCTATGGCCCCCCTCCCACCAGTGTCTTCTCTCTTCAACTGTTATCCTTCTTTCGTGCTGAGTTCCACATCCCTAGTTCCACTGCAACTTGCCTGCCTTATCAGTAACTGAAACTAGACTGTTGCTCTTTGCCTCCTTCCTTAGAAATATGAATATTCAGCAATAACATGTTTGAACAGAATATTAACTTTCTGCACATTCGCTTGTCTTACTCAGTAACTTTCTATACACAGAGTTCCTATTCACCCTTCATTGACCCCCAACATATACATTTCTTATACATGTAAAGTAATCAATAAGTTCTAGTATAGTAACATTAATAAGTATATTTCAAGCCAGAATCCAACAGCTGTTAAAGATCTTATTGACTTTTTAAATAATATTCAAACAGCATTTGATGATTTTTGAAGTGTTACCTCCATGTGGTCACTGCAGGACTGTGAAGGTATAAAAAAGGGCAATGCTGGTAATTATTAATTTGGCCAAGTTAAGCTTGGCGTTCGTGGGGGTGAGATTGGATTCGGTCCACAGGGTAAAATCCTCAAAAGGGCCCCAAACCCTCTGAGATTAGTGTGTGTGTGTGTGCGTGTGTGTGTGTGTGCTGTGTGTGTGTGTGTGTGTGTGAATGATTAAACAAAGGTTGATCCCTGCGCATATCGTATAACAGATATTTAGTGGTCTTTGTCGAGAAGAGTTTGAAGAAAAAAACAGACTTCCACCCGAGTGAGCCAGTGAGCCTTCACAATCAGCCTACAAGATTAACTAACCCCCAAAAGACACCACTCTAAAGGCTCATCCACTCTCTCTCTGTTACTTTTCCTCCATCTCCTCTTTTTTCTCATCACTCCCTCTGTCTTTCTCTCTCTTCATACCTTCTCTGTGGATAGAGTGCCGCAATGAGTGACATTCTGCTCACAACCCATAAACTCAGTGTCTAAAACCAGCAAATGCTGAAATAATGTTTTTTATTCAGAATACAAGAGGCCCTTGTGAAAGAGTTAGGGCCTCGTTCCCCCTCCCCTGAACTCTCTTTATTTTGTTACTCTTTCCATCACCTCTCTCTCTGCTGTGTGAGTGCGGCAATGCAGTCAGGACTTGCCGACTGTCTCCCCCTGCCGCGAAATGCGGATCTCTTCCCCAGAAATCCTATTAAATGGAACCGATTTTTATAAGAAAAGGATTTGCATTTAAAGCAATCCTCCCCCTCACTGACACCCCAGCCATCATCCTCTGTAGCTTAATCCCATGATTAGCCCCTTGAAGAGTTAAACAGGCATCCGAGTGACGCAGCTATAATCTACAGGCCAATCGGCCTCTGCTCTCCAGCAACACTTGTTCTCTCTCTCTCTCTCTCTCTCTCTCTCTCTCTCTCTCTCTCTCTCTCTCTCTCTCTCTCTCTCTCTCTCTCTCTCTCTCTCTCTCTCTCTCTCTCAATTCAATTTAAGGGCTTTATTGGCATGGGAAACATATGTTTACATTGCCAAAGCAAGTGAAATAGATAATAAACAAAAGTGAAATAAACAAAACAAAAATAACAGTAAACATTACACTCACAAAAGTTCCAAAATAATATAGACATTTCAAATGTCATTTTATGTCTATATACAGTGTTATAATTATGTGCAAATAGTCTCTCTCTCTCTCTCTCTCTCTCTCTCCTTCTCTCTCTCTCTCTCTCTCTCTCTCTCTCTCTCTCTCTCTCTCTCTCTCTCTCTCTCTCTCCCCCCCCTCACTCTCTCTCTCTCTGATGAAGTTGTCTCTGCAGACTGTGGCCTCGTCCTAGGCAGATGGGTTTCTGAGTGGGTCTGGGTTGATTATCAAGAATATTTTAGTCACAAATGAGATGTGATGCACATGGAAATGTGACAGGTGGACAGTAGTCTGTGTTGATGATGGGAATGATTAAAAAAAACAGCCCACAACCACCAATCCCCCAAGCCATGCACCAATGTCCGTGACACACTGACAGGCAGGCGGAGGGGGGGGAGGGGGGCAGGCGACCCAAGTGCTCTCCCCTGCACCTCCACCCACACGCCACTCACTGTGAGAGGGGGCACACAGAGGAGAGGGAATGAGGCCACAGCCTATCAAATAGGACAGGGACAGAGAATGACACTTATGGAGAGGGTCATTTCTGCCAAAGGGTGCTGAGGAGAGACTGCTATCAAGTCAAGTAGAAATTAGAAACGGGCTGACGGAAAGTGAGAGGGTGTGTGTGTGGTTTAATATGTGTGTGTGTGCAGTAGGTTCCCAACCTTTTTCAGTTACTATACCACCAACTGAATTGTGCTCTGCCCGGAGTACCCATGTAGTACCCCCTCATGTGCATTTGACCAGTAAGCCTATGGTCTCATGAGTCTTCTCAAGTACCCCCTGTGGATAGTCCAAGTATCCCCAGGGGTCTTAGTACCCCTGGTTGGGAACCACTGCAGTAGGTGATGATCTGAAGCACATAGTTGTGAGACAGAGGGACTTCCCATGCCTGTGTGCTGTGATTCAGACACACACACACACACACACACACACACACACACACACACACACACACACACACACACACACACACACACACACACACACACACACACAGAGAGAGTATACACATTGCATGCTCACACTAGTTTCACCATTTCATCATACAAGGTCTTATTTCAATGTGGAACCTAAAAACCTATTTCAAAGGTTTTTTGCATTTCAAATCCCCGTCTTGAGCCTTTAAGAGCAGAGAACAGTGGAAGGAAGATCTTGAACTGTACCCCTCGATATGTCTGGTTTCCTTGGCTGGTGAAAGAGAGGGAGAGGAGGATGTGTCAGAATGAAAGAGGAGACCCATGCAGGGCGGGTATTCTCTTGTATCTGGGCTTGGATGTGCTGATCTTTGGATGTTTTTTTAGCCTGAATCTGTTCTACCATTCAGACTGACTGTCCTCCAGAGTCAAGCTGTCCACCTCCCACTGCGGATTAGTCACTGAGTGTGTATGTGTGTGTGCGTTTGTATTACTCTGTAACCAATGAGGATCCTAACATTGATATGGTTAATAAGGCAGATGTTAGAGAGTGTGACCTGACAGTAGATGTTGGTCATATTATTTTTGCAGTCGATGCGTGTACTTTTGGCGTCAGAGCATATTTGAGTGCGTTTTTAGAAGTGTGAGTGAGAGCTGACCTTTTGTTTGGTATCTTTCCCAGTCTTTAGTGGGCAGGAGGAGCTCCCAGTCTGACTGACATGGAGATGCATGCAAACCATTTACTGTCCAGAGTTTATTATAAGGATGTGACTTGAGTGCTGAGATGGGGAGAGAGAAATGGGTTGTAAATTAGTAAAGATTGAACAACAGAACCACAAAGAGGAAAATAACCACTAAAACACAACAGACAGTAAACATGCTGAATGGAGATTGTGCACTTTGAAAACAGACCTGTAACCAGGACCAAAGTGTGTTTCCTTCAGCACATGATGATAATTGTGAACTACTCTTTATGAACTCTTTATAAACTCGTTATAAATCCTTATAAATATAATGAGTTATCTCCGTCAGATTTGTTACCATTGAGTCCCTATCAGTTAAACAGAAACAATCACAGAGAAACACAGCTGCCTTTGATTTGAGGGTTGACTTAATTCTAAACCCTTTGTTCTAAACATACACAGAGACACACACACTGGTTTAGTTACGATGCCTATCAAACCATGCCAACTGTACCACTGTTTTCCCTCAGTAATCAGTGAGGTTTCTTGATCTTGTAGAAAGCTGTTCCACTGTGTCTCTCTGAGCTTCTTTGTTCTACTCCAGCTCTCCTTAATTGGTCTTTTATGAAGTTTAATCTCACCCATAGTCAGTGTCTTTTGTTAGCCAGGGAGGGAGATGTGGGAAGTCATCTGGACTCTTTCAGATCACCCCTTTGGTGTGAGATTAGCTACAGAACTAAAATCCAACCAGGGAGAAACAAACCCAGAACATTACTACTGTCAACTGCTGAACAATCTCAGCAATTAGCTAGCTGCAACGTGACAGAAATGTTGAGTTAAAGCTGCAATATGTAACTTTTTGGATGACCCGACCAAATTCACATAGAAATGTGAGTTATAAATCTGTCATTCTCATTGAACGCAAGTCTAAAAAGCAGTAGATATGTTCTATGTGCGCTATTTCTATGCTTCCCATTCATAAGTTTCGTTTTTGCGTCTTACTTTAGGTTTTGTACAACAGCTTCAAACAGCTGAAAATACAATCATTTTGGTTATGGAAAATATATTTAACAGTGGTTTAGATGGTACAATGATTCTCTACACTATATTTCTTTGTTTTGTCACATAAACTGAAATTAGGCAAACTATTAGAATTTTAGCAACCAGGAAATGGCGGAGTGATTTCTGCATAGTGCACCTTCATTTTCCAATGTTCTGCAGACAACAGTCTAGGATTGTTAAATACTTTTGTCTGCTGTGTGGAAATGCTGCAGTTTCTACTTCAATATGTTCTGCTGTGGCACAGACATTTCAGCCACCATATTAGAACGTTACCCAGAATTCCAGGCATTGAATCAATTGTAACTTGCACATTTCTGAGCCCAAATGAATGCCAGACATGGAGGGTAGGTTTAATACACTAAATCCCCACTGCTAAGGTCAGCCATTTTGGTTCACAGCTGTGTTATTCAACTCTGGCTGCACACCCACACAGAAACGGACCCTGTCCAGTAGCCAGTAGCCAGTAGCCAGTAGTCTGCTCCCTACAGTAACTGGGTCAGGTTGTGTCCTGGGAGAGGAGAGAACAAGGACAGTAGTACCACCGAGCTGTTTGACATGCTTCCCTGAAGAGGAATAGATGACTAGGAGTAAAGGAGTAAAACATTTGTCTTTGTCTCTCTCTCTCTCTCTCTCTCTCTCTCTCTCTCTCTCTCTCTCTCTCTCTCTCTCTCTCTCTCTCTCTCTCTCTCTCTCTCTCTCTCTCTCTCTCTCTCTCTCTCTCTCTCTCTCTCTCTATATATCTCTCTCTCTCTCTCTCTCTCTCTACATGTAAATACTCACACAGGTCCATGCGCTATCATACGTGGCCCTTATTATAAGATTAGAGAGTGAAGTGTAATGTTTTCTCAGAGGGCCTCTCGCTCCAGTAGGTATGCTGAATGCAGTGTGAGGATGTCAGTGGCCAGTCCATCACTCCTCAGCTCCCTCCAGACCAGGGAAGCAGGAAACAGGGAGGAGGGGAGTGGGATTAGAGTAGAGGGGGAGACCCTAATCTCACAGGCTCAAACAGACACACATCAGGTTTTGAACATACACTACAGATGTAGGATCTTAATTTGAGCCATTTTGCTACAGCAGAAAAATAATCCTGCAGCAACAGGAAATGTGAATTACTATGTGGGTTATAATGAATGGACATTTTTGTAGGGGTTGATACACGTTAGGGCAAATCAAGTCTGAAATTTCTAAGTGGAAATTACAAACTTTAAAAGCCTTTTAAAAACTCAAATACACTGCTAGTTTCCATTTCCTGCTGTGCAGGATATTTCTCAGCAACAAAAGAGTGATCAAATTAAGATCTTACATCTGTATTGTGATATATGACGCACACTCTTGTGCGTGCAGACACACAAACACAAACACGAAGACTGCAAGGCGGTGTCTTAGTGGCCAAATGCCCTGATAAGCTCCACTAGTCTTTTTTCATCTCCTTCTCTCCCTTCATCTGTTTCTGTCTGTCTCTCCCTCCCAGCACTCGCATAAATCCTTAACCCAGGTCAGCCCTGTCCAACACTCCCGCACTCTTCTCCCCACCCCTGTCTTTCTCTTTCCCGCTCTCCTCTCAGCATGTTCTCCCATCCAACTCTGTTCTCTCCTTCTCAGCCACCCTCCCACTTTATCTCTTCCCTTCTCTCCCCTCTTCCCTTCTCTCCCCTCTTCCCTTCTCTCTCTTCTCTGTCTCTCCTCTCTCCATCTCTCTCTAGGCGTGTAGGGGGTAATTGGCACTCTGGGTTTCCTTAATTAAAGCAAGGGTCTAATTGTAGCCGATGCAGAGTGAAGGCTCACAGGCCTATAATTTCCCTATGACACTCCAGAGCAGCCAGAGAGAGAGAGAGAGAGAGAGAGAGAGAGAGAGAAAGCGAGAGAGTGGAAGGGCAAGTAGCGGAGAGGTAGAGAGGAAAGTGAAGAAGTCGGTCTGTAATTAAAGAGAGGGTTTGTGTTCCAACTCAGAATCGGTTAGGGCCTTGCAGCAGCTATCATATTCAAGGTCACGTATTTAAAGACCGGAGACATTTGGGTTTATTCACCTGCTGTGTGGAGTGGCTGGAGTTGGAGTCTACGGAACAGAGCCTTTACTGCTCTTTAGGGTGGTGGAAGGTCAGGAGTCTTTACTGCTCTTTAGGGTGGTGGAAGGTCAGGAGTCTTTACTGCTCTTTAGGGTGGTGGAAGGTCAGGAGTCTTTACTGCTCTTTAGGGTGGTGGAAGGTCAGGAGTCTTTACTGCTCTTTAGGGTGGTGGAAGGTCAGGAGTCTTTACTGCTCTTTAGGGTGGTGGAAGGTCAGGATGAGGGACGGCTCCAGCTTACAGGGATCAGTCTTTGGTCTACAAAAACCAGCAGGCTGTGTGTGTGTGTGTGTGTGTGTGTGTGTGTGTGTGTGTCAGAATTTAATTGAGAATGCCTCATAAATTCCATTAATTTCTTGAATTGGAATTTAATTTGATTTGAAGTATTAAACAGGATACAGAATTGCAATTCAAATTTGAAAGAAAGGAAATAAAATTGAATTCAGTGAAATGTAATGAAATGAAATTCAAAGGCCTCTTCTATTCAATATTAGGTGTAGTCTACACAAATATACATCTTGTACATAAAACATCAAACATTGTCACGCCCTGGCTCTGGGGACTCTTAAATGTTGAGCCAGGGTGTGAACTTGTTATGTTTAGTTTTCTATGGGTTTTGTTCTAGATCGTTTATTTCTATGTTGGCCAGCGTGGTTCCCAATCAGAGACAGCTGTAGCTCGTTGTCTCTGATTGGGGACCATACTTAGGCAGCCTGTTTTCACCAGTTTATTGTGGGATCTTGTTCCGTATGGTTTGTTGTATTACCTAGGACTTCACGTATCGTTTTGTTGTTTTTGTTCGTGTGTGTACACTTAATAAAGTATGTACGCCTATCATGCTGCGCCTTGGTCCGCTTCACATAACGATCGTGACAAACATGTCGTTATATACATGCATAAAAAATATTGTTGAAACAATTGATTCCTGACAAACTGTTAAAATTAATGATAAAGGAAAAAACAAAACTTGTATGTGAATATTCTAAGTTATTATAT
Source organism: Coregonus clupeaformis (assembly GCF_020615455.1). Taxonomy (NCBI): domain Eukaryota; kingdom Metazoa; phylum Chordata; class Actinopteri; order Salmoniformes; family Salmonidae; genus Coregonus; species Coregonus clupeaformis. The sequence goes on from NC_059218.1 coordinate 35,165,499, forward strand.
TGAATTAATCACTTACATTTTGTTCAATATGGGGTGGAAATACTACATTACCCAGAATGCATTTGTTTAACCCTCAAGTTGACCCAAAAGCCTTCAAAAAGAAGCCAAACAAATGAAATGGTTGGTGGAAATATACTGTAATTGGCTATTCTAAGCACTAAGGTTGAAAGAGTATATAAGAATTGTTTCTAGAGAAAAGTGATATATTCTTTGGTATCTGGAAGTGTGAACTGTCAGATTCAATTAAACTCTCATGTTCTATGACTGAGTGGAATTTATTTGAATTCTACTTCCTGTCACTCAAACTCAAATTCTATATATCCTGTGGGGTGTGGCCGATTCAATTTCAACTCATGAGTTGAATGGGAGTCAATTCCAAAATTCTGAATTGAGCCCAACCCTGCACTCTTAGAAAAAACAGTGCTATCTTGAACATTAAAGGTTTCTTTGGTTGTCCCCATAGGAGAACCCTTTGAAGAACCCTTTTTGGTTCCAGGTAGAACCCTTTTGGGTTCCATGTAAAACCCTTTCCACAGAGGGATTCTACCTGGAACCAAAAAGGGTTATCCTATGGGGACAGCTGAATAACCCTTTTGGAACCCTTTTTTCTAAGAGTGTGGTGTGTGTTTGTGTGTGTGTCTGTGCATGTGTGTGTCTGTGTGTTCAGTCAGCCCCCCGTCTCAATGATATCCTCCATTTACTGTTGGATGGGCTGTACTGTATCATATAGCGGTACATGTCTGTACATGCATATATAGAAACCCTCAGACATCCTGTCTCATAAAACATAATGATAGAGCAGTGATTAACACTGATTACACACACACCTCATACACACGGCTGACGTACTGGGCTGTGCCTGGAGGGGGTGACCGCTGTGTTTCCGCTGCTCCTTATAAATGATCATCATAGGACATCAGCAGGTGAGGAATGGCACAGTGTGTGTGTGGGTGTGTCCGTGACTCAATTTTAAAGTGGCACACCAGTTACCACCATGAAGACGGTGTATAATTTGTTTTCCTGTGAACTTGAGACAGAACACAGACTGGGGAAACACCAGGTGAGATGGTGTTTTCTCCAACCCTCCATTTCCACCTCACCACCATACCTTCCCATTCCTCCATTCCCTAAGGATGGAGTTAAACTTTTTCCACTCCTGTCTAAAGCTGAGAGCGACCCTGCCGCCCCCTACACAACCCTTCACCCCTCATCCTTCTCCCCCTTCACCCTTCATCCTCCTCACCAAATCACCCCTAATCCTCCTCACCCATTCACCTCTCATCCTTCTCCTCCCATCACCCTTCATCCTCCTCACCCCTTCACCCCTCAGCCTCCTCACCCCACCCACTCTCCTTGCCTCCAGAGTGTTGATCTCTTTATTCAGGGTGTTGGACTGTGGTTATCAGCCCTCTGCAGCCTGCTAGTCCCAGGGAAGGATGGGAGAAGAGTGTGTTTGAGAAACGGAGGGAAGGATGGGAGAGAGAGAGGGAGGGAGATGTCAGGGCTCTCAGGGACTGTCAATGGAGATGGAGAACGCAAGAGAGAGAGAGAGAGAGAGAGAGAGAGAGGGTTTAGCTTGTCAGAGACAGGGAGGGGTGACTGTTAAAGCCGGGCGCATGTATCAAATGAGCCTTAGTGTAACGACAATCTGTCAAACCTGCAGGATTCTTATCAAATCGGAATTATTGATGGCATGGCGCTGCTCTGTTCTAAAGACAGCTCACCCAGAAATCACACAAGTGATAGAAACCTTTCATTTTATCTTTACAAAAGCAGACTGTGCCAGAGAGTAGTGTACCAAGACAGATACAAGTAATTCCCTTTTGAGACAAAGGCAGGGTGGGGTGAGAGAGAGAAGGAAGGAAGGAAGGAATTGAAGAGATAAAGAGAAAATGTAGTATTTGTGTACGGTGCTCTGAAGAGGTGTAATCATAGATCAGAGGAAGCCTGGTAGTGGGGAGACGATGTGGGCACGGCCGGGGATGGTCATGTGACTGTCGTACCTGCAGACAGCCTGACCCCTGAGAAAGATCCCTGCAGGGAAACCCCTTAGGGATGGACAAACAGGACATGGCTTTAAAACACACCACTGCAAGGAAACCTCCTCCCATCAATAACTAATGGGCAGCTCACAATACAGGAGAGAGCCAGTCTACTAAGGGACGGCTGGGTGAAGAGACATTTTCACAGGAAAATAAATAATTTCAGCTCCGCTTGCCTGTGATATTTCTGCATTGTTCCTCTTCTGGTCTCAGTCCGTATTGAATTACTCAATCATAGCAGAACTGTTCTGGCTGTTAGAGAGCTGGTATTAGGCCGACGCTTCAGGAGATTACACAAAATAATTTCATTTTTAATCACAGCTCACGGCTGGAGGGGTGTGCATGTTGTGCAGTAGGTGTATGCACAAGACAAGCATGTTTGTGTGTGCACTGTGAATACATGAGAATGAGCTTGTTTGTTGTGTGTGTGTGTGTGCATGTGTCTGTTGTGTTGTGTATGTGAATTTGGAATATCCCCTTGTTCTCACAGCTAGTCCCTATGTCCCCCTTTCCCCCTGAGGACAGAGAGGTTTCTCAGCAGGTTATTTTTAATCTAGAAACAAGGGGGGAGGCATTAGGCCAGACCTGTACGATACTGACCACATACATGGAGGAGTGGGAGGGAGGGAGTGAGGGAGGGGAAGGGGTGTAGGGGAAGAGAGCTAAAAGGAGGGGAAAGAAGCAGGGTCTATTTGGCACAGTACTCTGTTTCTCACTGTTTAATGTCCCTCTCAGTAGTGACCGTACCCCCCCCTTTTACATTGAAGCAGTGCGTATAGCTAGAGCTAGTTGATTTATACATGACACAGTTCTACTGCCTCAACCAACTGAACACGGGGAGAACTGTGACAGTATTAAAATGTCTCTGGGTCTACCGTTGAAGTGTGTGTGTCCTTCTTTACCATATGTGTAATAACATGTTGTTCCGCGTCTGTCTTCGCAGAGGTCCTGATGAACACTAAGACAGAGACGTCAGATCTGAGATGGACCATCTACTCCCATGACAACCCTCAGGTGTGTATACTGACCCCCAAATGTATCCTCTCATTCTCTTCTATTTTCTCACTGGGAGATTCTCAATTGCCGAAAAGTCTGTCCTCTCCTCGACTCCTCTGTCCACAATGGTCTGGGTAGCCATTTGATTAGCTTGAGGGTAGTCTTATGGCTTGAGGGTAGAAGCTGTTAAGAAGCCTTTTGGACCTACACTTGGCGCTCCGGTACTGCTTGCCGTGCGGTAGCAGAGAGAACAGTCTATGACTAGGGTGGCTGGAGTCTTTGACAATTTTTTGCGCCTTCCTCTGACACAGCCTGGTATAGAGGTCCTGGATGGCAGGAAGCTTGGCCCCAGTGATGTACTGGGCCGTACGCACTACCCTCTGTAGTGCCTTGCGGTCGGAGGCCGAGCAGTTGCCATACCAGGCAGTGATGCAACCAGTTAGAATGCTCTCAATGGTGCAGCTGGATAACTTTTTGAGGATCTGAGAACCCATGGAGTGCATTAGAGATGGCATCATCTGTGGATCTGTTGGGGCGGTATGCAAATTGGAGTGGGTCTAGGGTTTCTGGGATAATGGTGTTGATGTGAGCCATGACAAGCCTTTCAAAGCATTTCATAGCTACAGACGTGAGTGCTATGGGTCTGTAGTCATTTAGGCAGGTTACCTTAGTGTTCTTGGGCACAGGGACTATGGTGGTCTGCTTGAAACATTGGTATTACAGACTCAGTCAGGGACAGGTTGAATATGTTAGTGAAGACACTAGCCAGTTGGTCAGCGCATGCTCTGTGTACACATCCTGGTAATCCGTCTGGCCCTGCGGCCTTGTGAATGTTGACCGGTTTAACGGTCTTACTCACATCGGCTATGGAGAGCGTGATCACACAGTCATCCGGAACAGCTGATGCTCTCATACATGCTTCAGTGTTGCTTGCCTCGAAGCGAGCATAGAAGTGATTTACCTCGTCTGGTAGGATTGTGTCACTGGGCAGCTCGCAGCTGTGCTTCCCTTTGTAGTCTGTAATAGTTTGCTGCCACATCCGACAAGCGTCGGCGCCGGTGTAGTACGATTCAATCTTAGTCCTGTATTGACGCGTTGCCTGTTTGATGGTTCGTCGGAGGGCATAGCGGGATTTCTTATAAGCGTCCGGGTTAGAGTCCCGCTCAGTGCGGATGTTGCCTGTAATCCATGGCTTCTGGTTGGGGTATGTACATACGGGGGGGGGGACGTCATCGAGGCACTTGATGAAGCCAGTGACTGATGTGGTGTACTCCTCAATGCCATCGGAAGAATCCCGGAACATATTCCAGTCTGTGCTAGTAAAACAGTCCTGTAGCTTAGCATCTGCGTTATCTGACCACTTCTTTATTGACCGAGTCACTGGTGCTTCCTGCTGTAGTTTTTGCTTGTAAGCAGGAATCAGGAGGATAGAATGACTATATGATGATGTTTCAGTGATGGTATTACTGTCTAACCATCTCTTCTCAGTGGGAGGAGGTGAGTGGTCTGGACGAGGAGAACAACAGTGTGAGGACCTATCAGATCTGCCAGATGGACGGCGCCTCCAGCCATTGGCTGCGCAGCGGGCTGATCCAGCGTCGGGGAGCTTCCCAGGTGTACGTGGAGCTGCGCTTCACCGTGATCGAGTGTTCCTCCAGAGTCACACACCACCGCAGTTGCAAAGAGACCTTCAACCTCTTCTACTACCAGGCCGACTCTGACGAGGCTACACCTACACACCCATCCTGGATGGAGAATCCCTATACTAAGGTACACAGCTATAGTAACAATGGCGCCGGAGGGAATGGGCTCCTAACCAACTGTGCTATTTTGTGTGTTTTTTTGCATTGTTTGTAACTTATTTGTACATAATGTTTCTGCTACTGTCTCTTATGACCGAAAAGAGCTTCTGGATATCAGAACAGTGAGTACTGTGACAGTGTGGGACACTAATCCGGACCCTTATAAGTAATCCCGCAATGCCCTCAGACGAACCATCAAACAGGCAAAGCGTCAATACAGGACTAAGATTGAATCCTACTTCACCGGCTCTGACGCTCGTCGGATGTGGCAGGGCTTACAAACTATTACAGACTACAAAGGGAAACCCAGCCGCGAGCTGCCCATTGACGCGAGCCTACCAGACGGGCTAAATGCCTTTTATGATAGCTTCGGACGACTGTGTGATCACGCTCTCCATAGCCGATGTGAGCAAGACCTTTAAACAGGTCAACATTCACAAGGCCACGGGGCCAGACGGATTACCATGACGTGTACTCAGAGCATGCGCGGACCAACTGGCAAGTGTCTTCACTGACATTTTCAACCTCTCCCTGACCGAGTCTGTAATACCTACATGTTTCAAGCAGACCACCATAGTCCGTGTGCCCAAGAAAGCGAAGGTAACCTGCCTAAATGACTACTGCCCCGTAGCACTCACGTCAGTAGCCATGAAGTACTTTGAAAGGCTGGTCATGGCTCATATCAACACCATCATCCCGGAAACACTAGACCCACTCCAATTCATATACCGCCCCAACAGATCCACAGATTACGCAATCTCAATCGCTCTTTCCCACCTGGACAAAAGGAACACCTATGTGAGAATGTTGTTCATTGACTACAGCTCAGCGTTCAACACCATAGTGCCCACAAAGCTCATCACTAAGCTATGGACCCTGGGACCAAACACCTCCCTCTGCAACTGGATCCTGGACTTCCTGACGGGCCGCCCCCAGGTGGTAAGGGTCGGCAACAACACATCACCAACAAACTATCATGGTCCAAACACACCAAGAAAGTTGTGAAGAGGGCACGACAACACCTTTTCCCCCTCAGGACACTGAAAAGATTTGGCATGGGTCCCCAGATCTTCAGAGGGTAGTGCGTACAGCCCAGTACATCATTGGGGCCAAGCTTCCTGACATCCAGGACATATATACTAGGCGGTGTCAGAGGAAGGCCCAAAAAATTGTCAAAGACTCCAGTCATGTAAGTCATAGACTCTTCTCTCTGCTACCGCACGGCAAGCGGTATCGGAGCGCCAAGTCTCGGTCCAAAAGGCTCCTTAACATCTTTTACCGCCAAGCCGTAAGACTGCTGAACAATTAATCAAATGGCCACCCGGACTATTTACATTGCCCCCCCCCCCTCCTGCTTACACTGCTGCTACTCGCTGTTTATTATCTATGCATAGTCACTTTACCCCTACCTACATGTACAAATGACCTCGACTAACCTGTACCCCCGCACATTGACTCTGTACCGGTACCCCCTCGTTATTGTTATTTTATTGTGTTACTTTTTATATTATTTTTTTACTTTAGTTTATTTAGTAAATATTTTATTAACTCTATTAATTGAACTGCATTGTTGGTTAAGGGCTTGTAATTAATAATTTCACAGTATTCGGCACATGTGACAAATAACATTTTTATTTTATTTTATTTTGTATACACACACACACTAACATACACACACACATCAACAGTCAACAACAAAACCCTCCTCGATGGAGAGAACCCCTACACCACGGTCAACAGCTGTACACATACTGACATACACAGCTGCCCTGGATGGAAAACCCCTACACCAAGGTACACAGGTACTGAACACACACGGACCCACTGGAATGTGAGCTCTTCAAATAGACTGTTGGGATGTTGGATTCCATGTAGAGATATTACTTCCTGTGTTTGTGTTGACCGTCTGCCTCTCCCTCCTGTCATCCTGTAGGTGGACACAGTGGCTGCAGACTTCCTGCTGAGGAAGGGCGGGGAGCGTAAGTTCAATGTGAAGACCCTGCGGCTGGGGCCTCTGTCTAAGAGGGGTTTCTACCTGGCCTTCCAGGCCCAGGGAGCCTGCATGGCCCTGCTGTCTGTCAGGGTGTTCTTTAAGAAGTGTCCCGCCCTGGCCAGCTCCCTGTCCTCCTTCCCTGAGACCGTGCCCCGCACCCTCGTACAGGAGGCCCAGGGAGTGTGTGTGGACAACGCCGCCCAGCAGGGGCCCCGGCCACGCCCACCAAAACTATTTTGTGGAGAGGATGGCCAATGGGTGGGCCAGCCCACTACTTCCTGTGGCTGTCTGCCCGGGTACGAACCCGCCGACGGACACACCAGCTGCTCAGGTAAGGAGGGGGGGGGGGGGGTTGGAAGACAAGAGAGTATAGTATGCCGTCTCATCTGTTTAGGTGGGAAGCTATTCTCTCTGTCCTTTCACACACACTCAATTCAATTTCAATGTCAATTTAAGGGCTTTATTGGCATGGGAAACATGTTAACATTGCCAAAGCAAGTGAAGTAGATAGTAAACAAAAGTGAAATAAACAATAAATATTAACAGTTAACATTACACTCAGAAGTTCCAAAAGAATAAAGACATTTCAAATGTCATATTATGTATATATACAGTGTTGTAACAATGTGCAAATAGTTAAAGTACAAATGAGAAAATAAATAAACATAAATATGGGTTGTATTTACAATGGTGTTTGTTCTTCACTGGTTGCCCTTTTCTTGTGGGAGCAGGTCACAAATATTGCTGCTGTGATGGCACACTGTGGTATTTCACCCAGTAGAAAAGGGAGTTTATCAAAATTGGGTTTGTTTTCAAATTCTTTGTGGATCTGTGTAATCTGAGGGAAATATGTGTCTTTAATATGGTCATACATTTGGCAGGAGGTTAGGAAGTGCAGCTCAGTTTCCACCTCATTTTGTGGGCAGTGTGCACATAGCCTGTCTTCTCTTGAGAGCCAGGTCTGCATACGGCGGCCTTTCTCAATAGCAAGGCTATGCTCACTGAGTCTGTACACAGTCAAAGCTTTCCTTAAGTTTGGGTCAGTCACAGTGGTCAGGTATTCTGCCACTGTGTACTCTCTGTTTAGGGCCAAATAGCATTCTAGTTTGCTCTGTTTTTTTGTTAATTATTTCCAATGTGTCAAGTAATTCTCTTTTTGATTTGATTGGGTCTAATTGTGTTGTTGTCCTGGGGCTCTGTGGGGTCTGTTTGTGTTCATGAAGAGCCCCAGGACCAGCTTGCTTAGGGGACTCTTCTCTCTGTAGGTGATGGCTTTGTTATGGAAGGTTTGGGAGTTGCTTCCTTTTAAGTGGTTATAAAATTTAACATATCTTTTCTGGATTTTGATAATTAGCGGGTATCAGCCTAATTCTGCTCTGCATGCATTATTTTGTGTTTTTTTCCCGTTGTACACTAAGGGTATTTTTTCGCAGAATTCTGCATGCGGTCTCAATTTGGTGTTTGTCCCATTTTGTGAATTCTTGGTTGGTGAGCGGACACACGCTCTCTCTTTCTCACTCACACAGAGAGAGCTGAGGCCTAAACAATGAAACAATGGAGGGCGGGCGGGGGACAGAAGAGAAGAGGCTTACAGAAGCAGTATTACCAGGGAGCGTGATGGGGCAGGGCCTGGGATACTGAGGGGACTGAGGGAGGTCAGGGGGAGAAGGGCAGAGGTCAGAGGTGAGGGCGGTGTCACAGGGCTGGGCGGCTGAGGGTGGCGTTTAGGACATGTCAGGACTGTCTGTCATACCCAGTTACACAGCCATTAATGGAGGGAGGAGAAAAGAGGAGGAAGGAGAAGAGAGGAGGGAGGGAGGAGAAGAGAGGAGGGAGGGAGGAGAAGAGAGGAGGGAGGGTGAAGGTAAAGAATCTACCCATTACCGGTACATCAAAGCCAACCTGACAACAGAGAGAGAAGCAGGGGGGTTTTCTCTCTGGGGCTCTACATCTCCCATAATGAGATGAATTATCCATGTACAGCCACACACACACACACACAGGTGGCGAGAGACAGATGGACAGAAATGCAGATAAAATGTTTTACTCATTTCCTCTTGCTCTATCTTATCCTCCTCCATTTCATTGGTTAGATGCAGTGTGTTGCTGCTCTGACAGGTCACTCTCAGCAGGTCACTACAGGCACACCACAGCAGAGGACTGAAATGTAGGATAAGAGCACGATAAGGCAATAAATCTCTGCCATGCTAACACAAGCACACACAAGCGCACACACACACAGTGCAGACCACTCCTCTTCCTCATATCCACACCATCACACACAAAATGCCACAGGCGGTGGGTTGCCTCTGTCTAGCTAATTACTGTGCTCTTATTTCAGTCTTTCAATGTGTGTCTATTGTGAAATGGGCCTCCACCTGTCTCCCACTCCCCCCTGGAGAAATGGAAAGGGAGGGTCACAATAGGGTCACATTTAGGGTTGCAAAATTCCGTGAACTTTTCAATAAATGTCCCTGTTTTTTCCGAAATCCCGGTTGGAAGATTCCCGGATTGAGGAAGGAATAAGCAGGAAATCCGGAATCCTCCAACCAGCATTTCTGGAAAACCAGGGGATTTATTGAAAGTTCCCGGAATTTTGCAACCCTAGTCACATTCCACACACTACTCTAAGGAGAAAGGTAACACACTCTCTCTCTCTCTCCTCTCTCTCCCCTCATCTCTCGCTCTCTCTATCTCTCACACGTTGCTGCCTCACTAGCACATCAGCATAAACACACAGCCAAGCATACAATTCAGCAGACAGTGTTTTAGCTAACTTCTATTGCTGTCTTCTTGTTTTAATGTACCAAGTTTGTCATCTCTCTCCACCAGAGAAGAGGGAAGCGTGTGGTAAAAGGCAGTGTGTGTGTTGATGTATTGAGAGTGTGCCATCAGCGGGGGGGAGATAGGCCATAAAGCTCTTTAAGTGGCCCGGCTCGAGCCTATCTGTTAGCTATAAACGTCTTCCCCCTGCAGCATCCCACCAGCAGCCAGCCAGTTAAAGGGTATTTATGAACAGCACTCTGATGTCTCTGTCTCTGGGTGGCTGTGTTGCTCCCTGTGCTCTGGTCAGAGGTTAGGTCTGTTAGGGGAAACTACAGATGTAGGATCTTCATTTGATCACTCTTTTGTTGCTGAAAATGTTCCTGCAAACTTGTAGTGTATTTTAGTTTTAGAAAGGCTCTTAAAGTTTGTAATTTTCACTTTGATATTTCAGACTTGATTTGCCCTAATGAAAAATTCAAATGTCCTGTTGCTGCAGGATTATTTTCCTGCTGTAGCAAACTGGCTCAATTTAAGATCCTACATCTATCAGTATGACCCTAAGAGCAGCTCCACTCTCTGTCAATGCCTTTTATTAAGATACATTGTAGACTCTATGCAATATCGAGGTAAGGTTTCTTTTATGATTCTTTTGTGATTCTTTAGAGATACTTTTGTGTTGTACTCTGTAGCTGTTTGCACATTGTTTTAACCCTGCACTGCTCAGGTACATGTGCTCTTCTTATACAAAGGACCAGCTCAGACACAATAGGGAGAGAGGGAAAGAGAGAGAGACAGGTAGAGAGAAAGAGAGAGAGAGAGGTAGGGAGAAAGAGAGAGGGTGAAAGTTATTCCCTGTACACGGATAACAAAGAGAAAGTATATTTATACTGTCTGGGAAAGGAAGGCCAGGGCCACTTGAATTGTAATGATGTCATCTTATTCAGTGATTAGGCTGACGCAGGGCTTTTTTCTGCAAACATGTAGCTTCCTGCCTGGCAGAGTTAACACCTTAACTGTTTAGCCTCTCTATTTGGTTAATGATAACTTGGCTCCTGTGAGTCGTAGAGTCCTCCACTGTTAGGCAACCTGGCTTTGTTTTAACCCTACAACAACCCATTAAACACAGACGCTGTACAAGTAGAATAACAACCAACACTGTAGCCCTACCTCATTACTGATGATAAGCGTTACCATGTTATTCGATAAAGTACAATAAAATCCAACTTTATTGTCCCTCATGGGGAAATACAATTCGTAGATAACAACTAAAACAATGTTCCCACCAGACTGTTCCTACAACCTAATGAAACATTCTGGGAACCTTTAAAGAACAGACAAACTGTGTTCTGGGAACGTTCTTGTTACATCAGGTGAATGTTTTTTGCACCCTAAAATAAACATTGTAGAATAGTTTTTTTGTGTTTTGGGAACTTATCTTTTGTGATGTCCCAACAATGTTCCCACCAGACTGTTCCCACAACCTAATGAAACATTCTGGGAACCTTTAAAGAACAGACAAAATATGTTCTAGGAACGTTCTTGCAACATCAGTGGAATGTTTTATACAAACATTATATAATCCGTATGACTGGACAGTTTCTGTGTTATGAGAACATTTGCCGCAACCTAACTAATGTTCTGGGAAATTTCACATATCAAATTTTGGTTTGCTCTGAAACATTACTGGTACATTGTGTTATTAAATTACCTGGAAACCTAATGAGAACTTTTGGGGAATGTTCTGTGGTGGTTGTTACAGATGTTATGCACAACATTTTAGTGAATGTTAGGAGAACAGTCCAAGGATATTTCATTTCAATAATTTTTTGCAAAAAATATTTTGTTATCAAAAACATTATTTCAATGTTTTTGGGATGTTATCATCCTAATATTAGATAAACCCCTAACTAGAACTTAATGGGAATCTTACCTAATGTTCTGGGAATGTTCCCAGTTTGCTTGGTCAGGAGTCTAATATTACTCCTGACTTCACAGGCTAGAATTAGACCTTCAATATCCACAAATGAATACCCTTGCCAAATGAATACAGTTATGTATTAGATCTATTTGAGTAGACTTTTATTCAAACAAAAAGTGAACAGAGCAGATATTGCAATAACACACTCGTACACACTTGCTGTGCGGATCCCCCTGGCTGAATGAGCCTAGTGTGTCAGGGAGCAGGCTCGGTTTATAGGCTGTTTACACTGAATGAATATGGGTGTCCGTGTGAACGAGGGATGTGAGCGAAGAGAGGAGAGCACATTCACATCCATTTCATTGTGTTTATTTATCTTGGCAGTTATTAAAGAGCATTCCTGTACTGTTTGTCTTTTTTGGGATGCTTTTTGTCTCCCGACCTGACGCGCTATGATGGGACACTGTGCTGCTTGAAGTGATGGTTTCTGATGCTGCGGTTTGTGGTGATGTTCAGGGCCATGCTAACTTTCCTTCTCCCTCCCCTCCCTCCCTCCCTACAGCCTGTTCTGTGGGTCAGTTTAGGTCTGGCTCGGGGGGGCAGTGCCAGGCCTGTCCAGGGTTCAGCCATGCTGTGGTGACAGGCTCACCTGTGTGTCAGTGTCGTCCAGGATACCTCCGCGCCAACTCTGACACCCCAGATACCCCATGTACCAGTGAGTACAAACATTATTACATACATACTCTAACCTCTATTTATTTTCACCTGATACTCTCTTTCTCTCTCTCTTTCTTTCTCTCTCTCTCTTTCTCTCTCTATCTCTCTCTCTCTCTCTCTCTCTCTCTCTCTCTCTCTCTCTCTCTCTCTCTCTCTCTCTCTCTCTCTCTCTCTCTCTCTCTCTCAATTCAATTTCAATTTAAGGGCTTTATTGGCATGGGAAACATATGTTAACATTGCCAAAGCTAGTGCAGTACACTACCAGTCAAAAGTTTGGACACACCTACTCATTCAAGGGGTTTTCTTTATTTCTTACTATTTTTTACATTGTAGAATAATAGTGAAGACATCAAAACTATGAAATAACACATATGGAATCATGTAGTAACCAAAAAAGTGTTAAACAAATCAAAATATATTTTATATTTGAGATTCTTCAAATAGCCACCCTTTGCCTTGATGACAGCTTTGCACACTCTTGGCATTCAACCAGCTTCACCTGGAATGCTTTACCAACAGTCTTGAAGGAGTTCCCACATATGCTGAGCACTTGTTGGCTGCTTTTCCTTCACTCTGCGGTCCGACTCATCCCAAACCATCTCAATTGGGTTGAGGTTGGGTGATTGTGGAGGCCAGGTCATCTGATGCAGCACTCCATCACTCTCCTTCTTGGTAAAATAGCCCTTACACAGCCTGGAGGTGTGTTGGGTCATTGTCCTGTTAAAAATCAAATGATAGTCCCACTAAGCCCAAACCAGATGGGATGGCGTATCGCTGCAGAATGCTGTGGTAGACATCCACTGCAGGAGGCCGGTGACTGTTCTAGTGCCCTCGCCAATTTGTTGATATAAACTCAGCAAACTGCGTTTATTTTCAGCAAACTTAACATGTGTAAATATTTGTATGAACATAACAAGATTCAACAACTGAGACATAAACTGAACAAGTTCCACAGGCATGTGACTAACAGAAATTGAATAATGTGTCCCTGAACAAAGGGGGGGTTAAGTACTGCAGTGCATCTCCTCATGGAATGCACCAGATTTGCCAGTTATTGCTGTGAGATGTTACCCCACTCTTCCACCAAGGCACCTGCAAGTTCCCAGACATTTCTGGGGGGAATGGCCCTAGCCCTCACGCTCCGATCCAACAGGTCCCAGACTTGCTCAATGGGATTGAGATCCGGGCTCTTCCCTGGCCATGGCAGAACACTGACATTCCTGTCTTGCAGGAAATCACGCACAGAACGATCAGTATGGCTGGTGGCATTGTCATGCTGGAGGGTCATGTCAGGATGAGCCTGCAGGAAGGGTACAACATGAGGGAGGAGGATGTCTTCCCTGTAACGCACAGCGTTGAGATTGCCTGCAATGACAACAAGCTCAGTCCGATGATGATGTGACACACCGCCCCAGACCATGAGGGACCCTCCACTTCCAAATCGATCCCGCTCCAGAGTACAGGCCTCGGTGTAACGCTCATTCCTTCGACGATAAACGCGAATCCAACTATCACCCCTGGTGAGACAAAACCGCGACTCGTCAGTGAAGAGCACTTTTTTGCCAGTCCTGTCTGGTCCAGCGATGGTGGGTTTATGCCCATAGGCGACGTTGTTGCCGGTGATGTCTGGTGAGGACCTGCCTTACAACAGGCCTACAAGCCCTCAGTCCAGCCTATTGCGGACAGTCTGAGCACTGATGGAGGGAGTGTGCATTCCTGGTGTAACTTGGGCAGTTGTTGTTGCCATCCTGTACCTTCCCGCAGGTGTGATGTTCGGATGTACCGATCCTGTGCAGGTGTTGTTACACGTGGTCTGCCACTGCGAGGACGATCAGTTGTCCGTCCTTTCTCCCTGTAGCGCTGTCTTAGGCATCTCACAGTACAGACATTGCAATTTATTGCCCTGGTCACATCTGCAGTCCTCATGCCTCCCTGCAACATGCCTAAGGCCCATTCACGCAGATGAGCAGGGACCCTGGGCGTCTTTCTTTAGGTGTTTTTCAGAGTCAGTAGAAAGGCATCTTTAGTGTCCTAAGTTTTCATAACTGTGACCTTAATTGCCTAACGTCTGTAAGCTGTTAGTGTCTTAACGACCGTTCCACAGGTTCATGTTCATTCATTGTTTATAGTTAGTTGAACAAGCATGGGAAACAGTGTTTAAACCCTTTACAATGAATATCTGTGAAGTTATTTGGATTTTTACAAATTATCTTTGAAAGACAGGGTCCTGAAAAAAGGAGGTTTCTTTTTTTGCTGAGTTTAAATATTGAAGAGGGTGGGACTTAGGCTGCTTCCCTGTCGCACCCCACGGCCATGTGGAAAGAAATGTGTGTGTTTTTTGCCAATTTTTACCGCACACTTGTTGTTTGTGTACATTTTATAATGTCGTATGTTTTTCCCCCAACACCACTTTCCATCAATTTGTATAGCAGACCCTCATGCCAAATTGAGTCAAAAGGTTTTTAAAATCAACAAAGCATGAGAAGACTTTGCCTTTGTTTTGGTTTGTTGGTCAATTAGGGTGTGCAGGGTGAATATGTGGTCTGTCGTACGGTAATTTGGTAAAAAGCTAATTTGACATTTGCTCAGTACATTGTTTTCACTGAGGAAATGTACGAGTCGACTGTTAATGATAATGCAGAGGATTTTCCCAAGGTTGCTGTTGACGCATATCCCACGTAGTTATTGGGGTCAAATTTTTCTCCACTTTTGTGGATTGGGGTGATCAGTCCTTGGTTCCAAATATTGGGGAAGATGCCAGAGTTAAGGATGATGTTAAAGAGTTTAAGTATAGCCAATTGGAATTTTGTGGTCTGTATATTTTATCATCTCATTGAGGATACCATCAACACCACTGGCCTTTTTGGGTTGGAAGGTTTGTATTTTGTCCTGTAGTTCATTCAATGTAATTGAAGAATTCCGTGGGTTCTGGTAGTCTTTAATAGTTGATTCTAAGATTTGTATTTGATCATGTATAGGTTTTTGTTCTTTGTTCTTTGTTATAGGGCCAAAAAGATTGGAGAAGTGGTTTACCCATCTCCGTTTTGGATAGATAACTCTTCGTGTTGTTGTTTGTTTAGTGTTTTCCGATTTTCCCAGAAGTGGTTACAGTCTATGGATTCTTCAATTACATTGAGCTGATTTCTGACGTGCTGTTCCTTCTTTTTCCATAGTGTATTTCTGTTTTGTTTTACTGATTCACTTTGCATTCTTCATCAAACCATTTGTCATTGTTGTTAATTTTGTTCGGTTTTCTGTTTGAATTTTTTTGATTTGATAGGGAAGCTGAGAGGCTAAATATACTGTTTAGGTTTTCTACTGCCAAGTTTACACCTTCACTATTACAGTGAAACGTTTTGTCCAGAAAGTTGTCTAAAAGGGATTGAATTTGTTGTTGCCTAATGTTTTTTTTGGTAGGTTTCCACAATACTTTCCTTCCGTCTATAGCATTTCTTAATATTATTCAGTTCCTTTGGCTTTGATGCCTCATGATTGGGTATTGCTCTGTTCAAGTAGACTGTGATTTTGCTGTGATCTGATAGGGGTGTCAGTGGGCTGACTGTGAACGCTCTGAGAGACTCTGGGTTGAGGTCGGTGATAAAGTAGTCTACAGTACCACTGCCAAGAGATTAGCTATATGTATACCTACCGTAGGAGTCCTCTCAAAGCCTACCATTTACTATGTACATACACAACGTGCGACAGAGCTGCAGGAGTTGTGACCCGTTTTTGTTGGTTATGTTGTCGTAGTTGTGCCTAGGGGGGCATATGGGGGAGGGAATGCTGTCACCTCCAGGTAGGTGTTTGTCCCCCTGTGCGCTGAGGTGTCAGGTTCTTGTCCAGTTCTGGCATTTAGGTCGCCACAGACTAGTGCATGTCCCTGGGCCTGGAAATGATTGATTTCCCCCTCCAGGATGGAGAAGCTGTCGTCATTAAAGTATGGGGATTCTAGTGGGGGGATATAGGTAGCACAACAGGAGGACATTTTTCTCTGTGAGATCACTTCCTTTTGAATTTCTAGCCAAATGTAAAATGTTCCTGTTTTGATTAATTTAGGTCTGCTCTATACCAAATTAGCATACACCCTGAGTCCCTTCCCTGTTTCACACCTGGTAGTTTGGTGGATGGAACTACCAGCTCTCTGTAACCTAGAGGGCAACCAGTGGGTCCATCTCCTCTCTACCATGTTTCTTGTAGGATGACAATGTCTGTATTTCTGATTGCTTTGGTGAAGTCTAGGTTCCTGCTCTTTAGGCCAAAGGCAGATGACCTCAGGCCTTGGATATTCCAGGATGAGATAGTGAAGGCTTTGTGTTCCATAAAGTGTCCAATGTTGTTAGTCGTGTGGTTTGGCCTCAGACCAGTAAGTGTGAGCAGAGCCTGCTGAGCATCTGGTATATGCCTCTCTCTCTCTTTCTCTCTCTCTCTTTCTCTCTCTCTCTTTCTCTCTCTCTCTCTTTATCTCTCTCTTTATCTCTCTCTTTATCTCTCTCTTTATCTCTCTCTCTCTCTCTCTCTCTCTCTCTCTCTCTCTCTCTCTCTCTCTCTCTCTGTCTCTCTCTCTCTCTCTCTCTCTCTCTCTCTCTCTCTCTCTCTCTCTCTCTCTCTCTCTCTCTGTGTCTCTGCCCTACTTTCACTTTCAACGTGTTTCTCTTGTTCCCCTACCTCCTTTGTTGTCCCTTGCTTCTCTTCAGCTTCTCTTTTCCTCTGGTGTTGCTCTCACCTGCTCTTAGGTCAGGGCTGAGAGTATTGAGATGCGGCTCCTTTGTGGCGGTGTAGAGGGGGCGGGGCAGAGCCTGGTGGTCACTCCCAGTAAGGGAAGCATTGATGGCCCTGAGTGACACCTCCATGTGGATTCAGGAATTTCAATTCAGCCACGTGTGTGAAAGGGGAGGCATTTTTAATTGGGCACACTCACTCAGAATGGCCATGAAAAGACTTCGGAACCAACAGCAATTGGCAGAAGACTGAAACCCTGTCGAGGACCAAAATAATTCCCTGTGTAGACTCTGCTAACCTATTACACCACATGTTTAATTAAAGCTGTCTCTAATTAAGACAGACAGTTTGAATGATTTTAATCACTCCTGATATTTTTGCTAATCACAGCCCCCCCCAACACGCCCCCCCCCTAAATGTTGACTTTTTTAATTTGACGTAAATTCAACCTAAATTAAAGTAGGTCTATGTGATGGTACACAACTGTCTCCTACTTGTGGCCACCCCAACCTCCCAGAGAGCATTGTGCCACACAGCCTCATTGGCAGGAGCAGGAACTAATTCATACTGGCTGGTTGGCGTTGCAATTGTGGCAGAAATCACATTCCCCCTACTACAATCTTCAGCTGCTGATCATTATCAAAATATAGACGCATGTAATTGGAGCACCAATTCAATCCTGCATCACAATGTTGTTTCCTGCTGTGCCCCTCAGCCCCTCTTCCCCGGCGGCTCCTCCAGACGCTAGCTGAAATGTGTCTGGAGCGTAACAAATAGCAAATAAAATGCAAGTGATTTAATTGACAATGCAAATCTGAAACAGAGGAACAGTAATATGGCACATCGGGCCAGTAAAGTGCCTTCAAATGGAAAATGTCTTAGTACTTTTGGCTGATGAAGTATTTATGATTGCTGATTGCCTAATGAGGTGGTGTGTGACCCTTTCCTCTCCCCCCTGTCCTCCAGGACCCCCCTCTGCCCCACGCAGCATCGTGACCCAGATCAACGACACCACGGTGACACTAGAGTGGAGCGAGCCCATGGACAGCGGCGGCAGGACTGACCTGAGCTACTCTGTGGAGTGTTCTCTGTGTGGGACCCCTAGGGGTCCGTGCTCCCCCTGCGGGGACAATGTCAGCTACAGACCCTCTCAGCGAGGCCTGCTGGGCCGCAGGGTGGTGGTCTGGGGCCTCATGCCTCACACCACATACACCTTCTCTATCCAGGCCCTCAATGGGGTCTCCCCGTCCAATGGCAAGGGGGCACCCAGCGATAGAGTTAACATCACCACCAGTCACGAGGGTGAGAGAGGGATGTTTGGGTTTGTGGTTGGTGTTGTATGGTTAGAAGAGGAAGTTGAGTGTTGTTCTATCTTTTAAAGTTGTTTAATTTGTGTTTGTCAGTTCCAGTGCTGGTGTCTGTGATCAGGAAGAGTATCTCTACAGAGAGCAGTCTGACTCTCCACTGGTCAGTTCCAGCCCAGCCCCACTACACCATCCTGCAATACCAGCTACGCTACTGTGAGACGGTAAGGATGACCAGACACACTATCTCTCTCTCTCCTCCCATTGTTAAATAATACTGTAGCACTGACTCCCCTCAGGTCTTAGGGAGTTGACTGTTCTATCTGTGTCCATCACTCTTACCTCTCTCCCACTGGCTCAACCCGTTGTTCTTATCTGCTTTTGTTCTCCCTCCATCCCTCTCTCCCTCCATCCCTCTCTCCTCCATCGTCTATCTCTCCCTCCATCCCTCTCTCCCTCCATTCCTCTCTCGCTCCATCGTCTCTCTCTCCCTCCATCCCTTTCTCCGTCCCGCAGGAGCGTCGAGGTGAGGAGCAGTTGTGTCGCTACAGGGAGAGTGACAGTAACCAGGTGGTGCTGAGTGATCTCCGCAGGGCCACTCAGTATGAGGTGCAGGTCCGGGCTCGCACCATGGCCGGCTATGGCAGCTTCAGCCCAGCAGCCTCCTTCAGAACCCTGCCTGACGGTAAAGAAAGGCCCAGGCTTCACTCTCTCAGAGAGGCCTGTACATATCCAGGCCAACAAAGTCTTCTAGGTTTCTTCTAGTTTTGTGTGTGTTAGTTCCACCCTGTTGTTCTAGTTTATTTGCCAGAATACATTAGTTAATCAGTTACAACATTTGTTTTGGTGTATTTTTGACGTTTCCTTGTTACTAATTTTTCTATTTTTCCCTGGACCTGCACCCCCCCTCCTTTTCTCTCCTTTTCATCCTTTTTTCAGGGGACGACTCTCCTAACCAGCTACTGATGACCAGTTTCCTTATCGCCATGGGGATGCTGCTGCTCATCACTGTTGTCACTGTGGCTGTCTTATGCATACGGTGAGAGCCGGGGAGAAAGAGAGGGCGAGACAGGGACATAAATTCTGTAATGTGAATAAATAAATAAATAACATATGGATCTTATCTTAACTTTGACATTTTTGTAACCTCTACCAATCATATCTTATTGAGCTTAGATAATAACTCTGCTACCTACAAACAGTATGTCATATTTGAGCAAAACTCTCACAGAACCAAATACATTTTCTTTGTGCTTTGGAGGCTAGAAGTTATTCCACTCACTACAACCCTTTCCCTGGGCCTCATTGTTTCAGCAAACAGCCACACATGCCCTCTGAAAAAAGGTTATGGGAACATGGGGAACCAGAGAGTGAGGAAGAGAGAGAGGAAGAGAGAGAGAGGGAGGGAGAGAGAGAGAGAAAGAAAGCGAGAGAGAGCGGGAGGGAGAGAGAGAGAAAGAGAGGGGGGGGAGATGGAGGGAGGGAGGCGGTCAGTGACAGGATGCAGCCGTCCCAACCCTGTCTCCACAGGACCGGAGAACAATAGTCCTGACCTTGGGGCACACACCATACACACACCATACACACACCATACACAAACCATACAGAGTTGTGCACATGAATACATTCATACACAAATACGCACACATACAGTACACATACATTGTGTATTTGCACATACTCTGAGAAATACACAGATGTGTGCAATCACATTGAAACACATACCCGCATGCACACAAACACACATTCTCACTCACAGTAGAGGCCTGGACCAACCGCCAGCTGAGGGTGGGACAGTATTGCTATTTTGGGCCTGTGAGGAAGAAAAGAGGAAAAGAAAGAGAGAGAGAGAGAGAGAGAGAGAGAGAGAGAGAGAGAGAGAGAGAGAGAGAGAGAGAGAGAGAGAGAGAGAGAGAGTGAGGGAGAGAGAGAGAGAGAGAGAGAGTGAGGGAGAGAGAGGGAGAGAGTGAGGGAGAGAGAGAGAGAGAGAGAGAGTGAGAGAGAGAGAGCGAGGGAGAGAGTGAGGGAGAGAGAGAGAGGGAGAGAGAGAGAGAGAGAGAGAGAGGGAGAGAGAGAGAGAGAGAGAGAGTGAGGGAGAGAGAGAGAGAGAGAGAGAGGGGGAGAGAGAGAGAGAGAGAGAGAGAGAGAGAGAGAGAGGCAGGGGTCCAGTAGCTACAGGGCTGTACAGTCCTACTGGGATGGGGCCAAAGGAAGTCTCACTAATGGAGGCCTCCAGCACAGTGCACAGCAGACACAGACACACAGTCAGCCACACAGAGCAGAGTGGCTCCTGAATGGGGGAGAACAGTAGAGGAGAGCCCAGGGTCAAGGCATTACTTCATCTACCAGTCATGTATTGTGTCTGAGACAGAGAGATACCAGCTTGTTTGTGACACATAAAAACACCCAGGGAGAGATTAGAGACAGTGTTATGTCACCGGACTAACAACCTCTTTCTTCCTGTCTCTCCCTCTATCTCTCTTTCTCTGACACCTTGACGCTTTTCTCTCGTTCCCCCTCTCTCTCCTTCTTCTCCCACACTCTGTTCTTTTCCACAGCAGACACAGTAGAATGAAGGACCCAGAGCTGAGTGACAAACATGGACAGTACCTCCTGGGCCAAGGTGAGTACACACACACACACACAGCACACACACATGCACACACGCAAATAGTGCATACAGATTTGTTCAAAGTCATGTTTTTCATCTTTTAGTCTGTATGTGACCATGACTGGTTTGTCGTTTAATTCCCCCCCCCTCCTCTCCTCAGGAGTCAAGGTCTATATTGACCCCTTCACCTACGAGGACCCTAACGAAGCCGTACGGGAGTTTGCCAAGGAGATCGATGTTTCCTTTGTCAAGATCGAGGAGGTCATTGGTGCCGGTGGGTCTCACGCTTTCTCTCTGTGATGTTATTTCTTGCTGCCTGTTAACAGACTGGTTGATGGGGTGCTGTAATATCATGTATGTATTGTAATGAGTAATGTTTCCCTGGCTTGTCTCTAGGGGAGTTTGGGGAGGTGTGTCGGGGCAGGCTGAAGGTCCCAGGGAAGAAGGAGAACTACGTGGCCATCAAGACTCTGAAGAGCGGCTACACGGACAAACAGAGGCGGGACTTTCTGTCGGAGGCTAGCATCATGGGCCAGTTCCAGCACCCCAACATCATCCACCTGGAGGGCATCATCACAGCCTCCTGTCCCGTCATGATCCTCACTGAGTTCATGGAGAACGGAGCGCTTGACTCCTTCCTTAGGGTCAGTATCTATATAGCGCTCTCTCTGAGCCTTCCACACACACACACAAACACACACACACACACACACAGAACTCCTTCCATTCTTTCACTATGTCACTTCTGGTCTCTGACTCTCCCTCAACCCCACCCCTCTTACACATATTTAATTGTTTCTCCCAGATCTCTAACTCTTTCGTCTTCCCTCTCTGTAGTTGAACGATGGTCAGTTCACTCCCATCCAGCTGGTGGGCATGCTGCGTGGCATCGCGTCGGGAATGAAGTATCTGTCTGAGATGAGCTATGTCCACAGAGACCTGGCCGCCCGCAACATCCTGGTCAACAGCAACCTGGTGTGTAAGGTGTCTGACTTCGGCCTGTCCCGTTTCCTCCAGGAGAACTCCTCAGACCCCACCTACACCAGCTCTCTGGTGAGACTACTGCACCCCGTTCTTCCTCAACACCAAGCCCATATATGGTTATGGTGTGTGGTTGTTGACTGCATATGGTTATGGTGTGTGGTTGTTGACTGCATATGGTTATGGTGTGTGGTTGTTGACTGCATATGGTTATGGTGTGTGGTTGTTGACTGCATATGGTTATGGTGTGTGGTTGTTGACTGCATATGGTTATGGTGTGTGGTTGTTGACTGCATATGGTTATGGTGTGTGGTTGTTGACTGCATATGGTTATGGTGTGTGGTTGTTGACTGCATATGGTTATGGTGTGTGGTTGTTTACTGCATATGGTTATGGTGTGTGGTTGTTGACTGCATATGGTTACGGTGTGTGGTTGTTGACTGCATATGGTTACGGTGTGTGGTTGTTGACTGCATATGGTTATGATGTGTGGTTGTTGACTGCATATGGTTATGGTGTGTGGTTGTTGACTGCATATGGTTATGGTGTGTGGTTGTTGACTCCTCTCTTTTATCAGGGTGGTAAGATCCCCATCCGCTGGACCGCCCCAGAGGCCATCGCCTTCAGGAAGTTCACCTCAGCCTCCGACGCCTGGAGCTACGGCATCGTCATGTGGGAGGTCATGTCCTTCGGAGAGAGGCCCTACTGGGACATGAGCAACCAGGATGTGATCAACGCCATAGAGCAGGACTACCGCCTACCGCCGCCCCCTGACTGCCCCACCCACCTCCACCAGCTGATGCTGGATTGCTGGCAGAAGGGGCGCTCGGCCCGCCCTCGCTTTGCCGCCATCGTCAGCGCCCTGGACAAGCTGATCCGCAACCCTGCCTCACTCAAGATCATGGCCCAGGAGGGTGCAGGGTGAGTGGGCACAGATCTATAGGCGAGAGGGGTGGGTGTGGAGGGTGCGTGGAGAGTCAGAGAAGGTAGTGTGGGTTTAAACACAAAGCATGAGGTAAAGACAGGGAAATGACTGTCTAACCACCTGGAGTATTGTATATCCTGTCCCCTAATAGAGCCCCAGTCTTCATTCCAGTACTTCATTCCTAGAATACAGTCCTGTCTGTCAGAGAGTCAGTCTACATGAACCTCTTACTGTCCCTCCTCTGTCCTGCTCCTCTGTCCTGCTCCTCTGCCCTGC
This sequence comes from Coregonus clupeaformis, assembly GCF_020615455.1. Classification (NCBI taxonomy): domain Eukaryota; kingdom Metazoa; phylum Chordata; class Actinopteri; order Salmoniformes; family Salmonidae; genus Coregonus; species Coregonus clupeaformis. The sequence goes on from NC_059218.1 coordinate 35,188,549, forward strand.
TGTGACCTGTCAGGCTCTAGCTGTGCCCATCATCTCCCCCTCTCCCACCCCAAATACTGACCTGTCACTCACAGCCTGGCCCACGCCCCCTCCCCTCCAGCAGCCATTGTTGTTACCTGTCACTCATGCAGCCTTAGATCCCGCCCCTATTCCGTGGACATGCCTGTGAGGCCGCTGGTGTGCTGGTGACAAAGAGTGTGTGTGTGACGTGTCCCTGTGTGTGTCCCCTTTCCCCAGGCCGTCCCACCCCCTGCTGGACCAGCGGGCCCCCCCGGCCCCCTCAGCGTGTGGCTCCGTGGGGGAGTGGCTGAGGGCCATCAAAATGGAGCGCTATGAGGACAGCTTCCTCCAGGCTGGATTCACCTCTGTAGACCTGCTGGCCCAGATCACTGCTGAGTGAGTTCACACCTACAACAATGTAGCTGTCTGTCTGTCTCTGGGTGTCTTGAAGTTGAGTCACTCTCTACGACCATAGCTCTGTATCTCTGTCTGCCTGTCTATCTGCCTGTCTGTCTGCCTATCTGTCAGCCTGTCTGTCAGTCTGTCTGCCTGTCTGTCTGTCTGCCTATCTGTCAGTCTGTCTGCCAATCTGTCTGTCTGTCTGCCTATCTGTCTGTCAGTCTGTCTGCCTATCCGTCAGTCTCTCTGTCTGCCTATCTGTCTCTGTCTGTTTATCTAACAGTATGTCCTTCTCCTCAGGGACCTGCTGCGTCTGGGAGTGACCCTGGCTGGACACCAGAGGAAGATCCTGTCCAGCATCCAGACTCTGACCATGACCAAGAGCCCTGTAACCATACGCTTCTAAACCCGGCACAACTCACCTTGACCCCTGACCTCTTACCCTGACCGAACACAGACACCAGCACGCACACAGCACACAGAACATCGCACACCCATGGACCTAGCTAGCACCCTGTGGTGCTACACCCACGCAGTCCCTCACCCTGGCACCAGCCGGCCCCTTCTCAGCGTAGTGACAGAGCCTCAATACGAACTTATTATAGATGACCTTCCCTACAACCTGTTCAACCTGTCCTCATTGACCACCGAGCGGTCAGTCAGGCCTGGTGCTGGGGACTGGTAGGAGGCTGCTGGAGACTCTCAGACTGCTTCGCTGGCCAGTTCACCCTCACTACTCCTCCTCTGCTTCACTGCTTGAATGTTTACCTGTGGTCCTGAACAAACTGGTGATACTAGTGGAAGCACAGATCAATGCCAACGCCAACCAAAGGACTAAAGCTTTTCTATTGGTGTATTTCATGATGAAGAACTTGAACTAGACACTTTCACAAACATGGTGACACTTTCACAAATGTTTTGTCTTGGATTATTCATCCATGTGCATTATACGATGATGTGGATGACAGCTCTTTCAACGGACTGGAAAATGTGTGTTTGGACTCTTATCGGATGGGCCTCACGTTTTCCTTTGGTTTCAAAATGGCCTCACCTTTCCTCAGGTGTTATGGGTAATGTAGGCATTTAGACCAGAACAGACTGTAGTCATACAAGCCTTCCTCTCATCTTCCTCAGTGAATGTGTGTGACCCTCCTGGGTCAGCTGTGTGGGAGGAGAGCAGGACTGAGATCAGCACTTTTATAGATTGAACAGAGAAGTTGGGTTTTTTAGTCAGATATAGAGATCTCTCTGTCTGTCTACACCTCTCCTCCTCTCAGCAGCTGCAGTACTTCCTGTGTTTCTCTTGGAGTATGGCTGGCTGGACATTTCCACTTCCTGTTGCTGCTGGACTGGGCAGCTCACTTCCACACACTCAGACTGAACGAGGTCCCTGACCGTGGTTACCGAGACCAAGAGAACACTGCTTAAGTATTTTCTAATTGGACGACTTTGACCAGGAAAGACATCAGTCTGGCCTCTCATTGGTTGATATTATTGGTGGTGTGTTTCCATCTTGCTCGAGTGCCATTTGATCTTCTATGTGAATTGAAATCAAAATGCCTGTTCTATAAAGTGGAAAGCCCTCCCAGGGTAATAAAGTTTGATCTGCCATACAAAGTCCCTTCAGATGCCACCAGTTTCACATGTTTGGGGAGATTGTGTGGTTCCTTGTTAACTAAAGGATTGTGGGACATGTGATCTTCACATTGAGGATCTGTTATAAAAACAGGGACCTATCTTTTATAAAGTTGCCTTTTAAAATATTGTGTAGATAAGTATGTTTCGATTCCCCCATCCTTTCTGTGTGTAATGTGTATTCAGTCACAATAAAGACACACACCAGTGTTTATCACCTAGGACTCCTGCTCCTCTTTTAACAGGCAACTGAGCTTGTAATAACACTCACATTACACACACTCCCTCTACAGTTCTCAAATGCACACACACACACACAAATACAAAGTGAAACACATTTAAACACACACACTCTCATGCATACTATGTGAAGCATCCCAAAAGTGCACACACACTCACACATATGCACAGCCAGCTTCAGGATATTAACCATATTCCTGTAATTGTTTTAAGGTGATCCGTTTCCTTGGCAGCTCTTATTTCAAACATTCCTCCCCACAGATACTGTGACCTCCACAGTGAGGGAGTGGGAGGGGGGTTATGGTTTGGGAATTGAGCCCTTAGCTCCCTCGCGGACATTCCTCTCTCCTGCTCCTTCCTTCAGAGGGACAGCCCGTACCCCTGATCGCTCTCAGCCTGTCCTTGGCTCTGTTCTCTGACACTCTCCTGTGTGTTCTCCCCTCTGCTCCTCAGTCCTCTGGAGTAGTCCCTGCTCTGCTCTCACCATGCCCCTGCTACTAACTACCCTGTTAACAGCACGTCCACAGCCCCATCTCAGAGCAGAGCAGCCCACAGAGAGCTCACCACAGACTGTTTTCTGCTGTTTTCGACTCTCTCTCTCTCTACTGCACCTGCTGTCTTGACCTCTGAATGCGTGGCTATGAAAAGTCAACTGACATTTACTCTTGAGGTACTGACCTGTTGCGCCCTCTACAACCACTGTGATTATTATTTAACCCTGCTGGTCATCTTGAAGAACAATCTTGCCTTAATGGCCATGTACTCTTATAATCTCCACCCGGCACAGCCAGAAGAGGACTGGCCACCCCTCAGAGCCTGGTTCCTCTCTAGGTTTCTTCCTATGTTCCTGCCTTTCTAGGGAGTTTTTACTAGCCCCTGTGCTTCTACATCTGCATTGCTTGCTGTTTGGGGGTTTAAGCAGGGTTTCTGTATAGCACTTTGTGACATCTGCTGATGTAAAAAGGGCTTTATAAATACATTTGATTGATTTACTTACTCACACAGACTGTAATCTTACTCTGGGTGTTGGGTTTTGCAAAGCATTAAAGCTAATGTAGGTGCTTCTATTATCTGTGTTGTTGCTGAGTCAGTCCCAGGTCCCATGGCCCTCCTGTGCCCTGCGCTCCGCTGTTACAAAGGAAGTGTGTCACAGAAGCTTTCATGTGCTGCAGATAAACAATGAGAGGATGACCCCTCCGAGCCACCTGACCTCTGACCCTTCCCCCAATGTAAAACAATAAATGCCCTCTCCAGACCCACACTTCGAATCAAATCAACGTTTATTGGGGGTTTCTGTAGAAATCTGCCATTCAGTCCTGCTGTTAAATCCCCTCGCTAACAAAAGAGTTGGAGTGTCCCAGTTTGAAATGGTTTTATAATTGGATATTTTCAACATAGGCAGGCCCAGGCGGTGTGCCTGCATGTGGGTGAGTGTGTCTGTGTGTGTGTGAGTGGGTGTGTGAGTGTGTCTGTGTGTGAGTGGGTGTGTGTGAGAGAGAGATGGATAGTGAGCTAGCTCTGGTTCCTAGGGTCTGTCTGCGTGACCTTTAACCCCTATCTGAATGCCTATCCATTAGGGCTGTTGTTGAAGAGATAAAAGACTGGGCCAATCAGGTTTCAGCACTTAAAGGATTGTGTCATTCCCCTTACATTCCTGTGTGCACTCAAGTGTGGAGCCAGGGTGGTGGAGGCCTAGGAAGAGACAGAGGAGAAAGACAGGTGTGTATGTGCGTGTGAGAGAGTCTGTGTATAAAGTGGGGGTTGTTAAGAACTGTGTCTGCTTACTTTATAACAATCATTCCATATAGACCTCTTCTTATGGGCAGATGCTACGGAGAGTACCTCTCTGTAGTTGGGGATGAACATTACATCATTTCGTTTTATCCATTCAATTATAAGTATGTCCATCCATCTCTCTGTCAACCAGTCTGTCTTGTGTCCACAACCAGTCTTTACTCAAGCTTACGTTTGTGTTTATATAGTCATCATCTCATATCCCTCATCCCCCTTGTCTGTCAATAACTTCCTCTATCCATCTTTCCCCCTGTCCACACATCCACGCCATCCCATCTTGTCCCCTGTCCCTTTATCTCTCCCATGTTGGAAGATCTTCCCCCACCATCTAAGGAGGAAACGAAGGGGCCTTCCTGCTCAACCTGGACTCAAGGGTAGAAGTAACATAGTAAATGTAAATCTGGGCTCTCCAATTATTAGTATGATATGTTAAGTTTCGTATTGTATGTATTCATTTGTGAATGTCCCTCATCCATTTCGTATGATATGTTACGAATTACAATTCATATGATATGTTACGAATTGCAGTTCGCACAATATGTTACCAATTTGCTAAACGTATTATATGTTACGAATTCCAATTTGTTGTGGCTAACGTTAGCTAAGTGGCTAACGCTAACATTAGCTAGGTGGCAAACGTTAGCTAGGCTAGGGATTAGGGTTATTGGTTAAGGTTTGGGTTAAGGTTAGGAGTTAGGTTAAAGGGTTAAGGTTAGGGGAAGGGTTAGCTAACATGCTAAGTAGTTACAAAGTAGCTAAAAAGTAGTAAGTAGTTGCAAAGTTGCTAATTAGCTAAAGCTAAAGTTGTCCGTGATGAGATTCGAACACGCAACCTTTGGGTTGCTAGATGTTCGGGTTATACGCCCACCAATCACCCTACTTTCGTTTCTGCGTTAAGTAACCTTCTGTCTTATGTAACCATACCGAACATATCATATAGTAATTTGTGTGTCCAGGATTTACATTTACTATGTTACTTCTACTCTATGAGACCAGGCTGTCCTGCTACCCATACCCTGCCTCCACCTCCCAGGCCTGCCCTGTGCTTCAAGCCCCTCTGGCTCTTCTGGGAACAGGGTAGTAGTGAGCAGGAGAACACTAGAGTTATTCCAAGAAAAATCTAAAAAGAGTCAGAATCAATGACTTTAGGTGAGAGGAGTTATATGACGTGATATATTTTATGTGTGTGTGTCTGTAGTGGGGGATGTTGAAATGTGGCCATGGTCTACAGCTGAGTGCCTGTGATGACCTCTCATAACTTTCTTATCAAGGTTCGTTCTGTTTTAAAGATTAGCTTGGCCCCACTGCTGCTCTTAATTCTCACCAAATTGTCAGACAAGGGGATTTCTTCACTATATAACTTAACCCCTTCTTCACCTTTTAATTCCACTTCATGACTGACAACTCCAGCTGAACTCTGTGATCCCATGACAGCATTTCACAGGGCTCTGCTCCGCCATTTTATAGGCCTACAAACCTCCCTCAAAGAGAACATCTGACCTCCAAATGATCTTACCTCTTACCTTTTACCTTCTCCAAAGATTGAAGTTGGGCAGGATACAGAGTATGTGAGCGGAGTTGAAATGAACTATTTAGGCTATATTATTAGCCTATTATTTCAATTATTTGAAGGTTATAGCCTGCAAATAAATAAATTGTGACGAATTTGCAAGTGTGACACACTAGGCTGGCAGGAACAATAAGCGCTCAGCATTTAAACAACATTTTGTTGTAATAAATCATTATAGTCTATAAACTGCTGTGACTTAGAATTGAATAAAAATGTACCTGGTGGTCCTCGGTAGCTCAGCTGGTAGAGCACGGCGCTTGTAACGCCAAGGTAGTGGGTTTGATCCCCGGGACCACCCATACACAAAAATGTATGCACGCATGACTGTAAGTTGCTTTGGATAAAAGTGTCTGCTAAATGGCATATTATATATACCTAAAAATGCCAAAGTCTTCAGTGTCTTTCAATTCCCTTTTAGAAACACCAGTTTGGCCAGAGTCTGTGGCTTCAGGCTCATGCGATGGTGCCTGGAGAGCATGGCAGCAGCGAGAATACCCTCGCTGCGCTTGCAGAGCCACTGGGGATGCTAGGGGATGGTAAACACCCTTCGGGCCACTCTCCCTTTCACCTCATCTAACACCTGATTTACTTAACAAAAGGGACATCTCAATAAGTGGTCCAGGTAGGTCAAGACATAGCACAAGTGGGGGAGGGTGGGCTTTCCTCTTTTGTTCTCTATTGCTCCTCTGTTGTTCCTCAAGCAAGGGGGGAGGTCGAAGACATCATAACTTCCCATCAAACCAACTCCTTGAATGCCCTACTCCTTGAAGTTTGCAGTTATGTCTAAAAAACTATATTGTGCTCAAAACATGTTTGTTTTACTCTTTAGTGTATGCACTTAACACCTTATCACACATGCACTCACTCATGCACACACCCACACAGACATAAACACATACACATACACATATACAGAACCTTCATGCAACACACAAATCACAACTGCTGCTACCAGACTCTTAGTATGATTGCTAAATAATGCGCAATTAAACACTTGCCCCCAAATCCCCCCTTCCCCAAAACGTGTAAATATTGGACTATAAATTGTGCCTTCCTGTATTATACTGATGCACAGGGGCGCAACTTTGGTTTTAGAAGTGGGGGGGATTGGGGGGCAAGATCTAATTTAAGTGGCACCGGAGAAGATGGCTGCCGTTTTACAGCCCTCTAACCAATTTGTAAGGGATCGGGGGTTGGCTGGGTCTAGTCAGAGTCTGACACTTCCCCGATCTACAGAGAGGGGGAGTCATCAGACTCGATCTGGTTCACCTGAGTTCTGAGCACACCTGTCAGTAATTAGTGTAGGATTTAAGGTGTGCTCAGAAGTTCAGTCGGTGCGAGGTATTGTTCCATTGTGACTTGCTAAGCGTTTTGTTCCGAGAGAGAGAGTTTGTTGTTTTTGATTACCCGTGTATCCGACCAGTGCCTTGTTGTTTGACTCCCCGTATTGCTTAACCCTCTGCTTGTCTATCTCAGTGATTACCGTACTCTGACCCTGTGCCTGTGCCCTCGACTACGACTACGCCCGCTCCCTTGGTACCTCTGCCTGTCTATGCCTGGCCCGGTTTTGACCACAGCCCGCCCGACCACGATTAAGCTATTCCCTTGTCTGTACTCTAATAAAGCATCGCGATTCTGCGATTGGATCTTACCACTCTGTCCGAGTATTCATTACACAATTGTACTATTATGTGTGTTTTTCGCGTTATTTGTAATTTATTCTGTACATAATGTTTCTGCCACCGTCTCTTATGACCAAAAAGAGCTTCTGGATATCAGGACAGCGATTTCTCACCTCGTATTGGACGAAGATTTTTTCTTCAACAAGCCGGATACGAAGGATATCCTACAGACTCCCGACAAGGCCCAAATCCCCGTCACTCGCATGAGAAAGAGATGGAGATATCGTGGACGTAGGTCGGTGTGCCTTGTAAGAATCCGATGGCAAGCGAGTAAACTGCCTCTTCCATCAATCCTATTAGCCACTGTTCAATCATTTGAGAACAAATTGGATGACCTAAGATTACGGTTATCCTACCAACAGGACATTAAAAACGGTAATATATTATGTTTCACCGAGTCGTGGCTGAACGACGACATGGACAACATACAGCTGACGGGATATACGCTAGATCGGCAGGATAGAATGGCTGACTCCGGTAAGACAAGGGGTGGCGGTCTGTGTATATTTGTAAACAACAGCTGGTGCACAAAATCTAATTCTAAGGAAGTCTCAAGGTTTTGCTCGCCTGAGGTAGAGTATCTCATCATAAGCTGTAGACCACACTATTTACCAAGATACTTTTCATCTATATTTTTCGTAGCTGTCTATCTACCACCACAAACCGATGCTGGCATTAAGATTGCACTCAATGAGCTGTATAAGGCCATAATTAAACAGGAAAACGTTCATCCAGAGGCAGTGCTCCTAGTGGCCGGGGACTTTAATGCAGGGAAACTTAAATCCGTTCTACCTCATTTCTACCAGCATGTTAAATGTGCAACCAGAGGAAAAAAAACTCTAGACCACCTTTACTCCACACACAGAGACGCATACAAAGCTCTCCCTCGCCCTCAATTTGGCAAATCTGACCATAACTCTATCCTCTATTCCTGCTTATAAGCAAAAACTAAAGCAGGAAGCACCAGTGACTCGGTTAATAAAAAAGTGGTCAGATGATGCAGATGCTAAGCTACAGGACTGTTTTGCTAGCACAGACTGGAATATGTTCCGGGATTCTTCAGATAGCATTGAGGAGTACACCACATCAGTCACTGGCTTCATCAATAAGTGCATTGATGATGTCGTCCCCACAGTGACCGTACGTACATACCAGAAGCCATGGATTACAGGCAACATCCGCACTGAGCTAAAGGGTAGAGCTACCGCTTTCAAGGAGCGGGACTCTAACCCGGACGCTTATAAGAAATCCCGCTATGCTCTCCGACAAACCATCAAACAGGCACAGAGTCAATACCGGACTAAGGTTGAATCGTACTACACCGACTCTGACACTCGTCGGATGTGGCAGGGCTTGAAAACTATTACAGACTACAAAAGGAAGCACAGCCGCGAGCTGCCCAGTGACACAAGCCTACCAGATGAGCTAAATCACTTCTATGCTCGCTTCGAGGCAAGCAAAACTGAAGCATGAATGAGAGCACCAGCTGTTCTGGATGACTATTTGATCACGCTCTCAGTAGCCGATGTGAGTAAGACTTTTAAGCAGGTCAACATTCACAAGGCCACAGGGCCAGACGGATTACCAAGACGTGTACTCCGAGCATGTGCTGACCAACTGGCAAGTGTCTTCACTGACATTTTCAACATGTCCCTGACTGAGTCTGTAATACCAACATGTTTCAAGCAGACCACCATAGTCCCTGTGCCCAAGGACACTAAGATAACCTGCCTAAATGACTACCAACCCGTATCACTCATATCTGTAGCCATGAAGTGCTTTGAAAGGCTGGTCATGGCTCACATCAACACCATTATCCCAGAAACCCTAGACCCACTCCAATTTACATACCAACCCAAATAATCAACACATGATGCAATCTCTATTGCACTCCACACTGCCCTTTCCCACCTGGACAAGAGGAACACCTACGTGAGAATGCTGTTCATTGACTGCAGCTCAGCGTTCAACACCATAGTACCCTCAAAGCTCATCACTAAGCTAAGGACCCTGGGACTAAACACCTCCCTCTGCAACTGGATCCTGGACTTCCTGACGGGTCGCCCCCAGGTGGTAAGGTTAGGTAACAACACATCTGCCACACTGATCCTCAACACGGGGGCCCCTCAGGGGTGCATGCTCAGTGCCCTCCTGTACTCCCTGTTCACCCATGACTGCATGGCCAGGCACGACTCCAACACCATCATTAAGTTTGCTGACGACACAACAGTGGTAGGCCTGATCACTGACAACGATGAGACAGCCTATAGGGAGGAGGTCCGAGACCTGGCCGTGTGGTGCCAGGATAACAACCTCTCCCTCAATGTGATCAAGACAAAGGAGATGATTGTGGACTACAGGGAAAAAAAAGAGGACTGAGCACGCCCCCATTGTCATCAACGGGGCTGTAGTGGAACAGGTTGAGAGCTTCAAGTTCCTTGGTGTGCACATCACCAACTAACTACCATGGTCCAAACACACCAAGACAGTCGTGAAGAGGGCACAACAAAGCCTATTCCCCCTCAGGAGACTGAAAAGATTTGGCATGGGTCCTCAGATCCTCAAAAAGTTCTACAGCTGCACCATCGAGAGCATCCTGACTGGTTGCATCACCGCCTGGTATGGCAACTGCTCGTTCTCCGACCGCAAGGCACTACAGAGGGTAGTGCGTACGGACCAGTACATCACTGGGACCAAGCTTCCTGCCATCCAGGACCTCTATACCAGGCGGTGTCAGAGGAAGGCCCTCAAAATGATCAAAGACTCCAGCCACTAGTCATAGACTGTTCTCTCTGCTACCGCACGGCAAGCGGTACCGGAGTGCCAAGTCTAGGTCCAAAAGGCTTCTCAACAGCTTCTACCCCCAAGCCATAAGACTCCTAAACAGCTAATCATTGCTACCCGGACTTTTTGCACTAACCCCCCCCCCCCCCCACCCCCACCCCGCTCTTTTACGCTGCTGCTATTCTGTTTATTATTTATGCATAGTCACTTTAACTCTACCCACATGTACATATTACCTAAATTACCTTGACTATTTTATTTTACTGCTGCTCTTTAGTTATTTGCTTTTATATTTTTTTACTTAACACTTAAAAAAAAAAAAACTTAAAAAAATGCATTGTTGGTTAAGGGCTTGTAAGTAAGCATTTCACTGTAATGTCTACACCTGTTGTATTCAGCGCATGTGGCAAATAAAAATTGATTTGATTTTATTTTATATAATTATATATTTTTTTGTATCCAATCGGATAAACACTCCAAACAGCCTACCCGACCGCTTGGAGGCTTCCGCATGGTCCTAAAGACCACCGTTGCCTCGTTTTGTATCACATTCCAATTATAAAACAGGTGGGAACAAAAATGCAATTTCAGAATGTGGGGGAATGTCCCCAGTGAAAGTTGCACCCCTGCTTATGCTAAAATGTTTATTATATTCTACTGCCTTTTACTTTATGTGGGTATTATTTTCTTTTATGATTTCTTATTGTTGTTGCGTTGTCGAGAAGGAACCTGCAAGTAAGCATTTCATTGGACGGTGCATACCATGTGTATACTGTACATACGACTAATATAACTTGAAACTTAAACTGAAACTACATTACTGCATGTATACTTGGGATATCGTTTTTCAACAAGAAAAGTTCAAAAATCACTGGAGGACGTCTTTAACCTTTCACACAGGCCCCAGCTTAATCTCCCATTTTAACTCCAAACCCTTCTCACCTCTGACCAACCACTCCTCACCTCTGACCCCCACAAGTGTAAATCCCTTTAGCCAATCCCCCTTTTCTGTGCTGCTACAGCACCCTGTGTTTCTCTGCCTTTTCTTCTGCTGTTCTCTCCTCTAGTAAGCTCTGTTCTTTCTGAGGTCTGGCTGTCCTTCATCCTAACAGGGTCTGGTCCTTATCCTATCCTGGTTTACTCTCTAGCCTATCTGGATTTGTTATCTTTACTATTGTCTGTTCTTTAGACCACTCCACCCAGGGCCACATAAATAACTGTTATTTGTCCTCAAGCAGGTCTGGCTCTTCATAGAACTGCCCAATAGATGACCGACTCAACGGATTGGGTCAGAATTAGTAGAATGATGATGCCTGTCGGTATTCAATCTAGGGCTCTATTTTAACTAACCGGCTAAGTTGAGCAGCGACTAGAGTGGGCGGACTGCATCTCTGACATCACATAAAATTAAGTTTTTATTTTGAAAAACAATGTATTTCAGCACCCAAAGAATAGCTCGCAATTACACAAAACAATGTTGTGTGTAATTGTGGGCTATTCTTTGGCTGCTGAAATAAGTTGTTTTTGACAAAAAATGTATGTGATGTCGGAGCTCCAGTCCACCCACACTAGTCGCGCACTCAACTCCATCGTAAATCGCGGAGTTGAGTTTAATCGGCTCTGTTTTAACAAACCTAATACATTTGGTAAATCTTAGCGCTATAGGTTCGAGTGTGTCAGAAATATCTTTGCTATTTTCACAACCGGAATTATGGGCGCAGTAGCTGGCAGTGGCGCGAAAGGGATGAATTTTGTTGTTGTTGTAGGTTGTAGGTGTGTCAAGGCTTGATCCCTCACTGGCCAATCAGAACGTGCTCTATGGCTAAATATGTGGTTGCTTCAAGTTGTCTATTTACATTATTTTATGTATTGCGTTGTCATCAACTCCAATTCATTTACATTTACATTTACGTCATTTAGTAGACGCTCTTATCCAGAGCGACTTACAAATTGGTGCATTCACCTTATAGCCAGTGGGATAACCACTTTACAATATGTTTTTTTTTTTTTCGGGGGGGGGTAGAAGGATTACTTTATCCTATCCCAGGTATTCCTTAAAGAGGTGGGGTTTCAAGTATCTCCGGAAGGTGGTGAGTGACTCTGCTGTCCTAGCGTCGTGAGGGAGCTTGTTCCACGAGCTTGGGGTGCCAGAGCAGCGAACAGTTTTGACTGGGCTGAGCGGGAACTGTGCTTCCGCAGAGGTAGGGGGGCCAGCAGGCCAGATGTGGATGAACGCAATGCCCTCGTTTGGGTGTAGGGACTGATCAGAGCCTGAAGGTACGGAGGTGCCGTTCCCCTCACAGCTCCGTAGGCAAGCACCATGGTCTTGTAGCAGATGCGAGCTTCAACTGGAAGCCAGTGGAGTGTGCGGAGGAGCGGGGTGACTTGAGAGAACTTGGGAAGGTTGAACACCAGACGGGCTGCGGCATTCTGGATGAGTTGTAGGGGTTTAATGGCACAGGCAGGGAGCCCAGCCAACAGCGAGTTGCAGTAATCCAGACGGGAGATGACAAGTGCCTGGATTAGGACCTGTGCCGCTTCCTATGTAAGGCAGGGTCGTACTCTCCGAATGTTGTAGAGCATGAACCTACAGGATCGGGTCACCGCCTTGATGTTAGCGGAGAACGACAGGGTGTTGTCCAGGGTTTCGCCAAGGATCTTTGCACTCTGGGAGGAGGACACAACAGAGTTGTCAACCGTGATGGCGAGATCATGGAACGGGCAGTCCTTCCCCAGGAGGAAGAGCAGCTCTGTCTTGCCGAGGTTCAGCTTGAGGTGGTGATCCGTCATCCACACTGATATGTCTGCCAGACATGCAGAGATGCGATTCGCCACCTGGTTATCAGAAGGGGGAAAGGAGAAGATTAGTTGTGTGTCGTCTGCGTAGCAATGATAGGAGAGGCCATGTGAGGATATGACAGAGCCAAGTGACTTGGTGTATAGCGAGAATAGGAGAGGGCCTAGAACTGAGCCCTGGGGGACACTAGTGGTGAGAGCACGTGGTGCAGAGACAGATTCTCGCCACGCCACTTGGTAGGAGCGACCGGTCAGGTAGGACGCAATCCAAGAGTGAGCCGCGCCGGAGATGTCCAACTCGGAGAGGGTGGAGAGGAGGATCTGATGGTGACACAGAGAAGAGCAGTCTCAGTTGAATGACCAGTCTTGAAACCTGACTGGTTTGGATCAAGAAGGTCATTCTGAGAGAGATAGCAAGAGAGTTGGCTAGAGACGGCACGCTCAAGAGTTTTGGAGAGAAAATAAAGAAGGGATACTGGTCTGTAGTTGTTGACATCAGAGGGATCGAGTGTTGGTTTTTTGAGAAGGGGTGCAACTCTCGCTCTCTTGAAGACGGAAGGGACATAGCCAGCGGTCAAGGATGAGTTGATGAGCGAGGTGAGGTAAGGGAGAAGGTCACCGGAGATGGTCTGGAGAAGAGAGGAGGGGATAGGGTCAAGCGGGTAGGTTGTTGGGCGGCCGGCCGTCACAAGTCGCAAGATTTCATCTGGAGAGAGAGGGGAGAAAGAAGTCAAAGCATAGGGTAGGGCAGTGTGAGCAGGACCAGCAGTGTCATTTGACTTAACAAGCGAGGATCGGATGTCATCAACCTTATTTTCAAAATGGTTGACGAGGGAGGATTCAACAGGGAGGAGAAGGTGGCAAAGAGCTTCCTAGGGTTAGAGGCAGATGCTTGGAATTTAGAGTGGTAAAAAGTGGCTTTAGCAGCAGAAACAGATGAAGAAAATGTAGAGAGGAGGGAGTGAAAAGATGCCAGGTCCGCAGGGAGTCTAGTTTTCCTCCATTTCCACTCGGCTGCCCGGAGCCCTGTTCTGTGAGCTCGCAATGAGTCGTCAAGCCACAGAGCAGGAGGGGAGGACCGAGCCGGTCGGGAGGATAGGGGACATAGAGAGTCAAAGGATGCAGAAAGGGAGGAGAGGAGTGTTGAGGAGGCAGAATCAGGAGATTGGAGGGAGAAGGATTGAGCAGAGGGAAGAAACGATAGGATGGAAGAGGAGAGAGTAGCGGGAGAGAGAGAGCGAAGGTTGCGACGGCGCATTACCATCTGAGTAGGGGCAGAGTGAGTAGTGTTGGAGGAGAGCGAGAGAGAAAAGGATACAAAGTAGTGGTCGGAGACATGGAGGGGAGTTGCAGTGAGATTAGTAGAAGAACAGCATCTAGTAAAGATGAGGTCAAGCGTATTGCCTGTCTTGTGAGTAGGGGGGGACGGTGAGAGGGTGAGGTCAAAAGAGGAGAGGAGTGGAAAGAAGGAGGCAGAGAGAAATGAGTCAAAGGTAGACGTAGGGAGGTTGAAGTCACCCAGAACTGTGAAGGGTGAGCCATCCTCAGGAAAGGAACTTATCAAGGCGTCAAGCTCATTGATGAACTCTCCAAGGGAACCTGGAGGGCGATACATTTCAAGGATGTTAAGCTTGAATGGGCTAGTGACTGTGACAGCATGGAATTCAAATGAGGAGATAGACAGATGGGTCAGGGGAAAAAGAGAGAATATCCACTTGGGAGAGATGAGGATTCCTGTGCCACCACCCCGCTGACCAGATGCTCTCGGGGTATGCGAGAACATATGGTCAGACGAGGAGAGAGCAGTAGGAGTAGCAGTGTTTTCAGTGGTAATCCATGTTTCCGTCAGCGCCAAGAAGTCGAGGGACTGGAGGGTAGCATAGGCTGAGATGAACTCTGCCTTGTTGGCCGCAGAACGGCAGTTCCAGAGGCTGCCGGAGACCTGGAACTCCACGTGAGTCGTGCGTGCAGGGACCACCAGGTTAGAGAGGCAGCAGCCACGCGGTGTGAGGCGTTTGTATAGCCTGTGCAGAGAGGAGATAACAGGGATAGACAGAGGCATAGTTGACAGGCTACAGAAAATGGCTACAATAATGCAAAGGAGATCGGAATGAAATTAACTAAACATCTGGGAAAGCGAGAGAGCGGGGCCTCCCTCACTTACGTTTCACTGAAAACACCCAAATATAACTCTCCCAACTTCCACCTCAGAAACTATAATTGTTGTAAACTACAGCGGTTCAATGTTTTCTAGGAATAGACTAACTTAGTTTATTCAGCTAGCTAACTTGGTACAGTATTCTTCCGTGAAAACCGTCCAGGGCACCTAGTCATATGACTAGCATGCCGGACTCCAGCAACACGGTTTAGCACCAATTATCGGCCACAACAAACCACCAGTGTATCAACACGCCAAGCAGATCATTCGTGTCCGTGTCTAACGTTGTGGGTTAGTCCCGACAGCTTGAGCGAGTCCGTCGTCAACTTATTCAGCCAGTTAGTTAGCTAGAATAGTTAGCATACTAGCTAGCCATTGCTTTCTGCCTACGAAGAAACCCATCCTCCCACGGCACGAACACACAGAGAGAGCCAAGCTAACGTTAACTAGTCACCCATGTCCAGAATTCCCTTGAACGACTCTGGTTACCAGTATGTAAAAACAAAACACAAATGTAGGTTATAACTTACCGCTAGCAGCTACTGTTAGCTAGCCAAGTGCAAAGCTAGCCACTGAATTGACTCAGCCAGTTCGCGTCTGTTCGGTAGGTCGTTCCAGCTATTGTTTAGTAGCTATCCAGGTAGCAACAAGCTAGCTACATTTCGAGCACAGTAGATACTTACTACCTAACGTTAACGCTTCAGACAATGAGGTTAGAAAAACAGCTGAATGGTAGGCATTATTGTATGTAATTATTGTAGGCAGATAGCTGCCGTAATTACAGGTACTCTCAGGGGTGAAACAACTATCCACAGTTGCTAATAGTTACCAGTAGCTACCCGCTAGCTAGTCCAGGTAGTGGGTTAGCTAGCTTTGTGCTTCACCGGGCTCAGCCGAATACAATACCTACAATAATTACATACAACAACCCACGATAACTACCTACAATACCTAACTACAATCTAAATACACTGCTCAAAAAAATTAAGGAAACACTAAAATAACACATCCTAGATCTGAATGAATGAAATAATCTTATTAAATACTTTTTTCTTTACATAGTTGAATGTGCTGACAACAAAATCACACAAAAATTATCAATGGAAATCAAATTAATCAACCCATGAAGGTCTGGATTTGGAGTCACCCTCAAAATTAAAGAGGAAAACTACACTACAGGCTGATCCAACTTTGATGTAATGTCCTTAAAACAAGTCAAAATGAGGCTCAGTAGTGTGTGTGGCCTCCACGTGCCTGTATGACCTCCCTACAACGCCTGGGCATGCTCCTGATGAGGTGGCGGATGGTCTCCTGAGGGATCTCCTCCCAGACCTGGACTAAAGCATCCGCCAACTCCTGGATAGTCTGTGGTGCAACGTGGCGTTGGTGGATGGAGCGAGACATGATGTCCCAGATGTGCTCAATTGGATTCAGGTCTGGGGAACGGGCGGGCTAGTCCATAGCATCAATGCCTTCCTCTTGCAGGAACTGCTGACACACTCCAGCCACATGAGGTCTAGCATTGTCTTGCATTAGGAGGAACCCAGGGCCAACCGCACCAGCATATGGTCTCACAAGGGGTCTGAGGATCTCATCTCGGTACCTAATGGCAGTCAGGCTACTTCTGGCGAGCACATGGAGGGCTGTGCGGCCCCCCAAAGAAATGCCACCCCACACCATGACTGACCCACCGCCAAACCGGTCATGCTGGAGGATGTTGCAGGCAGCAGAACGTTCTCCACGGCGTCTCCAGACTCTGTCACGTCTGTCACATGTGCTCAGTGTGAACCTGCTTTCATCTGTGAAGAGCACAGGGCGCCAGTGGCGAATTTGCCAATCGGTGTTCTCTGGCAAATGCCAAACGTCCTGCACGGTGTTGGGCTGTAAGCACAACCCCCACCTGTGGACGTCGGGCCCTCATACCACCCTCATGGAGTCTGTTTCTGACCGTTTGAGCAGACACATGCACATTTGTGGCCTGCTGGAGGTCATTTTGCTGGGCTCTGGCAGTGCTCCTCCTGCTCCTCCTTGCACAAAGGCGGAGGTAGCAGTCCTGCTGCTGGGTTGTTGCCCTCCTACGGCCTCCTCCACGTCTCCTGATGTACTGGCCTGTCTCCTGGTAGCGCCTCCATGCTCTGGACACTACGCTGACAGACACAGCAAACCTTCTTGCCACAGCTCGCATTGATGTGCCATCCTGGATGAGCTGCACTACCTGAGCCACTTGTGTGGGTTGTAGACTCCGTCTCATGCTACCACTAGAGTGAAAGCACCGCCAGCATTCAAAAGTGACCAAAACATCAGCCAGGAAGCATAGGAACTGAGAAGTGGTCTGTGGTCACGACCTGCAAAACCAGTCCTTTATTGGGGGTGTCTTGCTAATTGCCTATAATTTCTACCTGTTGTCTATTCCATTTGCACAACAGCATGTGAAATGTATTGTCAATCAGTGTTGCTTCCTAAGTGGACAGTTTGATTTCACAGAAGTGTGATTGACTTGGAGTTACATTGTGTTGTTTAAGTGTTCCCTTTATTTTTTTGAGCAGTGTACATAGTTTAAGCTTTACTCGACAAAGCTTAAACTATGTACAGTGGGGAAAAAAGTATTTAGTCAGCCACCAATTGTGCATGTTCTCCCACTTAAAAAGATGAGAGAGGCCTGTAATTTTCATCATAGGTACACGTCAACTATGACAGACAAATTGAGAAAAAATAATCCAGAAAATCACATTGTAGGATTTTTAATGAATTTATTTGCAAATTATGGTGGAAAATAAGTTTTTGGTCACCTACAAACAAGCAAGATTTCTGGCTCTCACAGACCTGTAACTTCTTCTTTAAGAGGCTCCTCTGTCCTCCACTCGTTACCTGTATTAATGGCACCTGTTTGAACTTGTTATCAGTATAAAAGACACCTGTCCACAACCTCAAACAGTCACACTCCAAACTCCACTATGGCCAAGACCAAAGAGCTGTCAAAGGACACCAGAAACAAAATTGTAGACCTGCACCAGGCTGGGAAGACTGAATCTGCAATAGGTAAGCAGCTTGGTTTGAAGAAATCAACTGTGGGAGCAATTATTAGGAAATGGAAGACATACAAGACCACTGATAATCTCCCTCAATCTGGAGCTCCACGCAAGATCTCACCCTGTGGGCTCAAAATGATCACAAGAACGGTGAGCAAAAATCCCAGAACCACACGGGGGGACCTAGTGAATGACCTGCAGAGAGCTGGGACCAAAGTAACAAAGCCTACCATCAGTAACACACTACGCCGCCAGGGATTCAAATCCTGCAGTGCCAGACGTGTCCCCCTGCTTAAGCCAGTACATGTCCAGGCCCGTCTGAAGTTTGCTAGAGTGCATTTGGATGATCCAGAAGAGGATTGGGAGAATGTCATATGGTCAGATGAAACCAAAATAGAACTTTTTGGTAAAAACTCAACTCGTCGTGTTTGGAGGACAAAGAATGCTGAGTTGCATCCAAAGAACACCATACCTACTGTGAAGCATGGGGGTGGAAACATCATGCTTTTGGGCTGTTTTTCTGCAAAGGGACCAGGACGACTGATCCGTGTAAAGGAAAGAATGAATGGGGCCATGTATCGTGAGATTTTGAGTGAAAACCTCCTTCCTTCAGCAAGGGCATTGAAGATGAAACGTGGCTGGGTCTTTCAGCATGACAATGATCCCAAACACACCGCCCGGGCAACGAAGGAGTGGCTTCGTAAGAAGCATTTCAAGGTCCTGGAGTGGCCTAGCCAGTCTCCAGATCTCAACCTCATAGAAAATCTTTGGAGGGAGTTGAAAGTCTGTGTTGCCCAGCGACAGCCCCAAAACATCACTGCTCTAGAGGAGATCTGCATGGAGGAATGGGCCAAAATACCAGCAACAGTGTGTGAAAACCTTGTGAAGACTTACAGAAAACGTTTGACCTGTGTCATTGCCAACAAAGGGTATATAACAAAGTATTGAGAAACTTTAGTTATTGACCAAATACTTATTTTCCACCATAATTTGCAAATAAATTCATAAAAAATCCTACAATGTGATTTTCTGGATTTTTTTTTCTCATTTTGTCTGTCATAGTTGACGTGTACCTACGATGAAAATTACAGGCCACTCTCATCTTTTTAAGTGGGAGAACTTGCACAATTGGTGGCTGACTAAATACTTTTTGTCCCCACTGTATATAAGCCATATAAGCCAAGCTTACCTCCCGCCAGAGAGAGACACAACCTCACCCGACGACAACTCTAATTCGAATTATATAGCCTACAGAAACAAAATAACCAAATGTATGTGGGCCTACACCATCTTTGTCCGCATTGTAAGAAGCCTAATTGCATGGCTTCAATATCGAAATATATTGTTAAACATCGCATTTGCACTGACATACAGTAGGAGCCAGGCCTACAGTAAATTGCCTTATGTTTGCCATGTCTGAGTCATGGACATGCCAAATGTTGTCAATAAACAAGATTAAATTCACTATTGATAAGGCTTGAAAAGAGAGTGAATAATTTGAATCAAATTCTAATCAAAACGAAACAAAGACTTGTTTTAAATAGGCGAAATACAGTTAGAGGCACCATATTTGCCCCACTGTGCATATAATATTAAGGCAACGCAGACAATGGAGGCTTTTATGCACATCCAAACTTTTCACAGAAGCTGGACAAAGATCCGATATAAAGAGAATCACCGTTATACTGCTCCCAAATGTAATGTTTTATAAACATAATGGAACCATCTTACAGATGGCATTCATACTTCTCCAGAAATTGCAGACGGCTCCTAAATTGCACCGCATGCAAGCTTGATGTTCACCATAAGGTGAATCATTCGAATAAGTTTGCTTTTTCAAATTAAACGAAAAACAATATGTTTGTGTAAACAACAACAACAGTTCTAAATAGGTTGGGGTCAGATGCAATATATCATAAAATCGACAGGATCAAAAAGAAACGACAGATTGCTGTTGAAGCAGCCTCCGTAATAGCCTATAGGCCTAGGGTAGCCTACGGAGGGCTTGGTTTTGAATAATATATGAAACAGAAATCAAGCAATTGTTACAGGAAAAAAAGTTCTAAATACAAAGGTCACCAGCATCATCATATCTCTTGTTTCATGTTGGGCATATGAATAAATGTAGCCTCAGTGGCGGCTCCTGAAAAAATTCTCAGGAGGGGCAATTTTTCTGATGATTTAGGTGACCTACACACATTTAAAAAAAGATATGTCCAGCAACAACATGAAGACAGGGGCAGCATATAAGTCAATACCAGAAGCATTTATTGACTGATCTCAAAAGTGTTGGCTTACCAGGGTTGGTGGAGCCCTCAGTTTCATCTTTGCCTCGCAAAGCTAACTCAAACACTCCGCAAAACTTCACACACTGGATTAGCCGGCTGAGGATGTGGCGGTTCTTGCTAATGTCGTAGTAAATATATTTGTTATAGTGAATATGGAATATGATATGTTGAGTAAAATGTTGTGCTAAGATCTATTTAGGTCAGGAGCTGGTTATAAGTTATGTTCCTATCCAATAACAATGGACAAAAGGGTCCTATCTTGTCAGCCTTGTCAGCAGGTGGCCAAGGACAACACCCACGCCATAGGCCTCTCAGTTCTTCCAACTCACGAGTTCTTGCTCTGAGGACACACACACACACAAACACACACACACACACATCATCACTGTTAAACACACACACACACACACATCATCACTGTTAAACACACACACACACACACACACACAAAAATCCCCTCTCTTAGGCTGAACATTTGAAGACAGAGAACCCGACTCAGAGCCAATGCAACAGTGACAGTAGCCTGGAGGGGACCTCGCCCAACTCATCAGGACCAATCAGAAGATCAGAACTACTAGATTGAACCTACTTCATTTATTGCATAAAATGTCTGCACACAATGTTTCGGGGCTCTCTTCAGATAATAATAATAATAATATGCCATTTAGCAGACGCTTTTATCCAAAGCGACTTACAGTCATGCGTGCATACATTTTTGTGTATGGGTGGTCCCGGGGATCGAACCCACTACCTTGGCGTTACAAGCACCATGCTCTACCAGCTGAGCTACAGAAAGTGGATACTCATGGATGCGCATTGCAATTGTAAAATGTCAACACAATTGGAGACACCACGTCATTTTTGGAGACATGTTATTGACAGTAAACTATTGTAGATGCGACTGCTAACTAAATAAAACATTTTAGCTGGCTAGCTAATCATCTTAGCTAAATGTGGGGCAAACAATTCAGTTATTTACCGTTAATTTGAGGGATTGGGGTGAAAGAAATCGAGTTACATAGTGATACTTTACGATATACTGTATTGACAATATCGCAATATTTTAGCGCTAGTTGGCTGTACCTGCACCAAAACACCATTATTGTTCCTTCATAGCTTGTTCTCAATCTTTTCACATTGGGAGCCAATTTGTTTTCAGCACTTTTATTTCCATGACTGATCAAAACTCGTTCTCATGGCTTTCTGATCCCTCTGCAACAGACATATGGTGCGCAATAAAATCACAGTATCGAATCGCAATACGTATAGAATCATGAGACTCGCAATGCTGATGCATATATCTTATCGTGAGGTTCCTGGCAATTCCCAGCCCAAGTTCATTTGCCACAACAAATCTCTTCGCTAGCAAACGCAATGTGTCTCCAGCAATGTTTACTTTTTTTGACGTTCTATGGCATCTCCACTTTCCAAGCATATATGACCACATGTAATATTTTGGTAAGTGATGCAAATAGTGAACTATGTAGGGCCAGGATGTAAAATATATGTAGCTGCAGCAATTTCTCTTATCTGATATGGTAAGTAATGGGGCTTGATTTATAGCTCCCTAAGAGTTTGACGAACGGGTCCGTGAACGCGATTGCAGATATCTTTACCTCTGAATAAACTGCCTTATATTATACAATTATCCACCTTGTCCAAAAGTCTCTACTTTTTCTCCGTTCTCCAGTAAACTTGTTTTATCAACAATAGTAAGGTTCAATGACACAGAAAGCAGTTCAATGTCGGGGTACAGAGTCGCTCTCTTACCAGGATCGCGGTCCGCTCTGACCAGGGTGAAGGTGGCCGGCTCCACCTCTCTGCCAGCAGCGTTTTCATTATTTAGTCCGTTCGTAGCGGGTATGTACACGATCAACAAGATCAGTCCAAAACCGAAGATCAGTCCAAAGCAGAATGTTTGCAGAATGTTTGTAAACTAAGTCTACAAATTAAAAACATAAAATAACGCCACACTGCAGGTCGCAACATAGACGCTGATAGCCGCCATTGTCTTAGTTACGTTCAACGTTACGTCACGTATGACGAAAGCGCGTAAGTGCAAGCCCACAGACACCCATAGAGAATGTATTGAAAGCTTTGAAATGTGAAAAAATAGATTTTACATGACAGGCTATGAGAGACTTCTGGGCGATTTTCAACCTGACTGAAATCGCCCAAAAAAACGGGCGGGGCCATTTGAAGCACGACTTTAGCCTGATTTGACATTTAGTGGCTGGCAGATCAGACGTGAACACTGATAACTGCTGTTGCCGTGATATAATTTTTTATAAAATTATTAAAAAAAATTATAATTTTTTTAAAAATTTTTTTTTATAATTGATTAGAAAAAAAATCCCTTCCTTTTCCCGTTTGGCAGTGCGTCGCCCATATCGCCCTATTGAACAAGCCGTCCCTGTGTAGCCTACATGAAGGCGTTTTTTACACGTTTACAGATTTTAATATGATATCTGAGTGAGACTGACTAACAAAATCAATGGGACCCCCCCGGCTGGTAATTCGACCATGATTACTAAGTTTAGATAGCTCGCCACTAGACTAACATACCAATCTAAAAAATGTTAGCTGACATAGGTTATTGAGTCACTATCAGTGACTGAAATAACGAGAGAAAAACTGCTGATGCACAACCAAATTTCGAAATGGCACCTTGTGTTTTCTACTATACAGTAAGTTCAGACCCCAACTGAGTTCCTAAAATAACTTTTTTATTATTATTATTGATCCGAGGGCTTTCTATGTATTGCCCATCCCTCCGAAACATAAATAAAAGGGGATGTCCGCTCACTGTTTTGCTACTCTCAAACTTGATCTTTTAATAAAGCTTTGGTGATTGAGATGTATTTCAAAGCAGTCTAAAGAGACACAAGTAGGCTTGGTAACTTGGCGAACACATTGGACAAAAAAAACTGCCTTCATTGAGGGGAGGGAAGGCTATGCTTGGTATTTAATCAGATGAAACCAAATGGAAAAACACATTCGTTTTTTATGTTTATTAATACGAACAGCTATCATCAGTGACGTCTTTAGTTGATAAGACTAATTTACAGTGAGTGAATAGGAATCTCCCCCCTGGGCTCAGATCCCCCTCCAAGTCCCTCAGCCCTCTCTACTCCCCACTCCACCATGAGTCCCCCTCACCTGCCCCCTGAGTCCCCCCACCTCCCCCCATGAGCCCCCCCCACCTCCCCCGAGCCCCCCCACTCCCCCTGAGTCTCCCCCATCTCACCCCTGAGCCCCCCCTCCCCCCTGAGCCCTCCCCCCCACCACATACGCCCTGAGTCCCCCTCACCTCCCCCATGAGCCCCCCACCTCCCCCGAGCCCCCCACTCCACCATGAGCCCCCCTCACCTCCCCCCTGAGTCTACCCCATCTCACCCCTGAGCCCCCCTCCCCCTCCCCCTGAGCCCTCCCCCCACCACATACGCCCTGAGTCCCCCTCACCTCCCCCTGAGTTCCCCCCACCTCACCCCTGAACCCCCCCCACTCACCTCCTCCTTTTCCTTTCAGACCCATGTGGATGATTTACAGCCCCTCATAATCACTCATTCATTAGACTGAAAACACATGCTCACTCATGCTCATTACTGACCTGTTCTACAAACCGCCAGCATGGTTTATGGGAACTCCCATCATGACGGTCTGCAGGGAACTCAATCGTTTATGCATGTGTGTGTGTGTGTTTCTTTGAATCCCTGTATCTTTGTTCACCATGCACATACTTAGAAACTTGAGGACCGAGCACATGGTTTATCCGGCATCTGGTGGCAATATGCATGTTTTTCAGAGGTTGTGTGTGTGTGTTGTTGGTAAGGGGACCACTGAATTCCTCCAGGAGATCAGAGCACTCAGTATGAGAAGCATGTCTGAGGAAAGCTACTGCAGAAGTTCTTTGCTTATTTGACTCAGTCTGTAATGAAACTTAGCCAAACATATTCAATAGCCACAATAGTGTTTTTTCTCAAATTACAATGTATAACTTTGATTTGACTCATTTCAATACATCTCAGTAACTACAGGTGACAGTTCATAAAGATCTGTCATCACTTTCTGAAAAGCAGATTTCGTTATGTTCGATGAAGTTTTAAGGATAATGGAAGGTGTTGTTACACAAAATGGCTGCTGTAAATCATCCTGTGGATGCCTCAGTAAAATGGAGGGAGGACAACTACCTCATCCTTTCTCTGTTCAGTCCCACATTAGAGACAGAATATGCATGATGTCACTTTGTAGTGTACCTCACAATACCTGTATGTGTGTGTATGTTTAAAAAATAAATAATTATTTCACCTTTATTTAACCAGGTAAGCCAGTTGAGAACAAGTTCTCATTTACAACTGCGACCTGGCCAAGATAAAGCAAAGCAGTGCGATAAAAACAACAACACAGAGTTACATATGGGGTAAACAAAACATAAAGTCAAAAATACAAACAGAAAATATATATACAGTGTGTGCGAATGTAGTAAGTTATGGAGGTAAGGCAATAAATAGGCCATAGTGCAAAATAGTTACAATTTCGTATTATTCGTATGTGTGTGTGTGCGCGTGAGCGTGCGTGCGTGTGTGCGAGCGTGCGTGCATGCGTTTGTGTGCGTGTGAGATCACAGAAATGCGTATGTAACAGAGAACAGAACCTACCCTCTCCTTGAACCCCTAGCCCTTCTCTCTGCTGGTAATGAAAGGCAGGTTTCTCTGCTCACTTCTGTAACTAGCAGCAGACCCCTCCCCCAAGGCCCCTCTCTTCTAGTGGTAAACATGCAGAGGGTATGAGGAGAGTAGATAGCTAATCAAGCTGGTCATGTGCCTGCGATGGTGATGCAGAGGGAACATTTCATGTCAGTTTGGGCTCATTTTGAGGAAACCCTATCTGTGCTTTATGCTAGGTGCTAGGGCTCAGAATGTACTGATATGTAGGAAATGTTAGAAGTTAGATTAGCATCAAACCCTTTTTGTTCAGCTTTCTCTAAAATCCTACTTCCATTCAGATCTCTCTCTCTCTCTCCCTCCACCCCCCTCCCCCCTCCCTCCCTCCCCCTCTCTCCAATTACTGCATCTATAAGGTTACATAGCTGGCCTTACTTTCTCTAGGGGGCTGTGATATTGCATTATGATGCTATTTTGTCATTCTCTACAGTTCGTCCACTCTTCTTTCATGCTCAGTTTTTTTTAGGTTTCTCTCCACTATTCCTTATGCTTGCGAAGTGTAGGTCGTGCTCCACACATGTGGTTTGGGACATTGTTCCATATCTTACTTCCTTTCAGAGGCTTCCTAGTACAGATGTAGGGTCTTAATTTGATCACCCTGTTGCAGGAGAACTTTGTACTTGTAGTGTATTTGGCTTCTAAAGTTTGTCATTTCCACTTTGACATTTCAGACTTGATTTTCCCTTACTAAAAATGTATCAACTGCTACAAAAATGTCCATTAATTAAAATCCACATAATAATTATGTTGCTGTAGGATCATTTTCCTGCAGCTGGATTCAGAGCACCTAGATCATCTTCTGTGACTCAGAGTCCCAAGAGTTCAGGCTGGCATTAATATCAGTTGTTTTATGAGGTGACATTAAGTTCCTGCTCTAACTGAGGTACCTGGAGTACTGTGGTCTCTGCTGACAACAGTAACTCACTTTCTCCATCACTGATTTCCCTTGTGGTTTTGAAAATTAGAGGCTCATCCATCAAACACGCTGTCACAATATTATTCTACCAATTATCCCTGGCTTTTTCCCTGCTTCTTCCACATTCCCAGACACAGTCCAGCCCGACCACTGCCTTCTCCCTACATTACCCCTAAAGACCATTATAATGACTACCATAACTGACTGTAATAACTGTGTGTTCATTTCTCTAATTGAGCCTCTTATTCCATGAAAGTCCTCAACTCCCCAAGGACGCACTGTGTGTGTGTGTGTGTGTGTGTGTGTGTGTGTGTATGTCCCCTGTAGCTCAGTTGGTAGAGCATGGCGCTTGCTACGCCAGGGTTGTGGGTTCGTTTCCCACGGGGGGCCAGTATGAAAATGTATGCACTCACTAACTGTAAGTCGCTCTGGATAAGAGCGTCTGCTAAATGACTAAAATGTAAAATTTGTGTCTGTGTGCTTGTGTGTGGGATGATGCCTAGTCACTTTATCCCTATGTACATAGCTACCTCAATTACCTTGTACCCCTGCACATGGACTTGGTCCTGGTACCCCGTGTATATAGCCAAGTTATCATTACTCATTGTGTATTTATTCCTCCTGTTATCATCTTTCTATCTTTCTCTCTGCATTGTTGGGAAGGCCCATCAGTAAGCATTTCACTGTTAGTCTACACCTGTTGTTTACGAAGCAAGTGACAAATCAAAAATGTCATTTGATTTAGATTTTCTTTAATGCAGTAAGATTTATTTTTTTGTCCTCTGTGTTTATACTGCAAACCTCATCCAACATTCACAAATGACACACACACAAACATGTCTGTTCATCATTTCTCTGTTATGTTCTGCTCTCCCTGGTTTGTATACAATCACTTATTGGCCATTCAGTGACATAGGAGGCTGTTCAGCTGTAATCACTACCAGCCCATGAATTTACCAACCAGATCACAGCACTCCTCTACACCCTGCAAATCCCACTCACTCAATAACAACTGGCATATTTTCAAAGATGTCTTTACTCCACAGACTATAGAGACTATAATTGTCCTGATATTAAACACAAATATTATTCTAATTGTGTGTCTCTATGTTTAACACTTGTAACAATATTTTCTCCTGTCATTCAGGTTGGCTGAAACCCACTTTTGAGATCAAGCCTCACAAGCAATAATTCAGCTTGCTGTAGCAGATGTAAAGATCGATTATAGACCACCTGTCACTCACATACTTACCTCGCCCCTGCAGGGTGAGGAACTGCTTCATAATGACAGGGGAGGTTCTCTTTATGATTCTACACAGGTTTTCCCCTCTGTCTGTGTGTCTGTGTGTCTGTGTGTCTGTGTGTCTGTGTGTCTGTGTGTGTGTCTGTCTGTCTGTCTGTCTGTCTGTCTGTCTGTCTGTCTGTCTGCATTGTTTGCGTGTCTGTGTGTGTGCACAGATAAGACCTTCAACGGAGTCAGTTTAAATAATTGTTGTCTTTAAGCATGATATTGATTGTACACACAACTGACATTAAACAGAGCTCATTCTGAAAAATAGGGATTATCATGTCTTTGTTTGCGTTGAGATGTTGAGGGTGTGAAGAAGAACCAAGAGGGCTTGTCTTTTCTGCCTGTAGATTCTCTGTTCGATTGAACCCAGTGAATGAGGTAAAGTTGCGGAAAGACCTTTTCTCCAGGTCTTAGCAAACAAAGGTCACATGCACAACTGGACACACTGCGGCATCTGCCCACAGCTTAAAATATATGTGTGTTTTTGAACCTGGTCACTTGAAGATGACAGGAAAAGTACAGGGAAGCATTTTAAGAGGCTCAGTGGTTTGAGAAGGCCAAGGTTCCATAATGATATGTGCTTTACTTCTTGACCATCTGACCACTGGTCCAGAGAACTCTTCTTAGCTGATGAAGACTGTCTGTCACCATGTTGAAAACAATCTATAACCATCTCTATACTGCTGTGGTAGGTGATGAGCAGCAAGAACCAAGAAGCATGACAGAGCCAGGAATTAGTATCTGGGGGTGGTGGTTATATAGGGACTAATTGTGTGGAACCAGAGTGGTGTAACCACCATACTCATGTCTCTCTAGCCCCGTTTATACCTGATAATAACATGTGTCCATTGTCCTGATCTTGTCCACATTCTGATTGTGCCCACATTTTTTGACAGGTGTAGACGATTAAAAGAGGCATTGTGATCTGATTGTTAAGTGTATACGAACAAGATCAGGACAATACCGGGACGAAGGACGCATGTTAGAACCAGGTATAAACGAGGCTTCTGACAGAGCATAAGAGGCCTCTTCACACAACCTGTCTTCCTAAATGGCCTGAGGGACCAAATACACCCACTGACTGAAGTGTTGCTCATCTGTGGAGCCTCTCACATGTAGGCTGAGGCTGATGGGTACACCACACTACATAGAAATACGTATGTTGTGTGTTATACTGACTCAAATGCCTGCTTTAACTCATGTGTGCTATGTGAAGGGACTGTGCTGTATTCCAGGAGACAAGAGTAGAGTTGAGCTCATTGTCCTGGATTGTATGATCTAAATGTTAAAGCAGTGACTGCACCACACACTCTCGTTAACAGACATCTGACCACCACTTAGTCAACCTCTGTCCTTTGAGCATTAAACGTTTCAATGTGTTTCCCGCTCTATGAGCTTTGATGTCAGGTTGGAAAATGTTCCACAGCGAGTGATTGTGTCGATCACAGTTTCCAGACCCATTGCCCGTGACTGGTTTTGGCACAGCAGTGTGTAATCACAAACTCATTCTAATGTCCCAACTCTTAACCATGGGGAAACCAATTGTTTAGATTACGAAGCCATTGCAATGTATATGAGCAGTTCTGAGCTTACGTTTTGTTAAATGTGTGGTCTCTGGGCCTATATAGTGTATACTAGTGTCTATTTGTGTTAGTACTTCCATAAAGTCCCATTTTTAAGCTTAGCTTTTTGTTCCTGTTTAAAATGTAGACTCGGGCAATTGCTGATTTGCTAATTTGCATGTATAATTAGCATCGTCTGTGCAAAAGACCTGCTCCCTAATTAGTTCTGATCAATTATGAATGAAGTCTCCATCACAATAAATCCCCCACTGGCTATCTGTGATTCTGTGTCCACTGTTTCTCTCTCGGGAAGTGATGTGAATCTTTACTGGGGATCATACCAGCATGCAGTTAACAGGAATAAATGAACTCCCCGAAGTACAGCAGCTTAGTCTCCCAGCATGTTGAAATCCATGGCGGTAAATTATAGCTGCTTCTGGGTTATTAGGATTTAGGGAGAGACTCAGATGTGAGATACCAGAAAGGATGAGAACGTGGAGGGGAATATAAAAGGTATAGAGAAAATAGTTATGGTGGAATAGTACTGGAAGGAAATACTGAGACCAGAACATCAGGCTATAGTGTTTGCCATGACGGCATGTTTAGTGTAGTGAAATAAAAGCACCAGGACTCGGATGTAGAGAATGAGACAGATAGACGCTAAGTCTGCTTGAGTGTAAACAGGGTTGTGGTCTGTGGTCAGTGAGTGTTTGTGTTCCTCTCCTTGAACCAATTCCTGAGGAGAGAGTGAGGGAGAAGGACAACAACATAACTGCTGCTCCTGTGGTTATGGTGATAAATCATCAAATCTGCACTGACCATAAACACATATCTTCTACAGCTAAACATGGACCTCTCTCTCTCTCTCTCTCTCTCTCTCTCTCTCTCTCTCTCTCTCTCTCTCTCTCTCTCTCTCTCTCTCTCTCTCTCTCTCTCTCTCTCTCTCTCTCTCTCTCTCTCTCTCTCTCTCTCTCTCTCTCTCTCAATTCAATTTAAGGGGCTTTATTGGCATGGGAAACATATGTTTACATTGCCAAAGCAAGTGAAATAGATAATAAACAAAAGAGAAATAAACAATAAAACATTAACAGTAAACATTACACTCACAAAAGTTCCAAAAGAATAAAGACATTTCAAATATTATATTGTGTCTATATACAGTGTTGTAATGATATGCAAATAGTTAAAGTACAAAAGGGAAAATAATTATAAAACATAAATATAGGTTGTATTTACAGTGGTGTTTGTTCTTCACTGGTTGCCCTTTTCTTGTGGCAACAGGTCACAAATATTGATGCTGTGATTGCACTCTGTAGTATTTAACATATGGAAGTTTATCAAAATTTGATTTGTTTTGTGGGTCTGTGTAATCTGAGGGAAATATGTGTCTCTAATATGGTCATACATTTGGCAGGAAGTTAGGAAGTGCAGCTCAGTTTCCATCTCATTTTGTGGGCAGTGTGCACATAGCCTGTCTTCTCTTCAGAGCCAGGTCTGCCTACGGCGACCTTTCTTAATAGCAAGGCTATGCTCAATGAGTCTGTACATAGTCAAAGATTTCCTTAAATTTGGGTCAGTCACAGTGGTCAGGTATTCTGCCACTGTGTACTCTCTGTTTAGGGCCAAATACCATTCTAGTTTACGCTGTTTTATGGTAAATTCTTTCCAATGTGTCAAGTAATTATATTTTGGTCTCTCTCTCTCTCTCTCTCTCTCTCTCTCTCTCTCTCTCTCTCGCTCTCTCTCTTTCTCATGTTATATACAGTGTATTCGGAAAGTATTCAGACCCCTTGACTTTTTAAAATTTTTGTTACGTAACAGCCTTATTCTAAAATTGATTAAATCGTTTTTGTTTCTCATCAATCTACACACAATACCCCATAACCACAAAGCAAAAAATACAAAAAAACAACTGAAATATTACCTTTACATAAGTATTCAGACCCTTTAGTCAGTACTTTGTTGAAGCATCTTTGGCAGTGATTACAGCCTTGAGTCTTCTTGGGTATGACGCTACAAGCTTGACACACCTGTATTTGGTGAGTTTCTCCCGTTATTTTCTGTAGATCCTCTCAAGATCTGTCAGGTTGGATGGGGAGCGTTGCAGCACAGCTATTTTCAGGTCTCTCCAGAGATGTTCGATCAGGTTCAAGTCCGGGCTCTGGCTGGGCCACTCAAGGACATTCAGAGACTTGTCCCAAAACTCCTGAGTTGTCTTGACTGTGTGCTTAGGGTCGTTGTCCTGTTGGAAAATGAACCTTCGCCCTAGTCTGAGGTCCTGAGCGCTCTGAAGCAGGTTTTCATCAAGGATCTCCCTGTACTTTGCTCTGTTCATCTTTCCCTCAATCCTGACTAGTCTCCCAGTTTCTGCCGCTGAAAAAACATCCCCACAGCATGATGCTGCCACCACCATGCTTCACCATAGGGATGGTGACAGGTTTCCTCCAAACGTGACGCTTGGCATTTAGGCCAAAGAGTTCAATCTTGGTTTCATCAGACCAGAGAATGTTGTTTCTTATTGTCTGAGAGTCCTTTAGGTGTCTTTTGGCAAACTCCAAGTGGGCTGTCATGTGCCTTTTAAAGAGGAGTGGCTTCCGTCTGACCACTATACCATAAAGGCCTGATTGGTGGAGTGCTGCAGAGATGGTTGTCCTTCTGGAAGGTTCTCCCATCTCCACAGAGGAACTCTGGAGCTCTGTCAGAGTGACCATCGGGTTCTTGGTCACCTCCCTGACCAAGGCCCTTGTCCCGCAATTGCTCAGTTTGGCCGGGCAGCCAGCTCTAGGAAGAGTCTCGGTGGTTCCAAACTTCTTCCATTTAAGAATGATGGAGGCCACTGTGTTCTTGGGGACCTTCAATGCTGCAGATTTTCATTTTTTTTCTACGGACAATTCCTTCAACCTCATGGCTTGGTTTTTGCTCTGACATGCTGTGTCAACTGTGGGACCTTACATAGACAGGTGTGTGCCTTTCCAAATCATGTCAAATTAATTGAATTTACCACAGGTGGACTGCAATCAAGTTGTAGAAACATCTCAAGGATGATCAATGGAAACAGGATGCACATGAGCTCAATTTCGAGTCTCATAGAAAAAGGTCTGAATACTTATGTAAATAGGGTATATCGGTTTTTGCACAAACACAAAAAAAAGTTTTTGCTTTTTCATTATGGGGTATTGTGTGTAGATTGATGAGGATTTTTATTTATTTTATCCATTTTAGAATAAGGCTGTAAAGTAACAAAATGTGGAAAAAGGGAAGGGGTTTGAATACTTTCCGAATGCACTGTAGATGGTCTTCTGACAGGGTTGGGACGGCTGCATCCTGTCTCTGACCGCCTCCCTCCCTTCATCTCCCCCACCCCCCCACCTCTCTCCCCCCTCCTCCCTTTCTCTTTCTCTCTCTCTCTCTCTCTCTCTCTCTCTCTCTCTCTCTCTCTCTCTCTCACCTTCTCTCTCTCTCTCTCCTTCTCTCTCTCTCACCCCCCACTCTCTTTCGCTCTCCCTCTCTCTCTGTCTTCCACCGTTGAAATTTCTCTGTAAATCACAAAACACAAAGAATATGAAAGACTGTAATTAATGTAACAGGAAGGGAACTTAAGTGTGTGTAGATAATTACAGACCTGAATGAGCCTGTAAAATGAGACAGAAACCGCAGGTCTGTAGTCTAGATTTGTCGTAGTAGTAGAAGAAGGTCTGTAGTCTAACAGGTCTGTATAACAGAGGTCTGTAGTAACAGAGGTCTGTAGTCTGTTCTCTCAGGATGACTCTGCCCTTCTCCCTTAAAGCAACAATAAGCCCAAGGCAGCGGTAGCCTGAGAATCGGTTCAATAAAAAACAAGGCAAAACCAGACGAAGAGAGGAATGTGGGTTTTCGCTGAATGTAAATATTATCTGTGAGCTCTGAGTCGGTTTATATGGCTCTGTCACAAAAAGACAGTTGTAGAAGCCATGCTTTCAAGCTTATACAATTAGAAATATACAATTAGATAAAAATCCAACATAAAGAGCCAGTGCACGATCCCCTTGAAATCCCTTTATCTATTAATCTTGCTTGCTTCATTTCCCATTATCTCTGTTGACTTCACTTTGCTTCATAAACATAGTTAAAAACACTTCTCAGCCATAACCTCACTTACAGCTAGAGAGACTAACAGAAAACCTGGGAGGCAAGATATCGTCATATCTTGCCTCCCAGGTTTTCTGCTAGTCTCTCTAGCTGTAAGTGAGATTTTGTCTGAGAAGTGTTTTTACTATGTTTATGAAGCAAAGTTTACAGTGCCCTCTAGAGTTTTATCCAGGACACATGCTATGTAGACCTTCAGACAGCTGGACATGAACCCATTTATGGATATTATTCTATTCTCAAGGTCTAAACTGTGAGCGGTTTTTCAGTGCCAGAGTAAGTGTTGTGTGTGTATGTATATAGGTAGGTGTTGTGTGTGTATGTATATAGGTAGGTGTTGTGTGTGTATGTATATAGGTAGGTGTTGTGTGTGTATGTATATAGGTAGGTGTTGTGTGTGTATTTATGTGCCTTGTGTGTTTGGTGACCGTTCACCCTGTTCCATTGTATTCATTTCTGCTACGTTGCAGAGTGAATAATACCTGTGTGTCTATCCTGGCAGTGTACATGGTGGGAAAAGAGCTATCTAGAGATATGCCTTTGAACACTATCTAGGTCAGGGTGATCACTCCACTCTGCCTGGAAACCATAGAGATACAAGACCAACACATTTTTGTCAGTGTGACCATCTCTCGCTCTCAATTCAATGCTCACCTTTCTAATCTCTACCACCTCTGCTACCTTTCTTCTTTGCCTATTGTCAAGCTACTGTACATTTAACTCATTCATTTACTCCGAACATTGGTGTGGATAGAGCAGCTTGCTATGGAACAGGTACGCTACACTATATATACAAAAGTATGTGGACACCCCTTCAAATTAGTGGATTTCTCTATTTCAGCCACACACATTGCAGACAGCTGTATAAAATCGAGGACAAAGCCTTGCAATCTCCATAAATTTTACATTTACATTTAAGTCATTTAGCAGACGCTCTTATCCAGAGCGACTTACAGTTAGTGAGTACATACATCATTTTTTTTATACTGGCCCCCCATGGGAATCGAACCCACAACCCTGGCATTGCAAACGCCATGCTCTACCAATTGAGCTACATCCCTGCCGGTCATTCCCTCCCCTACCCTGGACGACGCTGAGCCAATTGTGCGCCGCCCCATGGGTCTCCCGGTCGCGGCCAGCTACGGCAGAGCCTGGATTCGAACCAGGATCTCTAGTGGCACAGCTAGCACTGCGATGCAGTGCCTTAGACCACTACGCCAATCAAATCACATTTTAATTGTCACATGCCCCGAATACAATACCGTGAAATGCTTACTTACAAGACCTTAACGAACAGTGCAGAGTGAGAAAATATTTGCTAAATAAAGTTTAAAAAAGTAACACAATAAAATAGCAATAGTGAGGCTATATACAGGGGGTACCGGTACCGAGTCAATATGCGGGGGTACGGGTTAATTGAGGTAAATGAGGTCAATGTACAGTACCAGTCAAAAGTTTGGACACATCAACTCATTCAAGGGTTTTTCTTTATTTTTTACTATTTTCTACATTGTAGAATAATAGTGAAGACATCAAAACTATGAAATAACACATATGGAATCATGTAGTAACCAAAAAAGTGTTAAACAAATCAAAATATATTTTATATTTGAAATTCTCCAAAGTTGCCTTGATGACAGCTTTGCACACTCTTGGCATTCTCTCAACCAGCTTCATGAGGCAGTCACCTGGAATGCATTTCAATTAACAGGTGTGCCTTGTTAAAAGTTAATTTGTGGAATTTCTTTCCTTCTTAATACGTTTGAGCCAATCAGTTGTGTTGTGACAAGGTAGGGGTGGTATACAGAAGATAGCCCCATTTGGTAAAAGACCAAGTCCATATTATGGCAAGAACAGCTCAAATAGGCAAAGAGAAACGACAGTCCATCATTACTTGAAGACATGAAGGTCAGTCAATACGGAACATTTTTCTTCAAGTGCAGTCGCAAAAACCATCAAATGCTATGATGTAACTGTCTCTCATGAGGACCACCACAGGAAAGGAAGACCCAGAGTTACTTCTACTGCAGAGGATAAGTTCATTAGAGTGAACTGCACCTCAGATTGCAGCCCAAATAAATGCTTCACAGAGTTCAAGTAACAGACACATCTCAACATCAACTGTTCAGAGGAGACTGCGTGAATCAGGCCTTCATGGTCTAATTGCTGCAAAGAAACCACTACTAAAGGACACAAATAATAAGAAGAGACTTGCTTGGGCCAAGAAACACGAACAATGGACATTAGACCGGTGGAAATCTGTCCTTTGGTCTGATGAGTCCAAATTTGAGATTTCTGGTTCCAACCGCCGTGTCTTTGTGAGATGCAGAGTAGGTGAACGGATGATCTCCGCATGTGTAGTTCCCACCATGAAGCATGGAGGAGGAGGTGTGATGGTGTGGGGGTGCTTTGCTGGTGACACTGTCAGTGATTTATTTTGAATTCAAGGCACAGTTAACCAGCATGGCTACCACAGCATTCTGCAGCGATACGCCATCCCATCTGGTTTGGGCTTAGTGGGACTATCATTTGTTTTTCAACAGGACAATGACCCAACACACCTCCAGGCTGTGTAATGGCTATTTTACCAAGAAGGAGAGTGATGGAGTGCTGCATCAGATGACCTGGCCTCCACAATCATCCGACCTCAACCCAATTGAGATGGTTTGGGATGAGTTGGACCGCAGAGTGAAGGAAAAGTAGCCTACAAGTGCTCAGCATATGTGGGAACTCCTTCAAGACTGTTGGAAAAGCATTCCAGGTGAAGCTGGTTGAGAGAATGCCAAGAGTGTGCAAAGCTGTCATAAAGGCAAAGGGTGGCTACTTTGAAGAATCTCAAATATAACATATATTTTGATTTGTTTAACACTTTTTTGGTTACTACATGATTCCATATGTGTTATTTCATAGTTTTGATGTCTTCACTATTATTCTATAATGTAGAAAATAGTACAAATGAAGAAAAACCCTTGAATGAGTAGGTGTGTCCAAACTTTTGACTGGTACTGTACATGTAGGTAGGGGTACAGTGACTATGCATAGATAATAAACTATGCATAGATAATAAACAGGGGGTCAATGCAAATAGTCTGGGTAGCCATTTGATTAACTGGGCCATACGCACTACCCTCTGTAGCGCCTTTCGGTCAGATGCCGAGCAGTTGCCATACCAGGCAGGGATGCAACCAGTCAGGATGCTGTTGATGGTGCAGCTGTATAACTTTTTGAGGATCTGAGGACCCATGCCAAATCTTTTCAGTCTCCTGAGAGGGAATAGGCATTGTCGTGCCTTCTTCACGACTGTCTTGTTGTGTTTGGACCGTGATAGTTTGTTGGTGATGTGGAAGCTCTCGACCCGCTCCATTACAGCCCTGTCGATGTGAATGGGGGCATGCTCGGCCCTCCTTTTCCTGTAGTCCATGATCAGCTCCTTTGTCTTGATCACGTTGAGGGAGAGGTTGTTGTCCTGACACCACAATGCCAGTCTCTGACTTCCTCCCTATAGGCTGTGTCATCATTGTCGGTGATCAGGCCTACCACCGTTGTGTCGTCGGCAAACTCAATGATGGTGTTGGAGTTTTTGGGCACAGAGACTATGGTGGTCTGCTTGAAACATGTAGGTATTACAGACTTGGTCAGGGGCAGGTTGAAAATGTCAGTGAAGACACTTGCGAGTTGGTCAGCGCATGCTCTGAGTACTCGTCCTGGTAATCCGTCTGGCCCTGCAGCCTAGTGAATGTTGACCTGTTTAAAGGTCTTACATCGGCTACGGAGAGCGTGGTCACAGAGTTGGAACAGTTGGTACTCTCATGCATGCTTCAGTGTTGCTTGCCTCAAAGCGTGCATAGAAGTCATTTAGCTCGTCTGGTAGGCTCGTGTCACTGGGCAGCTCGCGGCTGGGCTTCCCTTCGTAATCCGCAATAGTTTGCAAGTCCTGCCACATTCGACAAGTATCAGTGCCGGTGTAGTAGGATTCAATCTTAGTCCTGTATTGATGCTTTGCCTGTTTCATGGTTCGTCGGAGAGCAAAGCGGGATTTCTAATAGGCGTCCGGATTACTGTCCCCCTTGAAAGCAGCAGCTCTACTCTTTAGCTCAGATGTTGCCTGTAATCCATGGCTTCTGGTTGGGATATGTATGTACGGTCACTGTGGGGACGACGTCATCAATGCACTTATTGATGAAGCCGGTGACTGATGTGGTATACTCCTCAATGCCATCTGATGAATCCCAGAGCATATTCCAGTCTGCACTAGCAAAACAGTCCTGTAGCTTAGCATCTGCGTCATCTGACCACTTCCGTATTGAGCGAGTCACTGATATTTCCTGCTTTAGTTTTTGCTTGTAAGCAGGAATCAGGAGGATATAATTGGAATGAGATGTTCCACATACATGAGGATTTTTCCACATACATTTGGTCATGTAGCAGGTGTCCACATACATTTGGTCATGTAGTGTAGTTAAACATGTTTGATGGAAAGATAAGTGCAGGTGCGAGAAGAGACTGAAATTTCACTGGTGGGGAGAGAGCGAGAGAGAGGGGTGGACATGGAGGAGGCTTGGCTTGAAGCGCTGAGCATGATCATTACATGATGTGAATTGGAATGTTTTTAGGCTAATACTAGCATCATAACTTCACTGTATAACAGAATTATATACTAGACATTATACATATTTTTGGAACAAAAAGGAACCTTAATAACCATTTCTCAAGAAAAAACAACAACTTTCGTTCCTGGTTCCGTTTCCGTTCCTCAGAAAATGCAGTTGTTTTTCGTCTTTTGGTTGTGTTCCCTAAACGTTTCTAACCCCTGGTCGATTTCCTCCTTAACTAGCTTTACTGGTGTGACACTGTGAAAAATATGCGTTCTGTCTTAATAAAACACAATTTTCCAAAACCGTTTTCTTTTTTGACAACTTCCGGATGTTGCACACTACGTTCAGCCAGTCAGGTTGCAGCAGTCTGCTGTTTACCCCTGGCTGAATGGGGTGGCCAACATCAGGAAGTAGCATTAGCCACTCTAGCATGGTGGTGGAAAATTATGTTTTATTAAGACAATACGCATATTTTTACAGATTTTCTTCGGTGGCACACCATTAAAGCTAGTTAATTTCTAGTTCTGAATATGCTCTTCAAGAGGTGATGATATTGCAACCAAATAGTTATAACATTTATTTAACAATCCTTTGAAAATGGCACGCAGTTGTCAATGGTTTTAGCAGAGCTGGGGATCTCCTTACCCCCCAGCAAGCAAATTGAACATTCTGCACCTTACTGTGATATTCATCTTACAAACTAATGAATCAGTGATTCCTGCTGCTGTTAAATCAGATGGAGTCTGCCTTACTGCCGCTTATACTGTTATTATTACTACTGCTGTTATTACAGTACTGTAGAAGATGATAACAGTACTATCAGGCCCGTAACCAGGGTTTGAGTTTTAGTGAGGTCCTCCCTCCAACTTTTTGAAAGTTGATGCTCATTTACTGCATTTCTATACAATTAAAATGCTTTCAAATGCTATTTGGAGAACAGCAAAAACAAGCAAAAATGACCTCGGCCATTATCACCTTGACTGCTGTAGGTTCATTCACCTAAGTCGATCTACAAACACATAGCCTGTTAGCTATACAAATGTAATGTTATACCCCTGAAAGGGGGGAAATATGATACATTATTCACACTGACACATAGCACCAGCGACGAAACAAAAATGTTTTTAGAATTGTATTGTTTGCAACTTGATTGCATTTGAATGTAGGCCTAATCTCAGTTACCCAGAAGTAAAAGTCTGTCCACGAGAGATGAATGTAGGCCTAATCTCAGTTACCCAGAAGTAAAAGTCTCGCAAAGTTGCCACTTCCCGTTTAACACGTGAATCTGTCCACGAGAGATGAATGTAGACGTATAGGAAAGATAGGCCATTTGGAGGTGTTCATATTGAAACATATCTTATTTGATAAAATTAGTACAGATTTTCTCAGGGGACCCCACATGGGATACCGACACCAAGTCTGGGAACCATTCTCTCTCTACTTGCTTCCTCTCTCTCTCGGTCTCCTCTGCTTCCTCCTGCATGCATTGCAGCCTGCCTCAGCCTCACCACAGAGCACCACATCACTGTCTGTCTCAGTAGCCTACTCTCTGTAAAGCAAAGTTATTATGACAACTTAGTAGAGTATTTTTTTGCTCCTGCTGAAGTAGGCTCCTTTTATCATTAGCTTCTTACTTCATCCTACTACACTCAGAAAAAAGGGTTCTGAAGGGGTTATTTGGCTGTCCCCATAGGAGAACCATTTTTGGTTCCAGGGAGAATCCTTTTTGGTTCCATGTAGAACCCGTTTTGTGTTCCATGTAGAACCTTATGTGGAAAGAGTCCCACATGGAACCTAAAAGGGTTCTACCAGGAACCGAAAAGGGTTCTTCAAATGGTTATCTTATGTAGATAGCCGAATAACCATTTTAGGTTTTAGATAGCCAGCTACACTCTTAGAAGAAAAGGTGCTAAGAAATACTAGCCAGAGCCTTTCAACATTATGCCTCAATCACACCGACAGCGTCATTACATTTTGGTAAACCAGAAGTACATTAATTTCCAATGGAAAGCTACGTTTGCCATGCAGCATTGCATTGCAGAGGCATTTGCAGTGTGTTCTGTTCTGTGTGGTGCATACGTTGGATTTATCGAACGTATGCATCAAATTGTATGCGTAGATGGCTTGACAGAAATGGTAGCAATGTTGAACTTTTGTTGCACACATATCCAGATGATGCTGTGTACCATTTGGCAATGATGCTATAGGTAGATCGAGGCTTTAGTCTACTGCAATAGAAGTCTCTGTTTATCAGTTGTGCTCTCATTCTCAGAGAGTCGGTTTTTGTTTGTTTGGGGGATGTTTGTAGACATGGCAGCAGTCGCGGGACTGTTTTAAAATTGCCTTTTGTCTGGCATCTTGCAAACATACTGTCATCAGCTTTCCTGATGACACAAACTGAATTCTTCCGCTGCTCGTTCACTACATTGCTACATTGCAGAGAAGAAACTAACGCCTCGATCACACCGACAGCGTCATTGCGTTGTGGTACACCAGAAGTACATTAATTTCCAATGGGACACTGCATTTGCCTTGCAGCATTGTGTTGCAGAAGCAGTTGCAGTTTGTTCTGTGTTGTGCATACAGTGAGGAAAAACATTATTTGATCCCCTGCCTCAATGTACATTGGATTTATCGAACATATGCATCAAATTGTATGCTATGCGTAGACGGCTTGACAGAAATGGTAGCAGAATTTTCATCAAGTCTTCTATGCATACAATTTGATGCATATGTTCAATAAATCCAACGTATGATTCGTACAGGGTTTAAGTTAAATGTTCTAATTCAATTGTTAAATGCTTAATAATGACAAATAACACATAACACTGTCATAAAAGTTATTAATGTAAGGAAAGAAAGCTAGTATTTTATGTTACACAATCTGTGAAGACTCCAAGCATTAGCTCATGAATTATGGACAACTCATAAACTAGGGTGTAAAACACGTTTTGATTCAACTCATGTATTATATTGAATGTAGACGACCTATTCTGCGTGTGTTAATGTGTTTTAAATGGCCTCGGCTGAGAGGGTAGGCTACTGGCGGGGTAGGCTACTGGCGGTGGTGTAGGCCTAGTGGAAGGTAAACGCAAGTAAACACTGTTTACCCTCCTCTAAAAAAACAATTATAGGGAGCGTTACTTTTTTTCTGTTTTTTTCTCGCATATACAGTGGGGGAAAAAAGTATTTAGTCAGCCACCAATTGTGCAAGTTCTCCCACTTAAAAAGATGAGAGAGGCCTGTAATTTTCATCATAGGTACACATCAACCATGACAGACAAGATGAGGGAAAAAAATCCAGAAAATCACATTGTAGGATTTTTAATGAATTTATTTGAAAAATTATGGTGGAAAATAAGTATTTGGTCAATAACTAAAGTTTCTCAATACTTTGTTATATACCCTTTGTTGGCAATGACACAGGTCAAACGTTTTCTGTAAGTCTTCACAAGGTTTTCACACACTGTTGCTGGTATTTTGGCCCATTCCTCCATGCAGATCTCCTCTAGAGCAGTGATGTTTTGGGGCTGTCGCTGGGCAACACAGACTTTCAACTCCCTCCAAAGATTTTCTATGGGGTTGAGATCTGGAGACTGGCTAGGCCACTCCAGGACCTTGAAATGCTTCTCACGAAGCCACTCCTTCGTTGCCCGGGCAGTGTGTTTGGGATCATTGTCATGCTGAAAGACCCAGCCACGTTTCATCTTCAATGCCCTTGCTGATGGAAGGAGGTTTTCACTCAAAATCTCACGATACATGGCCCCTTTCATTCTTTCCTTTACACGGATCAGTCGTCCTGGTCCCTTTGCAGAAAAACAGCCCCAAAGCATGATGTTTCCACCCCCATGCTTCACAGTAGGTATGGTGTTCTTTGGATGCAACTCAGCATTCTTTGTCCTCCAAACACGACGAGTTGAGTTTTTACCAAAAAGTTCTATTTTGGTTTCATCTGACCATATGACATTCTTCTTCAAACTTCAGACGGGCCTGGACATGTACTGTCTTAAGCAGGGGGACACGTCTGGCACTGCAGGATTTGAGTCCCTGGCGGCATAGTGTGTTACTGATGGTAGGCTTTGTTACTTTGGTCCCAGCTCTCTGCAGGTCATTCACTAGGTCCCCCCGTGTGGTTCTGGGATTTTTGCTCTCCGTTCTTGTGATCATTTTGACCCCACGGGGTGAGATCTTGCGTGGAGCCCCAGATCGAGGGAGATTATCAGTGGTCTTGTATGTCTTCCATTTCCTAATAATTGCTCCCACAGTTGATTTCTTCAAACCAAGCTGCTTACCTATTGCAGATGCAGTCTTCCCAGCCTGGTGCAGGTCTACAATTTTGTTTCTGGTGTCCTTTGACAGCTCTTTGGTCTTGGCCATAGTGGAGTTTGGAGTGTGACTGTTTGAGGTTGTGGACAGGTGTCTTTTATACTGATAACAAGTTCAAACAGGTGCCATTAATACAGGTAACGAGTGGAGGACAGAGGAGCCTCTTAAAGAAGAAGTTACAGGTCTGTGAGAGCCAGAAATCTTGCTTGTTTGTAGGTGACCAAAAACTTATTTTCCACCATAATTTGCAAATAAATTCATTAAAAATCCTACAATGTGATTTTCTGGAGAAAAAAAATCTCAATTTGTCTGTCATAGTTGACGTGTACCTATGATGAAAATTACAGGCCTCTCTCATCTTTTTAAGTGGGAGAACTTGCACAATTGGTGGCTGACTAAATACTTTTTTTCCCCACTGTATATATAAACCCCAGTCGTACTTTATCAAATGCCTTTTCGAAGTTTGCTATGAATAGTAGGCCTGGCTTCCCAGATTTTTCATAGTGTTCTATTGTTTCCAGTACTTGCCTTATATTATCTCCAATGTATCGCCCATGTAAAAACCTGTCTGATTAGTATGAATAATGTCAGACAATACCTTTTTAATTCTATGCGCTATACATTTTGCTAGAATTTTTGCATCACAACACTGAAGTGTAAGGGGCCGCCAATTTTTTTAATGGACTGGATCTTTATATTTTCCAATTGTATCCTGTTTCAGTAATAATGAAATCAGACCTTCTTCTTGAGTGTCTGATAATCTACCATTTACATAGGAGTGGTTAAAACATGCTAATAACGGTCCTCTGAATATATCGAAAAAGGTTTGGTATACCTTGACTGGTAAGCCATCCAACCCTGGAGTTTTCCCGGACTTAAAGTCTTTAATTGCATCCAGAAGTTCCTCCTCTGTAATTTCACCTTCACATGAGTCTTTCTGTATGGCTGTTAATTTTACATTATCAATAGAAAAAAAATCTCTACAATTTGCTTCAGTTAGAGGAGATGAAGGCGACTGAAACGAAAACATATGCTTAAAGTACTTGGTTTCCTCCTTCAAAATATCATTTGGTGAATCATTTGTAACCAGTTTCAATAAATAATTTTTGGTAGCATTCCTATGTTGAAGATTAAAAAAGAATTTGGTGCATTTTTCCCCATATTCCATCCAGTTTGCTTTATTTTTTATAATATATTACATTTGATCTTTCTTGAATAAGTTTCTCAATTTCTTTTTGTTTTTCCTCTAATTTATTCTGAGCCTCTATGTTACAGTTTTAGTTGCTAGCTATCTGTTCTGTTAGACCTTCTATTTCCTTTGTTAGTGTGGACTCTTTTGACCTAAATTGCTTTTGTTTTAGAGATGAGTACTGAATTGCATGGCCTCTAAAGGCACATTTAAAGGTGTCCCATACAATAAGGGGATTTGCTGTACCTACGTTATGTCGGAAAAATAAGTTATAAATTACTCTGTCCTAGTTAAAAACAAGTTATCATCCAATAGGCTTTGATTACATTTCCAATATCCTCGCCCACGTGGAAATTCAGTAAGAGTAATGCATATGCCAATTATATGATGATCCGACCACATTCTGTCCCTATCAACACTTTTTAAACTTTTGGTGCCAACGAGAATGACATAAGAAAGAAGTCAAGATGACTAGCTTGATTGAGTACCGCCATGTACAGTGGGGAGAACAAGTATTTGATACACTGCCGATTTTGCAGGTTTTCTTACTTACAAAGCATGTAGAGGTCTGTAATTTTTATCCAGAAAATCACATTGTATGATTTTTAAGTAATTAATTTGCATTTTATTGCATGACATAAGTATTTGATACATCAGAAAAGCAGAACTTAATATTTGGTACAGAAACCTTTGTTTGCAATTACAGAGATCATACGTTTCCTGTAGGTCTTGACCAGGTTTGCACACACTGCAGCAGGGATTTTGGCCCACTCCTCCATACCTTCTCCAGATCCTTCAGGTTTCGGGGCTGTCGCTGGGCAATACGGACTTTCAGCTCCCTCCAAAGGTTTTCTATTGGGTTCAGGTCTGGAGACTGACTAGGCCACTCCAGGACCTTGAGATGCTTCTTACGGAGCCACTCCTTACATTAAAACTTTAGTCATTTAGCAGACGCTCTTATCCAGAGCGACTTACAGGAGCAATTAGGGTTAAGTGCCTTGCTTAAGGGCACATCGACAGATTTTTCACCTAGTCGCCCTGGCTGTGTGTTTCGGGTCGTTGTCATGCTGGA
Source organism: Coregonus clupeaformis (assembly GCF_020615455.1). Classification (NCBI taxonomy): domain Eukaryota; kingdom Metazoa; phylum Chordata; class Actinopteri; order Salmoniformes; family Salmonidae; genus Coregonus; species Coregonus clupeaformis. Next base: position 35,232,724 of record NC_059218.1, read on the forward strand.
AGACCCAGCCACGACCCATATTCAATGCTCTTACTGATTGAGAGGGGGTCAAATACTTATTTCACTCATTAAAATGCAAATCAATTTATAACATTTTTGACATGCGTTTTTCTGGATTTTTTTGTTGTTATTCTGTCTCTCACTGTTCAAATAAACCTACCATTAAAATTATAGACTGATCATGTCTTTGTCAGTGGGCAAACGTACAAAATCAGCAGGGGATCAAATACTTTTTTCCCTCACTGTAGCTATACCATGATATTTGCTATGTTACTAAGTAACCCTCCAATTGTTCTCCACTAATTCCCCCGCTATAGCCCCTCCCCTTCCCAAGTTGGGCCGTCATCCCAGTGATCAGCATACCACCCCTGTCCCCCCAGATCCCTGTGCCCCCGAGGGGCCAGGACCCATCCATTGAAAACATCACATAGTGCCACCCACAAAACAGAAGCAGGTCAACCACCAAAAGCATTTCCAATACTCTCACCTCAATATATTTATATAGCTATTTAAAAAAGATATATTCAAATATCTTGCATATCTTATTTTCCATCATTATCAATTAATTAACACCCACGCACACATGTTCACACACTCAACCCCCCCCACCCACCCACAAGATCAGATGCTCAATGGTTGATACATCCCAGAGCCCAACTCAAGAAAGGACCTGATTTACGAATGCATATACAGTTACAGCCGTTTGAGAAAGCATGCAAGATTGAGCAAAAGTGAACAACAATGTGAGATTTGATTAATCTATTTAATCTATGTTAAGTCCTAGGTGATGGAGATCAGATCCACCCTCTTCACCTGAGACACAAACTCTCTGGTCCCCCGTTGTAACCATTTTTCCCAAGCATCTCCGTGCAGTCATACCTTTGATTATTTTATGCCACTAGGGCCACAATAGTAAGCCCCCTCTCTGATTGTCCGAGTGTGACCCCCTCCCCATGGGTCACTGCAGCCAGTGTTGCCAGCACTGCCACTACCTGGGTGGGGGTACCCCACCGGAATCCCCACCGGCTAGGTACAAGGTCGTCAAGGTTCTCATTAGCAACTTTGAGAATTTCCTTGTATATTATGCTCCCCCATCAGGGGCTCTGGCTTTGTAGGACCAACCCTGCCAGGCATGCTCAGAATCTTGAGGGGGCGGTGCTGCTCAAGTAGGTCTCTGACCGCATTTATTTCTCTGTTTTGGCTGCATATAGGCAATTCACAGCAGGTCCATAAAACAGATGGGAACTTCTCTTTTGGTGTATGGGTCACTCAGGTGGGTGTCCAGGATATATGGTTGGGGATCGTTCCATCATGATAGGACAATAAAAAAATTGATTAGATGTATACTATATTTAAAAATGTATATCCCTCATCTACACAAAATTGAAAGCTCCCTCTCACAACCCCTGCTCATAGACACCCGTTGGTTCTGGGATATGCAACCATTTCCCCTCTCACTCACTTAACGCCGACTTTTCCAAACACAAAAACGCACACCACATGGCTGATTGCGGAGGATAGGGGCCGAGCGCGCGCCTGCATCCCACACCTGCCGCAAGGGGGAAAGGATGCCAGGGAGAACACAGGACCAACCACAACAACCGTCCGCCAAAACAACAATTGCCTGCCAAAAATGCAATATTCTAATTAGTTGTATTTGAAGATGTATTATTATGCTTGTTATCTTTTCTTGCTATATCGTCTTATCCTTTTATAAAATACTATACATGTTCTTTAATATTTACAATCCCTATCATGGCTAGTATTGGGTGTTCCATTATTCGACTCCTCTATTAGAACTTTCAGAATAGCCATGGAGTAATCTTTGTGTCTCGGAACATTTGGTTGTCAATATATAGTTTATCGACAACGAGTGCAACACGTTTCCCTTTTAATCTATTTTCCTTGAAAATTGGGTACAGAACAATTATAGGGAGCGTTACTTCTTTCAGTGTGACCAGCAAACAGAGTTTACCCACATTTTTTAAAACACTACATCACTGGCTATAGGTCTATTTCAAGTTGATGGTAATACACATTGTAGCCTAGTTTATTAAGTTGACAGTGTGACCATCCCATTTTTGTACTTTTTGAAGTGATTTGTTTGACAATCAGATGAAAATATAATTACTGGTTGTGTTCATGCCCCATTAAAAGGTAATTCCTTTTTACAGTTTAAATGATGTCTTTATTATTAGGGACAATTGTTAGGATAAGCGCGTGTGTAGCCGGCGCGGTCTGCTCGTTGCCGACTACTGCGTTGTGTTCCGGTGCACTGAAGACAAGACACTGGCGTACTTGAAGGCACTTTATTGTGTACAACTCTCTCAATCTGTTCAACATCAAGGAGAGAAAATGTTCAAAACTCTACCCTCGACCAGAATCCGCCTCTCTCAGTCAAGTACAATGCAGACAGAGTATAATCACATTCAAAAATACAAGGAATAAAATACAACATAATTGGAAAATAAACATCGCATCTGGTGTATATCTTATGTATGTGTCATATTGCATGTTATCTCTGCCAAAAACTCTGAGCTTTTAGCCTTTACATTAATACTGTGCAACATGACATAAACCATCTTTCAAATAGGTAATACATACAGTAATATGCACGAAGCAACATGTAATCCTTCACATTTGAGCTTTTCAGTGCCATTAAACACTAATCAATACATGAAAACATTTTAAATGAACACATATTTTTAACCTGATATAGGGAATACATACCTGTTCAACATCAAGGAGAGAAAATGTTCAAAACTCTACCCTCGACCAGAATCCGCCTAACATAAAAAGAACAACGTGGGCTTCAACACAAGAGGATAGAATGACGATTGCTAACTTACAGCTAAACAGAACACGAGGTTAGCTAAGTTAGCAATTTCTCAACTCTCAAAAATGGCTAAATTCACGAAACAGCTTGATTAAATGTACGTACACTCATCATATAATATACATACAAGTTACTATGTGCACTGAAACGTTTTAGTTCTAACAGGTATATCAAGTTTATGTCACGCCGAAGTGAACACATACCTCTCTCAGTCAAGTACAATGCAGACTGAGAAAAGCATGACACCCCTCCGCATATAACCAAACCAACACTCTAGAGGGCGCACTTACACAACTAACTCTCCCAATATCTGTAGACTACACGAAATGCTGAACAATACAATATTTTGGTGAAATCAACTCACAAAATAAAATAAAAAATAGAAAATGAACGGTTGCAAAAATCTGTAATTCTTTGACCTGTTACACGTGCACTCAATTAGGGGGTCCATCCTTTCTAAGCCCTGCCAAGAGATCTCTTCAACCTGTCTTTTCAACATGAGTACAGCATGAGGTACTTTATTTCTGTCCTGCTATTCAAAAACAATCAACAAGTGCTGCATCAGAGTTGACAAGATAAAGAACCCCTTACAGAAGTGGAAGGTTGTGCATCCTGATACAAAACATTAGGAACACTTGCTCTTTCCATGACATAGACACAAGGTGAATCCAGGTGAAAGGTATGATCCCTTATTGATGTCACCTGTTAAACCCACTGCAATCAGTGTAGGATAAAAGCATCTGCTAAATGGCATATTATTATTATATTATAGATGAAGGGAAGGAGACATTGGATTTTTAAGCCTTGAGACAATTGAGACATGGATTGTGTGTGTGTGCCATTCAGAGGGTGAATGGGCAAGACAAAATATTTAAGTGCCTTTGAACGGGGTATGGTAGTAGGTGCCAGGCACACCGGTTTGAGTGCGTCAAGAACTGCAACTCTGCTGTTTTTTCACGCTCAACAGTTTCCCGTGTGTATCAAGAATGATCCACCACCCAAAGGACATCCAGCCAACTTGACACAACTGTGGGAAGCATTGGCGTCAACATGGGACAGCATCCCTGTGGAACGCTTTCGACACCTTGTAGAGTCCATGCCTCAATGAATTGAAGCTGTTCTGAGGGCAAAAGGGGGTGCAACTCAATATTAGGAAGGTGTTCCTAATGTTTTGTACACTCAATGTACATGCTAATCTACTCCTATTTATATGCTAATCTTCTCCTACTTATGTGTATTATTTTGTATATGTTATCTGTAAATAGTTCCATTTATCTGTAAAGTGTTCTACTTGTACTGGCTGCCTACTTGTTTTCTTTCTTGTCCTACACAAATACCATCAAGACCTCCAGCGGTGTCAGGTTACATACCGACTGCTGCTGGTCCACTTGCCTCTCTACCAGAGAGCTACCTGGCTGACGACAGTGGAGCTGCAGGCTGCTGACGTCACCAGGCGTTGTTCCCACGCCTCAGCTGAGCAGAGAAGATCCAAATCCAATACCCACAAACCCACACTCTCTATTCCTCTCTATCCCATACTTCTTTATTAGCGTGAGTGGACTATCATTTTGGACTACCAGCTGTTTTGTTAGACTTCATTGGGGCTTTTGACATTATCGATCATAGTCTGCTGCTGGAAAAACGTATGTGTTATGGCTTTAAACCCCCTGCTATATTGTGGATAAAGAGTTCCCTGTCTAACAGAACACAGAGGGTGTTCTTTAATGTGTGTTCCAGGCCGGCCGCTGCTGATTCCTTGCCTCTCTACCAGAGAGCTACCTGGCTGACCACAATGGAGCGGCAGGCCACTGACATCACCAGGCAATGTTCCCACACCTCAGCTGAGCAGAGGATCCAATACGACAAACCATGCAGCAGATCCTCAATGGTATAGTAGTACAGCGTCTTGGTTAAATACAAAGATTCTCTTTTATATTCTCCTCTACATTTGGATTGACACTGGTGCTTGTGTGCATCAAATATGTTGTATGAGCTTTGATGAGAGGCATAACCATATGGCTTTAGAAGTATAACACAAACTTTTGATAATGCTATCCATAAATCTTACATACAGTACTGTTTTCTAAAAGTTATTTTAAAACTGTGTTTTGGTCCCTTTCCCACAGAAAATAATCTAACTCGTAACTCTGATTTGGACTACCGGTTTCTGTCAAAACACCCACACTATGATGAAAGTTCCTAGATATGGAACAGCTTGGATTTCATCAGTCTTTGGGCAAGTCATGATGAGGTTAAATCATGTCTTCTGTCTCTCGCACTCCTCTCCTCTCTGTCACTCCTCTCCTCTCTGTCACTCCTCTCCTCTCTGTCACTCCTCTCCCCTGTCTCTCCTGTCCTCTCTGTCACTCCTCTCCCCTGTCTCTCCTATCCTCTCTGTCACTCCTCTCCCCTGTCTCTCCTCTCCTCTCTGTCACTCCTCTCCCCTGTCTCTCCTCTCCTCTCTGTCACTCCTCTCCCCTGTCTCTCCTCTCCTCTCTGTCACTCCTCTCCCCTGTCTCTCCTGTCCTCTCTGTCACTCCTCTCCCCTGTCTCTCCTGTCCTCTCTGTCACTCCTCTCCCCTGTCTCTCCTGTCCTCTCTGTCACTCCTCTCCCCTGTCTCTCCTGTCCTCTCTGTCACTCCTCTCCCCTGTCTCTCCTCTCCTCTCTGTCACTCCTCTCCCCTGTCTCTCCTGTCCTCTCTGTCACTCCTCTCCCCTGTCTCTCCTCTCCTCTCTGTCACTCCTCTCCCCTGTCTCTCCTGTCCTCTCTGTCACTCCTCTCCCCTGTCTCTCCTGTCCTCTCTGCTACTCCTCTCCCCTGTCTCTCCTGTCCTCTCTGCTACTCCTCTCCCCTGTCTCTCCTGTCCTCTCTGTCACTCCTCTCCCCTGTCTCTCCTATCCTCTCCTCTGTCACTTCTCCTCTCCTCTGTCTCTCCTCTATAGCACGTGGACACAACTGTGTCTTACTTAATGAGGTAGTCTGCTCACGATAATTCCCATCCAATATACAGTATTTTTACACGCATGCATGGGGAAACCCCTTATCACACCCAGTAACTCCTCCTCCTCCTTCAGGCTGATGATATCCATGCCCTGTTGATGGACACTATACCCCCAGACGCAGAGAACAGGGATCACCAGCTCAGCTCATCAAACTGTCCAATCTCTGGAGGGGACAACAGACATTGCTCAATCGGCGCTTTATTTGGCCCATTTGCTACCCAGCAGAACGGATTAACGTTTTAATGCACAAATCCTTTAGCTATTGTATTTGAACAATTTGTGTGTTTTTCTTAGAAGCTGGCAGGTTAGTGGGGGGCTGTTCTGCGTTTCAAACAGTTTCATTGTTTATCTGCTCATAATTAGCTATCAGTTATTACATATGAAAAGATTAGCTGTGGAATTTTCCACTCTATTATGATATGATTGCTTTGTAACTCGGCGACCAATCTCTAATCATATCTTGTAGTCGTGTAAAGTGTCGTTCCTCCTCCACCAATCCCTCAGGGCTGCAATGTTAAAAGTCAAACTCCATTCCCTTATAAGCTGATTCTAACTGATAAGGCTTGAAATGACTTATATTTTTTCTAAATATAGTATAATCAATTTATAAAATGACTAACTATAAGATTTCACCTTCTTTATAACTGTAAAATACATATTTGTATATTTAGTGTTTGAGAAAATGTGCATATTTTCTAAAGGTCTCTCTTGATCAAAGCGTCTGCCCCCATTGCTGTAAATGTCTCACATAGCTCTAGCTTGGCTTCCTGAAGTCGTTAGGAACTCACCTTTCATCTCACATTAATATTGTCCCTCTAAGACTTTGTTTAAAATCTCAGAATTGTTTTTTATTACTGGCTGTAAATCAATCTCAGAATGTGCCACAGCCATGAAACCACTCTCTCTTGCTACGTTATGATGTAAGGATTCCAGGCATATGGGTTGTTAGTGGCTTTGACATAGGGTTCAGCCAGGAGTTGATGGACAGTCAGAAGAGCGAATGAAATGTAAACAAAACATCAAATGAATTATTCAACTTATTGTCTTTGTGGCCCCTTGAGCCAGGCAAGTCATCAGCGTCTCTAGTTGCCTATTGAGCCGACTGCGAGCCGGGGTAGTTCGTTTCAGGCCTTTGGCCTGTGCCACAAGAGCGCGGAGTTAGCCATTTGAGAGAATGGTGAATGTGCTGAAAGAAAAGATCCCAAAATGTTTCCATAAGCACAAAAAACTTTTTTCTCTCACATTTTGTACACAAATTTGTTTACATCCCTGTTAGTTAACATTTCTCCTTTGCCAAGATAATCTAGCCTCCTGATAAGTGTGGCATATCAAGAAGCTGATTCAACAGCATGATCATTACAAAGGTGCACCTTGTGCTGGGGACAATAAAAGGCCACTCTAAAATGTGCAGTTTTGTCACAGATGTCTCCAGTTTTGAGGGAGCATGAAATATGCATGCTGACTGCAGGAATGTCCACTAGAGCTGTTGCCAGAGAATGTAATGTTCATGTCTCTACCATAAGCCGCATCCAACATCGTTTTAGAGAATTAGGCAGTACGTCCAACCGGCCTCACAACCGCAGCCCAGGACCTCCACATCCCGCTTCATCACCTGCGGGATCGTCTGAGACCAGCCACCCGTACAGCTGATGACACTGAGAAGTATTTATGTCTCTAACAAAGCCCTTTTGTGGGAAAAATTCATTCTGATTGGCTGGATCTTGCTCCCACAGCGGGTGGGCCAGTCTCCCAAGTGGGTGGGCCTATGCCCTCCCAGACTCACCCATGGCTGCTCCCCTGCCCAGGCATGTGAAATCGATAGATTAGGCATAATGTCAGAATGTGACGGTGAAATGCGGTAGGCGAAGTCAAACGCAGGACACAGAGCTTACTGGAAACGTACTTTACTTGAAAGTAACCAGAGAAGAAAACAATCTCCAATACAAGGAGGAAAAACAACCCGCACACGAACACTGCCGATGACGAATACAATAACACACAACACACAATGAACGACAAGAGGGTTAAATAGGGAATACAATACAACATAATGGGAAACAGGTGTACACAATCAGGACAAAACAAGTCAAAGACCGAAACATAGATTTGGCAGCTAGTACTCCGGGGACGACGAACGCCGAAGCCTGCCCGAGCAAGGAGGAGGAGCAGCCTCGGCTGATTCCGTGACACCTAATTTCTTTTTTTTTATAAACTGATTTCCTTATATGAACTGTAACTCAGTAAAATCGTTGAAATTGTTGCGTTCATATTGTAGTTCAGTATAGTTACGGCCATGAGTACTATTATAAATGTTATAATATTACAGTACAATTAATGTTATACAACTGCAGTGTTATTATTTTACTACTGCCAAGGTGATTACAGTGCTACAGTATATAATTATTTCTGCTTTGTGTTGATCCTATTATTACATTACTGTAAAATATGATTACAAAACTATTATTACTGCTGAGTGTTTATTGCATTTTACATGTTTTTTTGTTTTTTTTAGTCATTTTAGCAGACGCTCTTATCCAGAGCGACTTACAGTTAGTGAGTGCATACATTATTTATTTTTTTATACCCCTGTGGGAATCGAACCCACAACCCTGGCGTTGCAAACGACATGCTCCATCAACTGAGCTACATCCCTGCCGGCCATTCCCTCCCCTACCCTGGACGACGCTGGGCCAATTGCACACCGCCCCAAGGGTTTCCCGGTCGCGGCCGGCTACGACAGAGCCTGGATTTGAACCAGGATCTCTAATGGCGATGCAGTGCCTTAGACCACTGTACCAATTAGGCGCTGGCCTCTCTCTCTCTCTCTCTCTCTCTCTCTCTCTCTCTCTCTCTCTCTCTCTCTCTCTCTCTCTCTCTCTCTCTCTCTCTCTCTCTCTCTCTCTCTCTCTCTCTCTCTCTCTCTCTCTCTCTCTCTCTCTCTCTCTCTCTCTCTCTCTCTCTCTCTCTCTCAATTCAATTTAACATTTACATTTACGTCATTTAGCAGATTTAGCAATTTAAGGGGCTTTATTGGCATGGGAAACATATGTTTACATTGGCAAGTGAAATAGATAATAAACAAAAGTTAAATAAACAATGCACAAATTAACAGTAAACATTACACTCACAAAAGTTCAAAATTAATAAAGACATTTCAAATGTAATTTTATGTGCAAATAGTTAAAGTACAAAAGGGAAAATAAATACACAAATATGGGTTGTATTTACAATGCTGCTGTGATGGCACACTGTGGTATTTCACCCAATAGATATGGGAGTTTATCAAAATTGGGTTTGTTTTCGAATTCTTTATGGGTCTATGTAATCTTAGGGAAATATGTGTCTCTAACATGGTCATACATTTGGCAGGAGGTTAGGAAGTGCAGCTCAGTTTCCACCTCATAGCCTGTCTACTCTTGAGAGCCAGGTGTGCCTACGGCGGCCTTTCTCAAAAGCAAGGCTATGCTCACTGAGTCTGTACATAGTCAAAGTTTTCCTTAAGTTTGGGTCAGTCACAGTGGACAGGTATTCTGCCACGGTGTACTCTCTGTTTAGGGCCAAATGTTAATTATTTCCAATGTGTCAAATAATTCTCTTTTAGTTTTCTCATGATTTGGTTGGGTCTAATTGTGTTGCTGTCCTGGGGCTCTGTGGGGTCTGTTTGTGTTTGTGAACAGAGCCCCAGGACCAGCTTGCTTAGGAGACTCTTCTCCGGGTTCATCTCTCTGTAGGTGATGGCTTTGTTATGGAAGGTTTGGGAATCGCTTCCTTTTAGGTGGTTGTAGAATTTAACGGCTCTTTTCTGGATTTTGATAATTAGCGGGTATCGGCCTAATTCTGCTCTGCATGCATTATTTGGTGTTTTACGTTGTACATGGAGGATATTTTTGCAGAATTCTGCATGCAGTCTCAATTTGGTGTTTGTCCCATTTTGTGAATTATTGGTTGGTGAGCAGACTCCAGACCTCACAACCATAAAGGGCAATGGGTTCTATAACTTATTAAAATATTTTTAGCCAGATCCTAATTGGTATGTCGAATTTGATGTTCCTTTTGATGGCATAGAAGGCCCTACTTGCCTTGTCTCTCAGATCGTTCACAGCTTTGTGGAAGTTACCTGTGGCGCTGATGTTTAGGCCGCGGTCTCGCTATATACACTACCGGTCAAAAGTTTTAGAACACCTACTCATTCAAGGGTTTTTCTTTATTTTTTACTATTTTCTACATTGTAGAGTAATAGTGAAGACATCAAAACTATGAAATAACACATGGAATCATGTAGTAACCAAAAAAGTGTTAAACAAATCAAAATATATTTTATATTTGAGATTCTTCCAAGTAGCCACCCTTTGCCTTGATGACAGCTTTGCACACTCTTGGCATTCTCTCAACCAGCTTCACCTGGAATGCTTTTCCAACAGTATTGAAGGAGTTCCCACATGTGCTAAGTACTTGTTGGCTGCTTTTCCTTCACTCTGCTGTCCGACTCATCCCAAACCATCTCAATTGGGTTGAGGTCAGGGGATTGTGGAGGCCAGGTCATCTGATGCAGCACTCCATCACTCTCCTTCTTGGTAAAATAGCTAGGGTGGCTATTTGAAGAATCTCAAATATAAAATATATTTTGATTTGTTTAACACTTTTTTGGTTACTACATGATTCCATATGTGTTATTTAATAGTTTTGATGTCTTCAATATAATTATACAATGTAGAAAATAGTAAAAATAAAGAAAAACTATTGAATGAGTAGGTGTTCTAAAACTTTTGACCGGTAATGTAGATGGTCTTCCGATGCCTTGGACAGTCTGTGGTAAAATATAACATTCATCGGGGTTTTTGTCTCCACGACAAACACTAGCTGAATGTGTTTCTATCTTCACTCACAAAACTCCAGTCTTGTAAATGAGAGACGATCAATACATAGGAAGAAATAAAGGATACAAACATCACAGTGGTATTAAATAATATTGTTGAATATTTTTACTACCAATACTGCCAGTTAAGACATTTAATATGAAATACATGTGTGACAATGCAAAATACTTCTGTTTCCATATTCCATTTCTGAAGTTTTATCCCACAGATGAATGGCGAAACCTTTCATAAACTATGGGTTGGTTATCATAATCGTTCATTATCTCTAATGATAGGACAACAGCGACACCGTTTGGACACACGAAGTACAACCACACAACCACATCCAGGCTTTGTAATCGATCGTTGAGTCACCGGTTGGTTTAACGAGACCGGGATTGATTCGTCATGCCCTTATCGTCTCCACGCTGTTTCAATGGACGCGTTCAACTTGTTTCGAAAGCTCGGAGCCAAATTTGATTTCAAGAGGTTTGGAAAAGATGCTGAGCTATTTAAGGTAATGGTGTTGTTCCCGATATTTCTTCATTAATGTACAATGAGTATTGTGTGGAGAATCGATGCTGCGAACAGTTGACGGTATAGCCAGCGAGTAAGCGAGTGTAGCAAAGATTTTTGGCTCGTTCTAGCAAACATCTGCAGATTTCCGTTAGGGAACGCCTCCTTTGTGAAGTGCGCGTGTGCAGTGACTCAATTCTCCTTTGCACTCATTCTAAACAACACGATTACAGGAAGCACCCGTGTTTAGGACTATTCAACGCTGGTCTGACAAATCGGAATCCACGCTTCAAGATTGTTTTGATCACACGGACTGGGATATGTTCCGGGTAGCCTCTGCGAATAATATAGACGTATACGCTGATTCGGTTAATGGGTTTATAAGGAGGTGTATAGGAGAGGTCGTACCCACTGTGACAATTAAAACCTACCCTAACCAGAAACCGTGGCTAGATGGCAGCATTCACGAACAACTGCCAATAGCATAGTCAGTGTAGTCAGCTCAGCCATACCCATTGAGACTGTGTCTGTGCCTCGACCTAGGTTGGGCAAAACTAAACATGGCGGTGTTCACCCTAGCAATCTTATTAGGATAAAGACCTCCTCCATTCCTGCCATTATTGAAAGAGATCGTGATACCTCACATCTCAAAATAGGGTTACTTAATGTTAGATCCCTCACTTCAAAGGCAGTCATAGTCAATGAACTAATCACTGATCATAATCTTGATGTGATTGGCCTGACTGAAACATGGCTTAAGCCTGATGAATTTGCTGTGTTAAATGAGGCCTCACCTCCTGGTTACACTAGTGACCATATTCCCCGTGCATCCCGCAAAGGCGGAGGTGTTGCTAACATTTACGATAGCAAATTTCAATTTACAAAAAAAAAAATGGCGTTTTCATCTTTTGAGCTTCTAGTCATGAAATCTATGCAGCCTACTCAATCACTTTTTATAGCTACTGTTTACAGGCCTCCTGGGCCATATACAGTGTTCCTCTCTGAGTTTCCTGAATTCCTATCAGACCTTGTAGTCATAGCAGATCATATTCTAATTTTTGGTGATTTTAATATTCACATGGAGAAGTCCACAGACCCACTCCAAAAGTCTTTCGGAGCCATCATCGACTCAGTGGGTTTTGTCCAACATGTCTCTGGACCTACTCCCTGCCACAGTCATACTCTGGACCTAGTTTTGTCCCATGGAATAAATGTTGTAGATCTTAATGTTTTTCCACAAAATCCTGGACTATCGGACCACCATTTTATTACGTTTGCAATCGCAACAAATAATCTGCTCAGACCCCAACCAAGGAGCATCAAAAGTCGTGCTATAAATTCTCAGACAACACAAAAATTCCTTGATGCCCTTCCAGACTCCTTCTGCCTATCCAAGGACGTCAGAGGACAAAAATCAGTTAACCACTTAACTGAGGAACTCAATTTAACCTTGCGCAATACCCCTAGATGCAGTTGCACCCCTAAAAACTAAAAACATTTGTCATAAGAAACTAGCTCCCTGGTATACAGAAAATACCCGAGCTTTGAAGCAAGCTTCCAGGAAATTGGAACGGAAATGGCGCCACACCAAACTGGAAGTCTTCCGACTAGCTTGGAAAGACAGTACCGTGCAGTACCGAAGAGCCCTCACTGCTGCTCGATCATCCTACTTTTCCAACTTAATCGAGGAAAATAAGAATAATCCAAAATTTCTTTTTGATACTGTTGCAAAGCTAACTAAAAAGCAGCATTCCCCAAGAGAGGATGGCTTTCACTTCAGCAGTAATAAATTCATGAACTTCTTTGAGGAAAAGATCATGACCATTAGAAAGCAAATTACGGACTCCTCTTTGAATCTGCGTATTCCTCCAGGGCTTAGCTGTCCTGGATCTGCACAGCTCTGCGAGGGCCTGGGATCGGGAGAGACACTTAAGTGTTTTAGTACTATATCTCCTGACACAATGATGAAAATAATCATGGCCTCTAAACCTTCAAGCTGCATACTGGATCCTATTCCTACTAAACTGCTGAAGGAGCTGCTTCCTGTGCTTGGCCCTCCTATGTTGAACATAATAAACAGCTCTCTATCCACCGGATGTGTACCAAACTCACTAAAAGTGGCAGTGATAAAGCCTCTCTTGAAAAAGCCAAACCTTGACCCGGAAAATATAAAAAACTATCGGCCTATATCGAATCTTCCATTCCTCTCAAAAATTTTGAAAAAGCTGTTGCGCAGCAACTCACTGCCTTTCTGAAGACAAACAATGTATACGAAATGCTTCAGTCTGGTTTTAGACCCCATCATAGCACTGAGACTGCACTTGTGAAGGTGGTAAATGACCTTTTAATGGCGTCAGACCGAGGCTCTGCATCTGTCCTCGTGCTACTAGACCTTAGTGCTGCCTTTGACACCATCGATCACCACATTCTTTTGGAGAGACTGGAAACCCAAATTGGTCTACACGGACAAGTTCTGGCCTGGTTTAGATCTTACCTGTCGGAAAGATATCAGTTTGTCTCTGTAAATGGTCTGTCCTCCGACAAATCAACTGTACATTTCGGTGTTCCTCAAGGTTCCGTTTTAGGACCACTATTGTTTTCACTATATATTTTACCTCTTGGGGATGTTATTCGAAAACATAATGTTAACTTTCACTGCTATGCGGATGACACACAGCTGTACATTTCAATGAAACATGGTGAAGCCCCCAAAATTGCCCTCGCTAGAAGCCTGTGTTTCAGACATAAGGAAGTGGATGGCTGAAAACTTTTTTACTTTTAAACTCGGACAAAACAGAGATGCTTGTTCTAGGTCCCAAGAAACAAAGAGATCTTCTGTTAAATCTGACAATTCATCTTGATGGTTGTAAAGTCGTCTCAAATAAAACTGTGAAGGACCTCGGCGTTACTCTTGACCCTGATCTCTCTTTTGACGAACATATCAAGACTGTTTCAAGGACAGCTTTTTTCCATCTACGTAACATTGCAAAAATTAGAAATTTTCTGTCCAAAAATGATGCAGAAAAATTAATCCATGCATTTGTTACTTCTAGGTTAGACTACTGCAATGCTCTATTTTCCGGCTACCCGGATAAAGCACTAAATAAACTTCAGTTAGTGCTAAATACGGCTGCTAGAATCCTGACTAGAACCAAGAAATTTGATCATATTACTCCAGTGCTAGCTTCCCTACACTGGCTTCCTGTTAAGGCAAGGGCTGATTTCAAGGTTTTACTGTTAACCTATAAAGCGTTACATGGGCTTGCTCCTACCTATCTTTCCGAGTTGGTCCTGCCGTACATACCAATACGTACGCTACGGTCGCAAGACGCAGGCCTCCTAATTGTCCCTAGAATTTCTAAGCAAACAGCGGGAGGCAGGGCTTTCTCCTATAGATCTCCATTTTTATGGAACAGTCTGCCTACCCATGTGAGAGACGCAGACTCGGTCTCAACCTTTAAGTCTTTACTGAAGACTTATCTCTTCAGTAGGTCATATGATTGAGTGTAGTCTGGCCCAGGAGTGTGAAGGTGAACGGAAAGGCTCTGGAGTAACGAACAGCCCTTGCTGTCTCTGCCGGGCCGGTTCCCCTCTCCACTGGGGTTCTCTGCCTCTAACCCTGTTGCAGGGGCTGAGTCACTGGCTTGCTGGTGCTCTTTCATGCCGTCCCTGGGAGGGGTGCGTCACTTGAGTGGGTTGAGTTACTGACGTGATCTTCCTGTCTGGGTTGGCGCCCCCCCTTGGTTTGTGCTGTGGTGGAGACCTCTGTGGGCTATACTCGGCCTTGTCTCAGGATTGTAAGTTGGTGGTTGAGGATATCCCTCTAGTGGTGCGGGGGCTGTGCTTTGGCAGAGTGGGTGGGGTTATATCCTTCCTGTTTGGCCCTGTCCGGGGGTTTCTTCGGATGGGGCCACAGTGTCTCCGGACCGCTCCTGTCTCAGCCTCCAGTATTTATGCTGCAGTAGTTTATGTGTCGGGGGGCTGGGGTTAGTTGGTTATACCTGGAGTACTTCTCCTGTCTTATCTAGTGTCCTGTGTGAATTTAAGTATGCTCTCTCTAATTCTCTCGTTCTCTCTTTCTCTCTGAGAACCTGAGCCCTAGGACCATACGTCAGGACTACCGGGCATGATGACACCTTGCTGTCCCCAGTCCGCCTGGCCTTGCTGCTATTCCAGTTTCAACTGTTCTGCCTGCGGCTACGAAACCCCTACCTGTCCCAGACCTGCTGTTTTCAACTCTTAATGATCGGCTATGAAAAGCCAACTGAGAGACCTGAGCCCTAGGACCATACGTCGGGACTACCGGCCGTGGTGACTCCTTGCTGTCCCCAGTCCGCCTGGCCTTGCTGCTATTCCAGTTTCAACTGTTCTGCCTGCGGTTATGGAACCCCTACCTGTCCCAGACCTGCTGTTTTCAACTCTTAATGATCGGCTATGAAAAGCCAACTGAGATTTATTCCTGATTATTATTTGACCATGCTTGTCACTTATGAACATTTTTGAACATCTTGGCATGGTTCTGTTATAATCTTCACCCGGCACAGCCAGAAGAGGACTGGCCACCCCTCATAGCCTGGTTCCTCTCTAGGTTTCTTCCTAGGTTTTCGCCTTTCTAGGGAGTTTTTCCTAGCCACCGTGCTTTTACACCTGCATTACTAGCTGTTTGGGGTTTTAGGCTGGGTTTCTGTACAGCACTTCGAGATATTAGCTGATGTAAGAAGGGCTATATAAAATAAAATTGATTGATTGATTGAACTGAAAGCACGAACCACGGCATTTAACCATGGCAAGGTGACGGGGAATATGGCAGAATACAAACAGAGTGGTCGTTCCTTCCGCTAGGCAATCAAACACAATCAAACAGGAGTCAAGTGGAGTCGCAATTCAACCGCACAGTTTACAGACAATCACGGACTACAATAGGAAAAGCAGCCACGTCGCGGACACCGACGTCTTGCTGCCAGACAAGCTAAACACGTTCTTTGCCCGCTTTGAGGATACACAGTGGCACCGACGCAGCCAGCTACCAAGGACTGTGGGCTCTCCTTCTCCGTGGCCGACGTGAGTAAGACATTTAAACGTGTTAACCCTCACAAGGGTGCCGGCCTAGACAGCATTTCTTGCCGCGTCTGGCGGTGTGTTCTTGCAGCTGGCTGGTGTGTTTTTGACATATTCAATATCTCCTTATCACAGCAGTGTTGCCAATTTAGCGACTTTGTATCTATATTTAGCGAGTATTCAGACCCCTCTAGCAACACATTTTCAAAAAATAGACTAGCGACTTTTTCTGGTGTTATTGGAGACTCTGACGTGAAAGCACGTATCGTTCTTACTCTTCTCAATGAGCAGCGGGTGCTGTGGTGGGCCCCTCCCAAAGCACTCACAGGCCCCACCCCCGTCCCAAAGCACTCACAGGCCCCACCCCCGTCCCAAAGCACTCACAGGCTCCACCCCCGTCCCAAAGCACTCACAGGCGGCCCAGTCCTCGCGCAGCAGTCCCTCCCAGCTGCAGTCAGAGCAGGAGATGTTCACCCCTCTGCTTCCAGACTGCAAATGAATGCCATGTGGGAAGCCACCGCTGGCTGATCCCGCCCTGGCTTACATTCAGGGCGGGATGTAAATGTAAAATGTTCTTTGTCTAAAATAATTCACTGCACAAAAATAAATCACTGCATTTGACTCACACAGCCTCAGTCACTTACTCACCTCGTCCACTGTGTGTGTGCCTCTCTGTGACATAAGCTAAACATCTAGCTGGCTAGCTCATCATGTCTGTCTAAACTGTACACCTCAAAAATACAGAAAGGAGTGTGAATCAAACCCTGAATTCAAAGGCTGGTTGAAGCCGTTTATTGGAGATGATACACGGGCATTCTGCCTGTATTGTAAGGCTGATTTCTACGCCAAACTTAGTGATGTAAAAAAACACATACTCAAAAGGCAAAGCCTTATAACAGTTCCACCCAAAACAAGCTGCCATTTATGTTTTTAAAAAATTTACTCTGCAAAAAAGCCTGAGGCCACCATGGCATTAGCAATCGCTGAACACTGTTCCATGCTGGCATGTGATCACATTGGAGAAGCATGTAGAGCTGCTTTCTCATACTCCACTGCTGCTACCCACTTCAAAATGCACAGGACAAAGTGCACAGAAATTATTAATGGTGTTCTAGCACCATACTTTCTGAAAAAGTTGGTCGCAGCTGTGGGTGACCAGCGTTTCATTTTACATTTACATTTTAGTCATTTAGCAGACGCTCTTATCCAGAGCGACTTACAGGAGCAATTAGGGTTAAGTGCCTTGCTCAAGGGCACATCGACAGATTTTTCACCTAGTCGGCTCGGGGATTAGAACCAGCGACCTTTCGGTTACTGGCACTACGCTCTTACCTGCCATAGTTTCAGCCTCCCTCAATGAGTCCACGGATGTAAGTGTTTCTAAGTACCTGGGGGTTATGATAAGGTACTTTTATGACACCAAGCAGACAATTGTATCAACATTTCTGGGGCTTGTTGAGTTGGAGGGAGGAGATGACAAATCTATAGCCCGTGCTGTTGTGGCTTTCCTCGAGAAATGTTGTCTTAAAAAAGAGAACTTCTGGGGATAGGGACTGACAATGCCTCTGTTATGATGGGGATTAACAATGGGGTCCATAAAGTGCTGAAGGAGGAGTATGGCCTCAAAGATCTGGTTCTTATTCGCTGTGTGTGCCACTCTCTGCAGCTTGCTGTAAGTCATGCTTCCAATGACACCATCCCCTGTAGTGTGGAGTACTTGGTACGAGAGACTTATAAGCGCAGGGAGGCCTACAAGGCAATATATGAGACCATCAACTGTGGGGAGAAACCTTTACAGATAACCAAGGTGTGTGCCACAGGTTGGCTCTCCATTGAACCTGCGGTTTCATGCATTTTGGACCAGTGGGAGGAGCTTAGGCTGCATTTCGCAGTCACCAAGTCCAGTGAACACTGCTACATGGCTGAGGTTTTATACTCCATGTACAGTGATCCTCAAAACATATTGTATCTGACTTTTTTGAAGTCAGTGCTGGGTGAGGTACAGTTGGCCATCAAGGCTTTTGAGGGAGAGCAAGTAGATCCTCTTAAGCAACTTGACAGCTTGGTTAGACTGATCAAGTCTGTGAGCAGCAGGGTGCTGAATCCACTGGCAAATGTTGATGTACTCAAAGGGCCAATAGATGGATACATCAGTCCCAAACCTTACCTTGGTTACCTTTTTGAGTCAAAGGCAGCTGGGCTCCACCTTGCGCCTGAGGATGAAAACAATGTCCGAAAGCGGTGTGTAGCCTTCACCATCTCCCTCACTAATGAGTTGAGGGTGAGACTGCCGGACAACATCGAAGCATTGCAGTACATGTCAGTTTTCAATGTGGAGGAAACTCTAAAGCACAATAAGAGCCCTGGAGAAATAGAAAAAATAGCCGAGCTCCTTGGCTACTCCCCTGCAGAGATAGACAAGATTGTCCAGCAATGGCGTGCCATCCATCTTAGTAAATGGAATGAGACAAAAAACACACTGGGCTTCTGGAGTGAGATTTGGAAGTTAAGGGATGCAGCTGATATCAACCCGTTTCAAGAACTTGCCATGGCTGCTGTGTCTGTGTTGTCCTTGCCACACTCGAATGCTGAAGTCGAGAGAGTATTCAGCCAGATGTGTGGTAAAAAGCGAACTTAGAAATCGGATGTCCTTGCAGACCCTTAACTCCATCCTGTACATTCGATATGGACTGAAGCTGTCTGGTGAGGCTTGCTATGAGCACCAGCTGCCTGATAATGTTTTGCAGCTTTTTGGCACATCAGCTGCTAACTCATTTAAGTCAGCTCCCTCAGTTGCTGAACCTGCCATAGAGAGCCTTGACCAAAATGACGATGACCCACTCTTTCTGTGAGCCAGCAGAGCCTCTGTGTGTGTGTGGAGGGGGGTCTGACATTTTTTTATTTTTTTATTAACGTGAATTAGGGCCTAGTTACCACCATTAGGGACTAGTTACCACCATTTTCTCACATTGCCATTTAAAAAAAAATCTATTGTCTCTTTTTGGTCCATTTAGATTGTTAATGTAGATTATATACAACATATTTTTTTTTATGTTATGGTTAAAAATGTTCATGTTTTACTGTAACTTGTTGTAGGCTCCTAAGTGGACCGTAAGGTTAAAAACCAAACCAAACTTAAGAAAACAACTAAAAAAAATAAAAATAAAATAAGTAACTCCGCCAGAGTGTCTCTTTTGGGTCACTTTTGCCGGTCCCAAGCCCGGATAAAGGAGGAGGGTTAGAATTGTGACATTTAAAAAAACAAGAATCGACAGAAGAAAGTTCATTTGTAGTTCTAAACATATTTAGGGTGCTTTTTACTCACTTATTGTCTCTCCCACGACGTTATTCCTCTCTCCTACAGCATCCGCCACAATTACATGCACATAGCCAATTATGCAAATTAGGTGATGACTTCATTTAGTGACTTCTAGGACAGCCAATAGCTACTTTCCTTACTGAGGAGTTGGCAAGACTGTATCACAGTCTGCTGTCCCCACATGCTTCAAGATGGCCACCATTGTTCCTGTACCCAATAATGCAAAGGTAACTGAACTAAATGACTATTGTCCTATAGCACTCACTTCTGTCATCATGAAGTGCTTTGAGAGACTAGTCAAGGATCATATCACCTCCACCTTACCTGTCACCCTAGACCCACTTCAATTTGCTTACCGACCCAATAGGTCCACAGACGATGCAATGCAATCGCCATAACACTGCACACTGCCCTATCCCATCTGGACAAGAGGAATACTTATGTAAGAATGCTGTTCATTGACTATAGCTCAGCATTCAACACCATAGTACCCTCCAAGCTCATCATTAAGCTTGAGGCCCTGGGTCTCAACCCCGCCCTGTGCAATTGGGTCCTGAACTTTCTGATGGGTCGCCCCCAGGTGTTGAAGGTAGGAAACAACATCTCCACTTCGCTGATCCTCAACACTGGGGCCCCACAAGGGTGTGTGCTCAGCCCCCTCCTGTACTCCCTGTTCACCCATGACTGCGTAGCCATGCATGCCTCCAACTCAATCATCAAGTTTGCAGACGGCACAACAGTACTAGGCTTGATTACCAACAACGATGAGACAGCCTACAGGGAGGAGGTGAGGGCTCTCAGAGTGTGGTGTCAGGAAAATAACCTCTCATTCAACGTCAACAAAACAAAGGAGATGATCGTGGACTTCAGGAAACAGCAGAGGGAGTACCCCCCTATCCACATCGACAGGACAGCAGTGGAGAAGGTGAAAAGTTTGAAGTTCCTCTGCATACATATCACTGACAAACTGAAATGGTCTACCCACACAGACAGTGTGGTGAAGAAGGCGCAACAGCATCTCTTCAACTTCAGAAGGCTGAAGAAATTTGGCCTGTCACCTAAAACCATCAAACTTTTACAGATTTACATGGTTATCAAAACGTCATGCCAGGGTTAGCTTACACGAAACACAGCCCTTATTGAAGTGTTTTTAAAATCCCCTATGTGGAAAAATGACTGGAACCATTTCCCTCTTTGACCGCTAGGTTTTATGACTCAGACTGTGGTATTCTATAGGAATTAATGGAATACTACAGTATTTCAATTAAATGTGTCAAGGACAAAATTACATGTATTTAAGTATATTTTAATGGTGTAGTGGGGACAGTAACATTAGTACAAAAAATACATATACTTTAAGGAAAATGTTATATATACTTTTTTTATTTTTTAGCTCACATAATAATTTAAAAGTATGCATTAGGGTCTGTAATATATTAAACGTGTCAAAAACAAAAGTAGACATTCATAAATGCATTTCTATAGCTTCCTAAATCTTTTTTACAATTGAGGAGGACCACCAAGATGGCTGTGTGGTGGCTTCAATACAGTGTGTATTAACCTCGTCAGTCATCCAGGGTTAGTACACATCATTGGATAGAAGTGGAGCACTTGGCATTTCGGCAACTTTGAAAAAACGACTTTATATCGGAGTTGTGCCTGTTGTCAATACATGTGTCTTTTAAGGCCTTTGTATAATCTGTAATTTGTTGTACCCCCTAGCTGCTAGAAAATCTGTTGTTATTGTGTGCTTGTTTGTAGACTTACTGGTTTTGTGCCGAAATTTTTTTATGTAATGAATAAATCTCCATCTTATCATTTTGTTCATTTTCATAAATGGAAGTCACAGATTAAATTATTAGCTAGCTAACTACCTCCAAAAGCAGCATTGCAGCATTGTTTAGCTACATTGTTTAGTTAGCTAACATCACCTTGAAAGATTAGTAACACGTTTCAGGACAGAAATCACATTAGGATTTACGAGCTAGTTGTATAAAAAATATTTCAGACAGCTGTCTTGTCATTGACAAGTGTGTTGTGTTCCAGATGGCGAGGTCCCAACAGAAAGATGGAGCAGATCTTCTCCTCACAATAAAAGGCCACTTCAAAATGTGCAGTGACACAGATGTGTCAAGTTGAGAGAATCTGAGAGAGTGTGCAATTGGCATGCTGCCTGCAGGAATGTCCACCAGAGCTGTTGCCAGAGAATTTAATGTTCATTTCTCTATCATAAGCAGCCTCCAACGTCGTTTTAGAGAATTTGGCAGTACGTCCAACCGACCTCACATCCGCAGACCACGTGTAACCACGCCAGCCCAGGACCTCCACATCCAGCTTCTTCACCTGCGGGATCGTCTGAGGAGGGGTGAGGACTATTTCTGTCTGTAATAAAGGCCTTTTGTAGGGATTAATTTATTCTGATTTGGTGTGCTTATCAGTGCACAAGCACCTTTTCCCCCCACTCCTAATAATAAAATACTTATATTAATTCATACAAAAGTTTTACTGTGCATGAAGTTTAAATGCATTTGTCATTACTAAATGTGTAATGTGATAGGTATTTTATCATTACTATTTTAGCACACAAAAACACATTTGATTAATAAAATAATTAATCAGTTATCTTCATCAAATCTAGTGGATGATGCAATCTTTGCGAGAGGGAAAATCTGATTTCATTGGTCCTCAACTCGCTGTCACAGACGATGGCACAGATACAAAGATGAGTCCTCTATCTATCTCTGTAGTCTTCCTCTGCAGACAGGAAGTCTGAAGGACAGAAAGAGGGGAGGGATGGAGAGAAGACATCCATGAAGAGACTGAAACACCTACACCAGGAGATGGTGTATAATACAGTGCCTTTAGAAAGTATTCATACCCCTTGACTTATTCCACATTTTGTTGTTACAGCCTGAATTCATAAAGGATTAAATATATTTTTTTCTCACCCATCTACACACAATAATACCCCATAATGAAAGTGAAAACATGTTTTTGGAAATGTTTGCACATTTATTGAAAATTAAATACAGAAATATCTCATTTACGTAAGTATTCACACCCCTGAGTCAATACATGTTAGAATCACCTTTGGCAGCAATTACAGCAGTGAGTGTTACTGGGTAAGTCTCTTAAGAGCTTTGCACACCTGGATTGTACAACATTTGCCCATTATTCTTTTCAAAATTCTTCAAGCTCTGTCAAATTGTTTGTTGATTCATTGCTAGACAACCATTTTAAGCAGATTTAATTCAAAACTGTAACTCAGCCACTCAGGAACATTCACTGTCTTCTTGGTAAGTAACTCCAGTGTAGATTTGGCCTTGTGTTTTAGGTTATTGTCCTGCTGAAAGGTGAATTCATCTCCCAGTGTCTGGTGGAAAGCAGACTGAACCAGGTTTTCCTCTAGGATTTTTCCTGTGCTTAGCTCCATTCCATTTCTTTTTTATCCAGAAAAACTCCCCAGTCCTTAACGATTACAAGCATACCCATGACACCACTATGCTTGAAAATATGGAGAGTGGTACTCCGTAATGTATTGGATTTACTTTGTATTCAGGACAAAAAGTGAATTGTTTGCCAATTTGTTTTGTAGTATTATATTAGTGCCTTGTTGCAAACAGGATGCATGTTTTGGAATATTTGTATTCCTTACAGGCTTCCTCCTTTTCACTCTGTAAATTAGGTTAGTATTGTGGAGTAACTACAGCGTTGTTGATCCATCCTCAGTTTTCTCATATCACAGCCATTAAACTCTTAACTGTTTTAAAGTCACCATTGGCCTCATGGTGAAATCCCTGAGCAGTTTCCTTCCTCTCCTGCAACTGAGTTAGGAAGGACGGCTGTATCTTTGTAGTGACTGGGTGTACGAATACACCGTCTAAAGTGTAATTAATAACTTCACCATACTCAAAGGGATATTTAATGTCTGCTTTGTTTTTTTTCTTCATCTACCAATAGGTGCCCTTTGCAGGCAGTAACACAACAAAATGTGGAAAAAGTCAAGGGGTGTGAATACTTTCTGAAGGCACATACAGTGAGGGAAAAAAGTATTTGATCCCCTGCTGATTTTGTAAATTTGCCCACTGACAAAGAAATTATCAGTCTATACTTTTTATGGTAGGTTTATTTGAACAGTGAGAGACAGAATAACAACAAAGAAATCCAGAAAAACGCATGTCAAAAATGTTATAAATTGATTTGCATTTTAATGAGGGAAATAAGTATTTGACCCCTTCTCAATCAGAAAGATTTCTGGCTCCCAGATGTCTTTTATACAGGTAATGAGCTGAGATTAGGAGCACACTCTTAAAGGGAGTGCTCGTAATCTCAGTTTGTTACCTGTATAAAAGACCTGTCCACAGAAGCAATCAATCAATGGGGCGGCAGGTAGTTTAGTGGGTAAGAGCGTTGTGCCAGTAACCGAAAGGTCGTTGGTTCTAATCCCTGAGCCGACTAGGTGAAAAATCTGTCGATGTGCCCTTAAGCAAGGCACTTAACCCTAATTGCTCCTGTAAGTCGCTCTGGATAAGAGTGTCTGCTAAATGACTAAAATGTAAATGTAATCAATCAGATTCCAAACACTCCACCATGGCCAAGACCAAAGAGCTCTCCAAGGATGTCAGGTACAAGACCATCGCCAAGCAGCTTGGTGAGAAGGTGACAACAGTTGGTGCGATTATTCACAAATGGAAGAAACACAAAAGTACTGTCAATCTCCCTCGGCCTGGAGCTCCATGCAAGATCTTACCTCGTGGAGTTGCAATGATCATGAGAACGGTGAGGAATCAGCCCAGAACTACACGGGAGGATCTTGTCAATGATCTCAAGGCAGCTGGGACCATAGTCACCAAGAAAACAATTGGTAACACACTACGTCGTGAAGGACGTGAAGCACGCCCGCAAGGTCGTGAAGGACGCCCGCAAGGTCCCCCTGCTCAAGAAAGCACATATACAGTGGGGAGAACAAGTATTTGATACACTGCCGATTTTGCAGGTTTTCCTACTTACAAAGCATGTAGAGGTCTGTAATTTTTATCATAGGTACACTTCAACTGTGAGAGACGGAATCTAAGTTGACTCTGCACCTGTACCCCCCTGTATATATAGCCTCCCTACTGTTATTTTATTTTACTTCTGCTCTTTTTTTCTCAACACTTTTTTTGTTGTTTTATTTTACTTTTTTATAAAAAATAAATGCACAGTTGGTTAAGGGCTGTAAGTAAGCATTTCACTGTAATGTCTGCACCTGTTGTATTCGGCGCATGTGGCCAATACATTTTATTTTATTTTATTTGAAATACAGGCCCAGCTCCAACAGTAATGTGGTGAGAAATACAGGCCCAGCTCCAACAGTAATACTGTAAGAAATACAGGACCAGCTCCAACAGTAATATGGCAAGAAATACAGGCCCAGCTCCAACAGTAATATGGTAAGAAATACAGGCCCAGCTCCAACAGTAATATGGTAAGAAATACAGGCCCAGCTCCAACAGTAATATGGTAAGAAATACAGGCCCAGCTCCAACAGTAATACGGTAAGAAATACAGGCCCAGCTCCAACAGTAATATGGTAAGAAATACAGGACCAGCTACAACAGTAATATGGTAAGAAATACAGGCCCAGCTCCAACAGTAATATGGTAAGAAATACAGGCCCAGCTCCAACAGTAATACGGTAAGAAATACAGGCCCAGCTCCAACAGTAATATGGTAAGAAATACAGGCCCAGCTCCAACAGTAATATGGAAGAAATACAGGCCCAGCTCCAACAGTAATACGGTAAGAAATACAGGCCCAGCTCCAACAGTAATATGGTAAGAAATACAGGCCCAGCTCCAACAGTAATACGGTAAGAAATACAGGCCCAGCTCCAACAGTAATATGGTAAGAAATACAGGACCAGCTCCAACAGTAATATGGTAAGAAATACAGGACCAGCTCCAACAGTAATATGGTAAGAAATACAGTCCAGCTCCAACAGTAATACGGTAAGAAATACAGGCCCAGCTCCAACAGTAATATGGTAAGAAATACAGGCCCAGCTCCAACAGTAATACGGTAAGAAATACAGGACCAGCTCCAACAGTAATATGGTAAGAAATACAGTCCAGCTCCAACAGTAATACGGTAAGAAATACAGGCCGAGCTCCAACAGTAATACGGTAAGAAATACAGGCCCAGATCCAACAGTAATATGGTAAGAAATACAGTCCAGCTCCAACAGTAATACGGTAAGAAATACAGGCCCAGCTCCAACAGTAATATGGTAAGAAATACAGGCCCAGCTCCAACAGTAATATGGTAAGAAATACAGGCCCAGCTCCAACAGTAATATGGTAAGAAATACAGGCCCAGCTCCAACAGTAATATGGTAAGAAATACAGTCCAGCTCCAACAGGAATACGGTAAGAAATACAGGCCCAGCTCCAACAGTAATATGGTAAGAAATACAGGCCCAGCTCCAACAGTAATATGGTTTAAAAAATACAGGACCAGCTCCAACAGTAATATGGTAAGAAATACAGGACCAGCTCCAACAGTAATATGGTAAGAAATACAGTCCAGCTCCAACAGTAATACGGTAAGAAATACAGGCCCAGCTCCAACAGTAATACGGTAAGAAATACAGGACCAGCTCCAACAGTAATATGGAAGAAATACAGGCCCAGCTCCAACAGTAATATGGTAAGAAATACAGTCCAGCTCCAACAGTAATACGGTAAGAAATACAGGCCCAGCTCCAACAGTAATACTGTAAGAAATACAGGACCAGCTCCAACAGTAATACTGTAAGAAATACAGGCCCAGCTCCAACAGTAATACTGTAAGAAATACAGGCCCAGCTCCAACAGTAATACTGTAAGAAATACAGGACCAGCTCCAACAGTAATATGGTAAGAAATACAGGCCCAGCTCCAACAGTAATATGGTAAGAAATACAGGCCCAGCTCCAACAGTAATATGGTAAGAAATACAGGACCAGCTCCAACAGTAATATGGTAAGAAATACAGGACCAGCTCCAACAGTAATATGGTAAGAAATACAGGCCCAGCTCCAACAGTAATACTGTAAGAAATACAGGACCAGCTCCAACAGTAATACGGTAAGAAATACAGGACCAGCTCCAACAGTAATATGGAAGAAATACAGGCCCAGCTCCAACAGTAATATGGTAAGAAATACAGTCCAGCTCCAACAGTAATACGGTAAGAAATACAGGCCCAGCTCCAACAGTAATACTGTAAGAAATACAGGACCAGCTCCAACAGTAATACTGTAAGAAATACAGGCCCAGCTCCAACAGTAATACTGTAAGAAATACAGGACCAGCTCCAACAGTAATATGGTAAGAAATACAGGCCCAGCTCCAACAGTAATATGGTAAGAAATACAGGCCCAGCTCCAACAGTAATATGGTAAGAAATACAGGACCAGCTCCAACAGTAATATGGTAAGAAATACAGGACCAGCTCCAACAGTAATATGGTAAGAAATACAGGCCCAGCTCCAACAGTAATACTGTAAGAAATACAGGACCAGCTCCAACAGTAATACGGTAAGAAATACAGGACCAGCTCCAACAGTAATATGGAAGAAATACAGGCCCAGCTCCAACAGTAATATGGTAAGAAATACAGTCCAGCTCCAACAGTAATACGGTAAGAAATACAGGCCCAGCTCCAACAGTAATACTGTAAGAAATACAGGACCAGCTCCAACAGTAATACTGTAAGAAATACAGGCCCAGCTCCAACAGTAATACTGTAAGAAATACAGGCCCAGCTCCAACAGTAATACTGTAAGAAATACAGGACCAGCTCCAACAGTAATATGGTAAGAAATACAGGCCCAGCTCCAACAGTAATATGGTAAGAAATACAGGACCAGCTCCAACAGTAATATGGTAAGAAATACAGGCCCAGCTCCAACAGTAATACTGTAAGAAATACAGGACCATCTCCAACAGTAATATGGTAAGAAATACAGGACCAGCTCCAACAGTAATATGGTAAGAAATACAGGACCAGCTCCAACAGTAATATGGTAAGAAATACAGTCCAGCTCCAACAGTAATACGGTAAGAAATACAGGCCCAGCTCCAACAGTAATACGGTAAGAAATACAGGACCAGCTCCAACAGTAATATGGAAGAAATACAGGCCCAGCTCCAACAGTAATATGGTAAGAAATACAGTCCAGCTCCAACAGTAATACGGTAAGAAATACAGTCCCAGCTCCAACAGTAATACTGTAAGAAATACAGGACCAGCTCCAACAGTAATACTGTAAGAAATACAGGCCCAGCTCCAACAGTAATACTGTAAGAAATACAGGCCCAGCTCCAACAGTAATACTGTAAGAAATACAGGACCAGCTCCAACAGTAATATGGTAAGAAATACAGGCCCAGCTCCAACAGTAATATGGTAAGAAATACAGGCCCAGCTCCAACAGTAATATGGTAAGAAATACAGGACCAGCTCCAACAGTAATATGGTAAGAAATACAGGACCAGCTCCAACAGTAATATGGTAAGAAATACAGGCCCAGCTCCAACAGTAATATGGTAAGAAATACAGGCCCAGCTCCAACAGTAATATGGTAAGAAATACAGGACCAGCTCCAACAGTAATATGGTAAGAAATACAGGCCCAGCTCCAACAGTAATATGGTAAGAAATACAGGCCCAGCTCCAACAGTAATATGGCAAGAAATACAGGCCCAGCTCCAACAGTAATATGATAAGAAATACAGGCCCAGCTCCAACAGTAATATGGTAAGAAATACAGGACCAGCTCCAACAGTAATATGGTAAGAAATACAGGCCCAGCTCCAACAGTAATATGGTAAGAAATACAGGCCCAGCTCCAACAGTAATATGGTAATAAATACAGGCCCAGCTCCAACAGTAATATGGTAAGAAATACAGGACCAGCTCCAACAGTAATATGGTAAGAAATACAGGCCCAGCTCCAACAGTAATATGGTAAGAAATACAGGCCCAGCTCCAACAGTAATATGGTAAGAAATACAGGCCCAGCTCCAACAGTAATATGGTAAAAATACAGGCCCAGCTCCAACAAGGACTACAGTACGCAGGCAGGGAAAATATGAACCAAACTGAAACCAATATATTCTCTCTCCCTCCACTTTCTCTTTATTTTTTCTCTCTCTTCTCTTCTCTTCCCCTCCTCTCTCTCTTCCTCCTCCTCTCACTCCCTACCTATTTCATCTCCCACCCCCTCCTCCCTCTCCTCTCACTCCCTACCTACTTCATCTCCCACTCCCTCCCCCTCTCATTCCCTACCTACTTCATCTCCCACCCCCTCCTCCCTCCCCCTCTCACTCCCTACCTACTTAATCTCCCACCCCTCTCACTCCCCTACCTACTTAATCTCCCACCCCCTCCTCCCTCCCCCTCTCACTCCCTACCTACTTCATCTCCCACCCCCTCCTCCCTTCCCCTCTCACTCCCTACCTACTTAATCTCCCACCCCCTCCTCCCTCCCCTTCTCACTCCCTACCTACTTCATATCCCACCCCCTCCTCCCTCCCCCTTCTCACTCCCATTCTACTTCATCTCCCACCCCCTCCTCCCTCCTCCTCTCATTCCCTTCCTACTTCATCTCCCACCCCCTCCTCCCTCCCCCTCTCACTCCCTACCTACTTAATCTCCCACTCCCTCCCCCTCTCACTCCCTACCAACTTCATCTCCCACCCCCTCCTCCCTCCCCCTCTCACTCCCTACCTACTTCATCTCCCACCCCCTCCTCCCTCCCCCTCTCATTCCCTACCTACTTAATCTCCCACTCCCTCCCCCTCTCACTCCCTACCAACTTCATCTCCCACCCCCTCCTCCCTCCCCCCTCTCACTCCCATTCTACTTCATCTCCCACCCCTCCTCCCTCCCCCTCTCACTCCCCTACCTACTTAATCTCCCACTCCTCCCCCTCTCACTCCCTACCAACTTAATCTCCCACCCCCTCCTCCCTCCCCTCTCACTCCCTACCTACTTCATCTCCCACCCCCTCCTCCCTCCCCTCTCACTCCCTACCTACTTCATCTCCCACCCCCTCCTCCCTCCCCTCTCACTACCTACCTACTTCATCTCCCACCCCCTCCTCCCTCCCCCTCCTACTCCCTACCTACTTCATCTCCCACCCCTCCTCCCTCCCCCTCTCACTCCCTACCTACTTAATCTCCCACTCCCTCCCCTCTCACTCCCTACCTACTTCATCTCCCACCCCCCTCCTCCCTCCACCTCTCACTCCCTATCTACTTCATCTCCCACCCCCTCCTCCTTCTCCTCTCACTCCCTACCTACTTCATCTCCCACCCCCTCCTCCCTCCCCCTCTCAATCCCTACCTACTTTGTCTCCCAACCCCTCCTCCCTCCCCTTCTCACTCCCTATCTACTTCATCTCCCACTCCCTCCCCCTCTCACTCCCTACCTACTTCATCTCCCACCCCCTCCTCCCTCAACCTCTCACTCCCTACCTACTTCATCTCTCACCCCTCCTCCCTCACCCTCTCACTACCTACCTACTTCATCTCCCACCCCCTCCTCCCTCCCCCTCTCACTACCTACCTACTTCATCTCCCACCCCCTCCTCCCTCCCCCTCTCAATCCCTACCTACTTCATCTCCCACCCCCTCCTCCCTCCCCTTCTCACTCCCTACCTACTTAATCTCCCACTCCCTCCCCCTCTCACTCCCACCTACTTCATCTCCCACTCCCTCCCCCTCTCACTCCCTACCTACTTCATCTCCTCCTCCCTCCCCCTCTCACTCCCTACCTACTTCATCTCCCTCCCCCTCCTCCCTCCCCCTCTCACTCCCAACCTACTTCATCTCCCACTCCCTCCTCCCTCCCCCTCTCACTCCCTACCTACTTCAGCTCCCACCCCCTCCTCCCTCCCCCTCTCACTCCCTACCTACTTCATCTCCCACTCCATCCTCCCTCCCCCCTCACTCCCATACCTACTTCATCTCCCCTCCCTCCCCTCTCACTCTTTACTTACTTCATCTCCCACCCCCTCCTCCCTCCCCCTCTCACTCTTTACTTACTTCATCTCCCACCCCCTCCTCCCTCCCCCTCTCACTCCCCCACCTACTTCATCTCCCACCCCATCCTCCCTCCCCCTCTCACTCCCTACCTACTTAATCTCCCACCTCTTTCTCTCTCTCTCTCTCTCTCTCTCTCTCTCTCACCCCTCGCTTCCTCTTCCTCACAGCCAGGGGATAGACAACAGCAGCAAACAACTGTATGGCTCTGTATTCCACATAAATAATATTATATTACGTATGTTGTCAAAAACAGTGATTTCATTGGATTTCTTCTTTGTTTTGTCGGAGTAAGTCAATTAAGAAATAATTCTTATTTACAATGACGGCCTGTCCAGAGGTGGAGACAACAGTTAAATAGAACAACACAACACACAGACGTCAAACATTACAAGAGATCAGCATGACAGATATCCATGGCAACTGCTAAGGAGTCAAGTAGGTTTGGATGAGGAAGTTCATTTGCATCATTTGCATTATATTGCTCGTCACATGGGTTGTAGGAAAACCTCGGAGCAAACATGAAGAGGAAACAGGCAGGAAGATGGAAGACTCGGGGATTGAACCTCTGCCACTAGGATCCGTCCTGAGTCCGGAGCACTACGCTACCACTAGTGTTCAAACTAGTCATGGAACAGATAGTCATTATTTTACAGTTCAACCTGCCCAGAGGTCCACATGAAGGAGAAGCAAGGTATGTTGGACCAGTTTTACTCACTATTAAACTTGAGGGGCAGGTTTTCCAGACTCGTATTAAGCCTATTCCAAAAACGAAAACACTTTTAATGGAGATTCTCTATTGAGAATTTGTGGGATCATTTTTGGGGGGTAAACATTTTAACACACGACAATCTATGCAGGATAATATAATTTAAAATTGAGTATGTACTATAAATCTCTGTAGGTTTACCAGAAGATACTACCTGACGTCTCTTCCGGTAACATCTACCACTCTATACAAGGTAAAGACAGGAAGAGACGTACCGCTGTCAAGGGACATTTCTTCAGCTCAGTATTCAACATTGTTGCTTATTGTAACATGGGGGTAAGTGTATTAGCTAATATCATAAGTTGTTTGTTTACCATTATATATGTTGTGTACTGGAAGTGTCATGTAACTTTCTTTCGTGCGGCGGTGTCCATCCTGAGCAGCGCAAGTGACTGCACGTGGTCCTCACCCATGCTTAGCATCGACAGTACAGAAAAGATACTACAGATGAATGTTGTGAATATATGTGGTGATATGGCTAGTCAAAAGACATCCAAGCTACAGTACTTTGTTCTGATATGTTGCTTGTGGGACATTTGAATATTGAATGTGAATGATTAGAATGTTTTTGGATGAGGCGTGCTAGGATACAGGAAAACCACGTGTCGAGCAGATCAGCGTAGCAAAGAGGGACAAAACGTTTAGTGATTCACACACACTATATTACAACACAGCTTTTTGAAAAATGTATTAACAAGTGTTTAGATTTGGCCTTGGTTGATGTTTTGGTGAAGAGAATTTGGTGTTGCAGCCACCATTGTCGAACTCAGAGCTGGGACTGACATGCTTAGCCTAAAATTGCACAGAGTTTGTAAAGATAAAATCAGCATATTGTTATGAAAATGTGTTGAGGCTAAATACTGCTATTTTATAGGCATCGTAGTATTGTGTATTAAGTTTGGTTCAATGCTTCGTCTCCATTGCATGGCCTTTTCAGACATGAGATGTTTTATTGCATCGTGGTTGTAGGACAGATGTTTCTTAGCTAATGGCATCTTGTTTTGTTCCTCTACTTCTCAATCATATTAACATGTTTTGATTACTTATTACAATGTAATAAATTATAACCCAATTTACAGAATAAACACTCAAATGAGCAACCTGACCAGGCAGTCCCAGAACCCCTCTCTGGAGAGACCAACCCTCCTCCCAGCATCACAACTCTTCCTGTGAGTGTAGACACACACACACACACACAAAATGTCTCTGGAACATCTTTATTTTCACAAATGAACAGTGACTCCTTATGATTAAAAACAGTTTTCAGACACATTGATACTGTAGGTTACTATGTTTACTATGTGTTGTGTTTCAGGGTCCAGTCCAATGTGAAGACAACCCCTCAGGTGATCCTGGAGAGGTGGTCTACGACATAGACACATTTCCCATCAGACATCAGCCTCCTGTGAGTAAAGTGTGACAGTTCAGAGACCTTCAGATCATATCTGGCTGTTGTCTGACTGTGACTCTCATGTTGTCTCTAGATACCTGAACATGGTGATGACGTCTAGTCTGTGGGGCCTGCACCCTCTCAACCCCCTACCTTGTAAGTCATTGGTACATTATTGTATAAATTAGGTGAATACAAAATAAACATGTTGCCAGTGTTCTTAATGAATTGTGGCAAGAGAATCGATGAGAATACTTTTCTTAGTCTAGAAGATAACCAGATACACAAACATGATTCTCTTCAGTATATGTAACAAAATGCTTTACAAATGACACAGACCTGAAGTACACAGAATAAAACACAATGTAAAGTTATAATGTAATGTTTCTCTGTCTGCAGCTGACCAGGAAGAGGTGAAGAGGCTGAAAGACATCACCGTCTTCATCTGTATTTGATAGCTGAGTCAATTTCTCAGATTCAGATTATATGATTCACTATTATGATGTCTTCACTATTATTCTACAATGTAGAAAAATAAAGAAAAACCCTGAAATTAGTAGGTGTGTCCAAACTTTTGACTGGTAGTGTAGATACAGTGGCTTGCGAAAGTATTCACCCCCCTTGGAATTTTTCCTATTTTGTTGCCTTACAACCTGGAATTAAATTTGATTTTTTGGGGGGTTGTATCATTTGATTTACACAACATGCCTACCACTTTGAAGATGCTAAATATTTTTGGGGGTGAAACAAACAAGAAATAAGACAAAAAAACTGAAAACTTGAGCGTGCATAACTATTCACCCATTACATATATTTTGTTATCTTTTTTAAGAGCAACGGGGCTGGCAGGTAGGATTTAGTTTCTCCCTGTCTCTGGCCCACACTCCAGTACAGTAGGTGGCGGTAATGCACCAAAACGTTTTATGCCAACCGCCGATAAACCCCACTGAAGAAGAAAAGAAGCGTAATCCTTTCTACTGCAGTTTTTTTCGAAATATATAACGTTAGCCATGGAGAACTGCAAATGTGTTTCTACTGCTCTCAATAACATTGCTGCCCTGAATTTATCATGCGCTATCGACGAAGGTCAGTGGGAAAAAGTTGTGATGAACTACTTTCAGGAGAACTATTCTTATGGCATTGCACACGGTAAGTGTGAACCAGAGTGACTTGACACAATGGGCCAAACAAACTGTAAAAACAAAACGGAAACGACACAGGACGTCTTATTTAATGAAAGGGGTTGCAGTCTGCTGTGCTGTTAAGCGTTCATCCTTGTATACGGGTAAGAGTCTAGCTACAGTTTCAGATATTATACGTTGCTAATTTTGTCAGAAAGTTGTTTTCATTGCAAGTTAAAGCTTAACTTTAGCTAGCATGGAACCCCGTATTTTCGGCATATTCAACAGCGTTTAAAGTATATATTAACTTCAACAGTGTTATCTTGTGATCAAGCCATCAATGTTATGTGATTATTGGTGTCGTAAAAATGTTAGCTAACGGGTTAGCAATTAGCAAGTTTGACATTTCAGTGGAAATACTACTATTAGCAGCTTTTTGATAAGCGGTTTAGCAAAAACATAGGTCCCGTATTATCGGCATAATGTTCAATTACAACATAAATCCGTTAAATTTTGTTCAAAAAAGAGACACCAACCACGTACCCGAAGTGTTTACTAGATAGTTTGACTACTTGGCTAGCCTTCCGGTAAAAAATAATGACTTGCCTGTCAACTTTTCATTGCGTAGCCCTGTGCGCCCTCCTGTGGACTCTTAAAAAATGGTTCTTCACCAACATATTCAGTGTTGTAACCAAATAATGTCTCATCATTTGTTTTACAGATTAATCTTATGTTTTGAGAAATTATATAACAGTTGAATACTATAATATGAGTATTAATAATTTACATAAAATAAAACTAATTTATGTTATGTGCATTGACATAAACAATGAAAACACTGTTGGAGTTTGTGTTGCAGAGGTGCACTTGGAAAGTAAAGGAAGAAATACACAAGATGGGTTCAATAAATATATACAGTGGGGAAAAAAAGTATTTAGTCAGCCACCAATTGTGCAAGTTCTCCCACTTAAAAAGATGAGAGAGGCCTGTAATTTTCATCATAGGTACACGTCAACTATGACAGACAAAATGAGGAAAAAAAATCCAGAAAATCACATTGTAGGATTTTTAATGAATTTATTTGCAAATTATGGTGGAAAATAAGTATTTGGTCAATAACAAAAGTTTCTCAATACTTTGTTATATACCCTTTGTTGGCAATGACACAGGTCAAACGCTTTTCTGTAAGTCTTCACAAGGTTTTCACACACTGTTGCTGGTATTTTGGTCCATTCCTCCATGCAGATCTCCTCTAGAGCAGTGATGTTTTGGGGCTGTCGCTGGGCAACACGGACTTTCTACTCCCTCCAAAGATGTTCTATGGGGTTGAGATCTGGAGACTGGCTAGGCCACTCCAGGACCTTGAAATGGTTCTTACGAAGCCACTCCTTCGTTGCCCGGGCGGTGTGTTTGGGATCATTGTCATGCTGAAAGACCCAGCCACGTTTCATCTTCAATGCCCTTGCTGGTGGAAAGAGGTTTTCACTCAAAATCTCACGATACATGGCCCCATTCATTCTTTCCTTTACACGGATCAGTCGTCCTGGTCCCTTTGCAGAAAAACAGCCCCAAAGCATGATGTTTCCACCCCCCATGCTTCACAGTAGGTATGGTGTTCTTTGGAATCAACTCAGCATTCTTTGTCCTCCAAACACGACGAGTTGAGTTTTTACCAAAAAGTTATATTTTGGTTTCATCTGACCATATGACATTCTCCCAATCCTCTTCTGGATCATCCAAATGCACTCTAGCAAACTTCAGACGGGCCTGGACATGTACTGGCTTAAGCAGGGGGACACGTCTCGCACTGCAGGATTTGAGTCCCTGGCGGCGTAGTGTGTTACTGATGGTAGGCTTTGTTACTTTGGTCCCAGCTCTCTGCAGGTCATTCACTAGGTCCCCCGTGTGGTTCTGGGATTTTTGCTCACCGTTCTTGTGATCATTTTGACCCCACGGGGTGAGATCTTGCGTGGAGCCCCAGATCGAGGGAGATTATCAGTGGTCTTGTATGTCTTCCATTTCCTAATAATTGCTCCCACAGTTGATTTCTTCAAACCAAGCTGCTTACCTATTGCAGATTCAGTCTTCCCCAGCCTGGTGCAGGTCTACAATTTTGTTTCTGGTGTCCTTTGACGGCTCTTTGGTCTTGGCCATAGTGGAGTTTGGAGTGTGACTGTTTGAGGTTGTGGACAGGTGTCTTTTATACTGATAACAAGTTCAAACAGGTGCCATTAATACAGGTAACGAGTGGAGGACAGAGGAGCCTCTTAAAGAAGAAGTTACAGGTCTGTGAGAGCCAGAAATCTTGCTTGTTTGTAGGTGACCAAATACTTATTTTCCACCATAATTTGCAAACAAATTCATAAAAAATCCTACAATTTGTCTGGCATAGTGGACGTGTACCTATGATGAAAATTACAGGCCTCTCTCATCTTTTTAAGTGGGAGAACTTGCACAATTGGTGGCTGACTAAACACTTTTTTTCCCCACTGTATATTATATTTTAGACATTTATTTTTTGTACAAATAATTTCATATGAACACAAACAAAACAAACAATTAAATCTCGACCTTCATCCCTATATTATCACAAAAATCACAATAGAAATCCAGCTCCACCACTACCTCTTGATCCCACTGCACACACCTGCAGTGGAACCAGTGCTGACAGAAGTCACAGCACAACCACGGCACCTCGGATCTACACTCCTGAGAGGAGCTTGCAGGCGGATCATGCTCCCCGCAGCGAGCACAGCAGGTGGTCTTCTTTTATAAAAAATAAAATAATAATACAATTGATTAATATGGTTTTGCAAAATGTAGAAGTTCTTCAGCAACAATAGTAATTGATACAACTGAGAGAGAGAGAAAAGCAGATGAAGTACCTGAGAGTGGTGCCATGGGTGGTGTGACAGATGTGACCGGTGGAGCTTTTCTCTTCCTTTTCTGTGCTGCAGTTTGAGAAAAAGTAGTGTTAGACAGAGCATGTTTCATGAAAACCCTTTTCAACTTTTTTACATCAATACCTCTGGAGGAAGCTGCAGAGGTTTTGGAGGAGGTGGAGATGACTTGAGGGCTGATGCTATGTACTGTAGATATGTAAAGAGATAAAAACATTTTTTACATTTCTGTTTTATAAAACAGATAACAAACAGTCATTTTTTTGTAATTTAACATGTGTTTACCTGTGGAGGTGGCGGTATTCAAATTGCAGGGGGCAGGGACACCAGACAAGGCTGCTATGGTGGTGTGACCAGGGGAGACTGAGGAGGCAGTTGGTCCAGAGGAGGCTGTGTTGGCAGTGACAGACAGGGTGGGTGGTGTGCATCGTGGTGGTGGTGGACAAAACCGCCGACGATGTCTTGGAGGAGCTGGTGTTTAATGGTGGGGTTGAGGGGCCGACGATTGTAGCCGGGAGAGCAGGCACGTGGCCTTCTTCTGCAGCTGTGGACTCCGGCGGCTCCTACAGGTGTTGCACACTGGGAGGCACTGGCAGTGGTGATGCAACTGTCAGGAGTGGTTCCAGCAGAGGGTCCTGCAGAGGCGATGGCGTCAATGGTCTCATCCATGGCAGCCCTCTCCTGTGCCCTCTGTGTTCTGAGGGCTGCCCGACGCTCTTTCTCCTCTGCCTCTGCCCTCTCCTTCTCACCCCTCTCTTACCACTGGCGCGTGTATTCCTCCCCGGTGAGGCATGTGGCGACCACATGGAGTCTTCTGTATCGGTCCAGCTGATACTACAGGACAGTACGGATGTGTCCCAGGTCCATCGCTATCAGCCCCCCCTCTATTAGGGGGTGCTCTTCTAGAGCTAGGCCTGGGACTGGAGCAGGGGCTGAGGGTCCTCCTGTGGTCACTGGGGAGGAAGTGCTGATGGACGGCACAGTGCTGCTGGTTCCAGGAGAGGCGGTGGTGGGACCCGGTAGGGACCGAGACGGCATTAAACGGGACCCTTCAATGGCTGAAGGGTCAAAGGGAAGAGGCCACACTTCTTAAACCCTTCCACCACATAGCGCATGTCCTTGCATCGCTGGTACGGGTAGCAGAATACTCTGGCAAATTCTGATTTGTTTACAATGTAGGAGTGGTCAAAATGGCTAAGGTCTCCAGCTCCTTGGAGAACTCAGCCTTTAAAGGGCCAAAGTATGCCACGTCCTACAGGACATGGGTGCAGTGTGGTGGAAGACAAAAAAGTATAACCCCTTCTCTTAGTGCCGCCGCGAGCACCTCTGGGTCCATGTGGCTCTTGTGCCCATCGAAGAGGAGAAGGAGAGGGCGCTCTTTCACTTCATGCTTAATGAAGTGCTGAAACCACTTCCTGAACAGGTCCTCGTCAATGTAGCCACTGCTAGCCAAGGCTTGGGGGGGGGGCCTCCCAGTGTGTATTGGCCACCGGGGAAACACTTGGGGTAGATTATAAACGGGGGGACGTCCTCCCCAGCTGCGTTGAAACAGGCCAGCACTGTGATGTGCTCCTTGGTGTTTTGCGCCCCGGGGAGCCAGCACTTTGTGCCTGCTCTGGTCGCTATGAAACCCAGACTCATCGCAGTTATAGATTTGTCTGGGTTTCTCCCTCAACCGACTCTCCTCCAAGTGCTTCTCATAAGAAGTGAAGAAGGTGTCCATCGTCGGATGTGTGGCACACTCAGCACTCCCCCTGTCCAGGGTGTCCGGCCTACTCATGCTCAGGTTCTTGTGCCGCCTCCTGAACATTTCCCACCACCTCTTCCCCAGTGGTGGGATTGTTTCCCCTGGGTGCCGAAACCTACAATAGAATAGAATATATAATTGTCCATCCAGGATGAACATTTTGTTTTGGCATCACCATACACATCCACATTTACATCACACACATTGAGAACAGTCAGTCCACCAATCTACATACATAAATACATAGAACACCAAATACCTGCGTATTTTGTCGGCGTATTTCATCAGCCTCTGTCTGGTGAAGGGGAACCCATGGCTGGCGCAGTAGATACAGTACTGCACCAGATAATTTTCATCCTCTGGTGCAAGCAATGTGGGTGGTCCACTGCGACAACCATGGGTCACCCGGCCGCTCAGCCTGTCCGCCAGGGTCTGCCGAGGTACACCATGCACCTTGGTAGATAAGAAAAGAAAACTGTTACTAGCAGATAAAATTCACATACACATGGTAATCTCCTAAAAACAAAAGATGCCTAACCTTGGCAGCCTGGCGGATAGCCATCCCTGCCCCGCAGTCCTCCATGGCATGGAACATGTCCACTTCACTCCACTGCTTCCTCTTGACTTTCTCCATGCTGTGGTGTTAATACACGTAGCTAAATAACTTGGCATACTATACACATTTTAGAAAAATAACTCAATCTGAATATGTATAAACATTTACATTTCAGAGCTAAGGCATTGAAAGGTGATGAAAGTTTTCACAATAACTGAAAGTGTACCCAAATTTTTTGTTTGATGTTATCTGTAATGAAAATTAGTGTCCCAATTAGTTTAATATTGATGCATACATTGTACAATTTGACTAAATACTGCCTCTATGTAGCTGTTGTAAGATGAAACATAACCAACAGTGATAGGTGTCAAAAAGTTAATGGTTCAAAGTTCCAAATACATTTTTGCAGATTGTGCAAAACGCCTCCGTCAGAGGACTCCAATTTTGATACGGTAAAGCTTGACAACATTCAGCTGTTTTCGTGATATGTATTATCTAACGCTTACAATTTCTTACCTTTTTGCTGTCTTAGCAGTTCTATCAACATTTAGCAACTAAGCTAGTAACATTAGACAATCTGTTAGCTATATTTCAGAGGTAAAAAGTTGGATATTAAATTATGTGTGGTCTGTCGCGCAATCAAATTTTACAATATGCAGTGTGTTCCACAAAGTGTACAAATATAACTTTTTTGAAAACGCTCAAAACCTAACTTAACTTACACAAATTGCACTGAAAATCGGTGGTCAGCTAGCTAGAAGGGTGTCGTTAGTCGCAAAACTTACCGTTCTTTTCCAGTCCATTTAAATGTTGAGCTCGAGGTGATTTAGTCCTCCAACCGCTAGAGAGTGTCCGAAGTTAGGGGAAAATTAGCTATGACAATCGGGTTGTATTGCTAGTACTCTATGGATTGGGATTATGGTTCATTGTTTAGCTAGCTAGCTATATGTCTAAACAAAAGACTCCACTTCGACAGATGATTACATGACCCATCAAGTTAGCCAGGTGTGTCTGACAGTGATTACGGCCATCTACTGTATAATAATACTAAAATATTTGTATCTGGAATTTGTCTTTCAGCATCAGTAGTACACGCCTGACTCTCCTCCACCAGTCATACAAGGACAATGGTCTAATGCCTCCCATCAAAGAGAGAGCTGGCCCAAGCAAACACAGGTTACACCTGCAGCATGAGGACTTGCAGCAAGTTGTGAACTTCATCAACAACTACGCAGAGGATAATGCAATAGTATTACCAGGACGCCACCCAGGACACAAACACTTTGGTGGAAAGCTGCTGCCATCTCATGTGACAAAAGCAGCAGTGTGGCGTCTCTACAAGGAATCGATGACAACTCTTGGTATGTAAAGCATAAACACCACGTTTTTATTATTTAATTTACCTCCAACATGATTGGCACTACTTTTATTGATCTCACATTATTTTCCAGCGGTACGTGTCGTCGGGCTGTCTTCCTTCAGGAATCTATGGAGAAAGTTGCTGCCCCACATCTCAAGCACTAAGCCCAGGACATACAGTGAGGGAAAAAAGTTATGTCAAAAAAGTTATAAATTGATTTGCATTTTAATGAGGGAAATAAGTATTTGACCCTTCTGCAAAACATGACTTAGTACTTGGTGGCAAAACCCTTGTTTGCAATCACAGAGGTCAGATGTTTCTTGTAGTTGGCCACCAGGTTTGCACACATCTCAGGAGGGATTTTGTCCCACTCCTCTTTGCAGAACTTCTCCAAGTCATTATGGTTTCGAGGCTGACGTTTGGCAACTCGAACCTTCAGCTCCCTCCACAGATTTTCTATGGGATTAAGGTCTGGAGACAGGCTAGGACACTCCAGGACCTTAATGTGCTTCTTCTTGAGCCACTCCTTTGTTGCCTTGGCCATGTGTTTTGGGTCATTGTCATGCTGGAATACCCATCCACGACCCATTTTCAATGCCCTGGCTGAGGGAAGGAGGTTCTCACCCAAGATTTGACGGTACATGGCCCCGTCCATCGTCCCTTTGATGCAGTGAAGTTGTCCTGTCCCCTTAGCAGAAAAACACCCCCAAAGCATAATGTTTCCACCTCCATGATTGACGGTGGGGATGGTGTTCTTGGGGTCATAGGCAGCATTCCTCCTCCTCCAAACACGGCGAGTTGAGTTGATGCCAAAGAGCTCGATTTGGGTCTCATCTGTCCACAACACTTTCACCCAGTTCTCCTCTGAATCATTCATATGTTCATTGGCAAACTTCAGACGGGCCTGTATATGTGCTTTCTTGAGCAGGGGGACCTTGCGGGCGCTGCATGATTTCAGTCTTTCCCGGGGGAGTGTGTTACCAATTGTTTTCTTGGTGACTATGGTCCCACCTGCCTTGAGATCATTGACAAGATCCTCCCGTGTAGTTCTGGGCTGATTCCTCGCCGTTCTCATGATCATTGCAACTCCATGAGATGAGATCTTGCATGGAGCCCCAGGCCGAGGGAGATTGACAGTTCTTTTGTGTTTCTTCCATTTGCGAATAATCGCACCAACTGTTGTCACCTTCTCACCAAGCTGCTTGGCGATGGTCTTGTAGCCCATTCCAGCCTTGTGTAGGTCTACAATCTTGTCCCTGACATCCTTGGAGAGCTCTTTGGTCTTGGCCATGGTGGAGAGTTTGGAATCTGATTGATTGATTGCTTCTGTGGACAGGTGTCTTTTATACAGGTAACAAGCTGAGAAGCTAATCTCAGCTCGTTACCTGTATAAAAGACACCTGGGAGTCTGAAATCATTCTGATTGAGAGGGGGTCAAATACTTATTTCCCTCATTAAAATGCAAATCAATTTATAACATTTTTGACATGCGTTTTTCTGGATTTTGTTATTCTGTCTCTCACTGTTCAAATAAACCTACCATTAAAATTATAGACTGATCATTTCTTTGTCAGTGGGCAAACGTACAAAATCAGCAGGGGATCAAATACTTTTTTCCATCACTGTACCTTAGCTGGCAGTGCAAGAGGAACAACTATCAGGTCTTCAGATCTGCCAATCTGCCAGAAGCTGTTAAGTCAGCAAAGCTGAAGAAACAAGAGCAGCATCTCCTGCTTGTCTACCAGAAGATGGTTGCTGACTGCAAGACCACCTGACAAGACCTGCAGTTGTCTCTGGGGGGCCCTACTGAACCAGCAAGCAAAGACATCAGGATGCATTACAGCTTTGATTTTGCTCAACAAGTAAGCACCATTTCCTCCTTTATGCTGATTAATTATGTATATACAGTGGGGAGAACAAGTATTTGATATACTGCCGATTTTGCAGGTTTTCCTACTTACAAAGCATGTAGAGGTCTGTAATTTTTATCATAGGTACACTTCAACCGTGAGAGACGGAATCTAAAACAGAAATGATCATGCAATAAAATGCAAATTAATTACTTAAAAATCATACAATGTGATTTTCTGGATTTTTGTTTTAGATTCCGTCTCTCACAGTATGATAAAAATGACAGACTTCTACATGCTTTGTAAGTAGGAAAACCTGCAAAATCGGCAGTGTATCAAATACTTGTTCTCCCCACTGTATGTGTGTGTGTATATACATACACAGTACCAATCAAAAGTTTGGACATGCCTACTCATTCAAGGGTTTTTCTATATTTCTAAAAAGTTTTACATTGTAGAATAATAGTGAAGACATCAAAACTATGAAATAACACAAATGGAATCATGTAGTAACCCAAAAAGTGTTAAACAAATCTAAATATATTTTTTATTTGAGTTTCTTCAAAGTAGCCACCCTTTGCCTTGATGACAGCTTTGCACACGCTTGGCATTCTCTCAACCAGCTTCACCTGGAATGCTTTTCCGACACTCTTGAAGGAGTTCCCACATGCTGAGCACTTGTTGGCTGCTTTTCCTTCACTCTGCGGTCCAACTAATCCCAAACAATCTCAATTGGGTTGAGGTCAGGGGATTGTGGAGGCCAGGTCATATGAAGCAGCACTCTCCTTCTTGGTCAAATAGCCCTTACACAGCCTGGAGGTGTGTTGGGTCATTGTCCTGTTGAAAAACAAATGATAGTCCCACTAAGCCCAAACCAGATGGGATGGCGTATCGCTGCAGAATGCTGTGGTAGACATGCTGTTTATTTGTGCCTTGAATTCTAAATAAATCAGACAGTGTCACCAGCAAAGCACCCCCACACCATCACACCACCTCCTCCATGCTTCACGGTGGGAACTACACATGCAGAGATCATCCGTTCACTTACACTGCGTCTCACAAAGACACAGCGGTTGGAACCACAAATCTCAAATTTGGACTCCAGACCAAAGGACAGATTTCCACCGGTCTAATGTCCATTGCTCGTGTTTCTTGGCCCAAGCAAGTATTTTCTTCTTATTGGTGTCCTTTAGTAGTGGTTTCTTTCTAGCAATTCGACCATGAAGGCCTGATTTTCGCAGTCTCCAGAAAAAACGCATGTCAAAAATGTTATAAATTGATTTGCATTTTAATGAGGGAAATAAGTATTTGACCCCTTCTCAATCAGAAAGAATACAAGGAAGACCATCGCCAAGCAGCTTGGTGAGAAGGTGACAACAGTTGGTGCGATTATTCGCAAATGGAAGAAACACAAAATAACTGTCAATCTCCCTTGGCCTGGGGCTCCATGCAAGATCTCAACTCGTGGAGTTGCAATGATCATGAGAACGGTGAAGAATCAGCCCAGAACTACACGGGAGGATCTTGTCAATGATCTCAAGGCAGCTGGGACCATAGTCACCAAGAAAACAATTGGTAACACACTACGCCGTGAAGGACTGAAATCCTGCAGCGCCCGCAAGGTCCCCATGCTCAAGAAAGC
The DNA here is from genome assembly GCF_020615455.1 of Coregonus clupeaformis. NCBI lineage: Eukaryota > Metazoa > Chordata > Actinopteri > Salmoniformes > Salmonidae > Coregonus > Coregonus clupeaformis. Next base: position 35,276,714 of record NC_059218.1, read on the forward strand.
ACATATACAGGCTCGTCTGAAGTTTGCCAATGAACACCTGAATGATTCAGAGGAGAACTGGGTGAAAGTGTTCAGATGAGACCCAAATCGAGCTCTTTGGCATCAACTCAATTCGCCGTGTTTGGAGGAGGAGGAATGCTGCCTATGACCCCAAGAACACCATCCCCACCGTCAAACATGGAGGTGGAAACATTATGCTTTGGGGGTGTTTTTCTGCTAAGGGGAAAGGACAACTTCACCGCATCAAAGGGACGATGGACGGGGCCATGTACCGTCAAATCTTGGGTGAGAACCTCCTTCCCTCAGCCAGGGCATTGAAAATGGGTCGTGGATGGGTATTCCAGCATGACAATGACCCAAAACACACGGCCAAGGCAACAAAGGAGTGGCTCAAGAAGAAGCACATTAAGGTCCTGGAGTGGCCTAGCCAGTCTCCAGACCTTAATCCCATAGAAAATCTGTGGAGGGAGATGAAGGTTCAAGTTGCCAAACGTCAGCCTCGAAACCTTAATGACTTGGAGAAGATCTGCAAAGAGGAGTGGGACAAAATCCCTCCTGAGATGTGTGCAAACCTGGTGGCCAACTACAAGAAACTTCTGACCTCTGTGATTGCCAACAAGGGTTTTGCCACCAAGTACTAAGTCATGTTTTGCAGAGGGGTCAAATACTTATTTCCCTCATTAAAATGCAAATCAATTTCTAACATTCTTGACATGTGTTTTTCTGGATTTTTTTGTTGTTATTCTGTCTCTCACTGTTCAAATAAACCTACCATTAAAATTATAGACTGATCATGTCTTTGTCCGTGGGCAAACGTACAAAATCAGCAGGGGATCAAATACTTTTTCCCTCACTGTACATGATTCCATGTGTGTTATTTCATAGTTTTGATGTCTTCACTATTATTCTACAATGTAGAAAATAGTCAAAATAAAGAAAAACTGACAGTGGTGAGACAATTCATTTTAACTTATCTTAATGTTCTTTTTTTGTTGTTTGCAGGTGCACTATCCTTCTGGCCCTATGCAGCCAGGCCCCATCACCTTGTTAATTCCTCGCAAGTATGGCTTGTTTGGTGTCTGCTGTGAAGGAATACCACAAGTCAACTACTTGATTGATGAAGGCATGTCATCCAGCAAAGGCAGCAGCGCAGTCATCAACTACATGCACCATTTCTTCACCAACTACGGAGTTGGGGAAACACGTGTGGAGCAGTGGCCAAAACAAGGTATTGTGCCTGGCGGACCATGCACAAGCTCCATCACAGTCTGGACCTTCACTTCCTGATCACAGGCCACACCAAGTTTGCCCCCGACTGGTGCTTCGGCCTCATCAAGCAGCGCTTTAGAAAGACCAGAGAACACTTTTTAGAGATTTCTGGTGTTGTGAAGGACAGCACTGTGACAGGGGTCAACATCCCACAGCTGGTTGGACTGGAGGATGGTACGGTGCTGGTGGAAAGTTATGGCTGGCAACAACACCTGACTCCGTACTTCAGGCAACTGCCACAGATCAAGCAGTACCAGCACTTCGGGTGAATATAATTTTCATTGCATTGTATGAGGTTATTGTTCTTATCTAAACTTGGGAGGTGAATTGATTTAATGCAAGGTTGTAATGTCTTCTCAATTTGTTTTGTTATTTCCTGTTTTACAGCTTCGATACTCTGGAGCCTGGTGTTGTTGCAAAGGAGCATTCGGACTCATCAAGATCAGGTTTCAGCTGCTGCCCAACGCTGACATCCTTCCTCCCATAGATGGTCTGCCTGTACAAGCACCACCTGGACTGGACACAACTAGACAAATTTCTCTTTTTGAGAAGATCAGGGAGTTTTGTGACGAAGAGGCTATGGACATCACATGCCCCGCACCAAAGTCAAGGGTAGGACAGAAACAGGCACTCCGAATATAGATTCCCTTGTTCATTCGTGGTTTGGACGGACCAGTTCATCACTGGGGGCGAGTTCCCAGTCATCAGCACTATCTGCAGTCCATCTATTCACATGACTCTCTCCTAACACACACACCATACATTGCTGCTACGATTAATTTTTTTATCCTGCTGCTCAGCCACTTTACCCCTGATTGTATGCATATAACTACCTCATCTATCACCAGTATCACCGCTATCGTTATTGATATTGTTCTTGTACATACTGTATATTATTTTGTTCTTTCCCTACTGGCATTGACACTTGTTCATTTTTTCTTTATATTGACACTATCTATTTTTGATATTGCTACTATGCAAGTAACCATTTCGCTGTACCATTTACACCTTCTGTAGAGACCCATCCACTTAGCAATATGTATGCATTTCTTTCACATTATCCATAAATCTAGACAAGTGTCTGGGTAAGCGTCAATTAATATTTTTATCTCTACACTTTCTGTTTACCTGGAATTTTTCCTTATTGTAGGCTACTACTTTGACCACTTTTAGTCTTAATCTTTACTACATTACTTGCTGTTTAGCACATGACATCACATGTGAATCCTTAAAGAGATGGATGGGTGGGGCTGGCTTAAGAGGGTGTGAACAATGCTGAATGGGTGTAGACAAAGAAGAGCTTTCCAGTAGGTGTACCAAAACATTCAAGGGCCATTTTCTCAAAAGTGGGGTTACAAGTTTATCAACTTTCAAATCAGAATTACTTTCCCATTGTTCCTCAAATGCAGTGTATGATATACCATTTTGTTTTTCCGTGGCTCTGCTTTTATCCAATGTAAAAAAACACAATTTCAAATGTTGCTACCTAAGACTGAATCAAGGCAGGCGGTCACATTTTGTTGTGTTACAGACGGAATTTTAAAAAGGATTAAATAAATTAAAAAATCTCACCCATCTACACACAACACCCATAAAGACAGTGAAAACATGTTTTTAAATTTATTTTTAAGTTTATTGAAAATGAAATACAGAAATATCTCATTTACATAAGTATTCAAACTCCTGAGTCAATAAATGTTAGAACCACCGTTGGCAGTGATTACAGCAGTGAGTCTTACTAGGTAAGTCTCTTAAGAGCTTTGCACACCTTGATTGTACAATATTTGCCCATTTATTATTTTCAAAATTCTTCAAGCTCTGTCAAATTAGTTGTTGATCATTGCTAGACAACCATTTAAGCAGATTTAAGTCAAAACTGTAACTCGGCGACTCAGGAACATTCACTGTCGTCTTGGTAAGTAACTCCAGTGTAGATTTGGCCTTGTGTTTTAGGTTATTGTCCTGCTGAAAGGTGAATTCATCTCCCAGTGTCTGGTGGAAAGCAGACTGAAACAGGTTTTCCTCTAGGTTTTTGCCTGTGCTTAGTTCCATTCCGTTTCTTTTTTATCTTGAAAAACTCCCCAGTCCTTAACGATTACAACCAAACCCATGACATGATGCAGCCACCACTATGCTTGAAAATATGGAAAGTGGTACTCAGTATTGGATTGGATTTACCCCAAACATAACACTGTATTCAGGACAAAAAGTAAATTGCTTTGCCAACATTTCTGCAGTATTAAATTATATTTTTATTCTGTACAGGCTTCCTTCTTTTCACTCTGTAAATTAGGTTAGTATTGTGGAGTAACTACAATGTTGTTGATCCATCCTCAGTTTTCTCATATCACAGCCATTAAACTAACTGTTTTAAAGTCATTATTGGCCTCATGGTGAAATCCCTGAGCGGTTTCCTTCCTCTCCTGCAACTGAGTTAAGAAGGACGGCTGTATCTTTGTAGTGACTGGGTGTACACCGTCTAAAGTGTAATTAATAACTTCACCATACTCAAAGGGATATTTAATGTCTGCTTTGTTATTTTCTTCTTCATCTACCAATAGGTGCCCTTTGCAGGCAGTAACACAACAAAATGTGGAAAAAGTCAAGGGGTGTGAACACTTTCTGAAGGCATTGTGTATATATACACAGGCACACACAATCTACAGACACACACCCTCTCACACACACACACACACAAACATAGACACACACGGACAGACACACACACAGCTCTTCTCTCTGTCCACCTGTGGAATCTCACCTGTCCTCTACCTCCTCTCTGTCTGTCTGTCGTCAGGTAAACCGTGGCAGTGCACAGAACCGTATGGCTGTGATGTGCCTGACCCGCTGTGCTTCAGACGTGGAACAATAGTGTCGCCTCAATCTGGACAACCTGTTCTCTGTTAACTTCAGACACAGGTACTACATTACCCATAACCCTGTATTCAACTAGAATACACTACCCATAACCACCTGCTTCTATTACACTACACTACCCATAACCACCCTCTCTTCTGTGCAGAGCCGTTATTGAGCGCTAACACTGGTTGGAAGCTCCCCACCGGAGACTGGGGTTCAATCCCTACATCCACCCTTCTCATATTTTCTCCTACCTGCTGTATCCTCTTCTCATAACGGTCTAAATACATGTTCAACATTGTGTGTTCTCCTCAGGAACTCAGCAGTAGAGACAGTTGAACAGGAGCTGCTGTTTTCTTTTTTTTCTTCTTTTTTTAGGGGGTAGATTAGCTTTAATATTGCAGATAGATTGTAATTTCCATCAATGTAATTGTCTACATCACTTCCAATCCCCCATATGTTTTTTTTATCTCGCAAAATATATATATACAGTGGGGAGAACAAGTATTTGATACACTGCCGATTTTGCAGGTTTTCCTACTTACAAAGCATGTAGAGGTCTGTAATTTTTATCATAGGTACACTTCAACTGTGAGAGACGGAATCTAAAACAAAAATCCAGAAAATCACATTGTATGATTTTTAAGTAATTAATTTGCATTTTATTTTATGACGTAAGTATTTGATACATCAGAAAAGCAGAACTTAATATTTGGTACAGAAACCTTTGTTTGCAATTACAGAGATCATACGTTTTCTGTAGGTCTTGACCAGGTTTGCACACACTGCAGCAGGGATTTTGGCCCACTCCTCCATACAGACCTTCTCCAGATCCTTCAGGTTTCGGGGCTGTCGCTGGGCAATACGGACTTTCAGCTCCCTCCAAAGATTTTCTATTGGGTTCAGGTCTGGAGACTGGCTGGGCCACTCCAGGACCTTGAGATGCTTCTTACGGAGCCACTCCTTAGTTGCCCTGGCTGTGTGTTTCGGGTCGTTGTTATGCTGGAAATCCCAGCCACGACCCATCTTCAATGCTCTTACTGAGGGAAGGAGGTTGTTGGCCAAGATCTCGCAATACATGGCCCCATCCATCCTCCCCTCAATATGGTGCAGTCGTCCTGTCCCCTTTGCAGAAAAGCATCCCCAAAGAATGATGTTTCCACCTCCATGCTTCACGGTTGGGATGGTGTTCTTGGGGTTGGACTCATCCTTCTTCTTCCTCCAAACACGGCGAGTGGAGTTTAGACCAAAAAGCTCTATTTTTGTCTCATCAGACCACATGACCTTCTCCCATTCCTCCTCTGGATCATCCAGATGGTCATTGGCAAACTTCAGACGGGCCTGGACATGCGCTGGCTTGAGCAGGGGGATCTTGCGTGCGCTGCAGGATTTTAATCCATGACAGTGTAGTGTGTTACTAATGGTTTTCTTTGAGACTGTGGTCCCAGCTCTCTTCAGGTCATTGACCAGGTCCTGCCGTGTAGTTCTGGGCTGATCCCTCACCTTCCTCATGATCATTGATGCCCCACGAGGTGAGATCTTGCATGGAGCCCCAGACCGAGGGTGATTGACATCATCTTGAACTTCTTCCATTTTCTAATAATTGCGCCAACAGTTGTTGCCTTCTCACCAAGCTGCTTGCCCATTGTCCTGTAGCCCATCCCAGCCTTGTGCAGGTCTACACTTTTATCCCTGATGTCCTTACACAGCTCTCTGGTCTTGGCCATTGTGGAGAGGTTGGAGTCTGTTTGATTGAGTGTGTGGACAGGTGTCTTTTATACAGGTAACAAGTTCAAACAGGTGCAGTTAATACAGGTAATGAGTGGAGAACAGGAGGGCTTCTTAAAGAAAAACGAACAGGTCTGTGAGAGCCGGAATTCTTACTGGTTGGTAGGTGATCAAATACTTATGTCATGCAATAAAATGCAAATTAATTACTTAAAAATCATACAATGTAATTTTCTGGATTTTTTTTATTATTTTTTTATTCCGTCTCTCACAGTTGAAGTGTACATATTATAAAAATTACAGACCTCTACATGCTTTGTAAGTAGAAAAACCTGCAAAATCGGCAGTGTATCAAATACTTTCTCCCCACTGTATATCCTTTAAAAAATATATATTTCCCTTTATTACTTTCCAATAATTATATTTTGTTTGTTTTTACTCCTGAACTTCCTCTACCCTCAACCTCTGATCATTTTCATGATGTCCATCCGGTTTGCACAAATAAACATTTACAGCAAGAAATAGTACCCTTGCAATGAATCAGGAATTTAACCATTTTGAATGATTGGACAGGAATTTAGAATGTAAAAATTATTGTTGAGATTATTTTCTTCCAGAGAGTGAATAGGGAAAATGAACAGAACAGAGAAAAATGGTGGGCATGGGTTGCTATATCTTTCTAACTGTGCTCTTTCACAAAAGCTTTCAACCTATAACCTATATACTTATTATGGACACAGTATTCTTACATTATTAGGTATCTTGTTGTTATTAGTTGTTGTTAGTTGTTATTAGTCCCATCCTTCAACTCCATTCAACACCATCCTTCTATCTCTTAACACCATCCATATTGGATTTCTATTTGCCATATATTTTTCAACTGTACTGTGATGTTTTACAAAAGTTCTGAACCTTTCTATTCTCATTGTTTCTACAGATTGTAAATTGAAAATAAACATTTTTGCTAAAAGTATTATTATATTATTGATTGATTGACTATGACTTTTCAGATCACCCAGTAATGCTATCTGCAGGGTTAGCTCCAGGTAAATATTGCAATCCTTTAGCCATTCCTGGACCTGTGTCCAAAAACAAGCTACAAATGGACAGTACCAAAACAAATGATCTAATGAGTCTGTCTCTTCGCAGCAAAATCTGCAGAGCTGGGAAGATTGTATCCCCCATATAAATAACATTCTATTGGTAGCAATAATTTTAAACAATAATTTAAATTGAACAATTATAAGTTTTGAATCCGGCGTCGTTTTGCGTATCAGTTCATAAACACTATGCCATGGGATCGGCACGTCAAAAATCTCTTCCCAACTATTTTGCAATCTATATGGGACGGCTGTCAATCCTTTGGTCCTTAAATTAAACTGCTGCTGTTTGATGGAAACAGATAATGGAAAACTAGCGGCCATGAGGGGCATCATCAAGAAGGTATTAAGGCACACCTACACAGGAACTAAAACCATACATAACGTTAAGAAAAGTGCAAGGGTGCCAATATATTTGGCCGCAACTGTGTCTGTAGAACCAACCATGATAACATAGAAAATGTTACCCCTATGTTTTGATGGTCAAGGATTACAACGGTGCCATGTATAACATAAACAGTTAAGATTATTATATAATGTTGGACTGCCATGGGAAGAAGTGGCTGTTTCTGACAACGTATGCAATATAATATTATTTCTGTGGAATACAGAGCCTTATAGTTGTCTAATGCTGTTGTCGTTCCTCTTGCTGTTAATGTGGATACTGTAAATTCATGGAACACAGGAAGGCCTTTGAAATGGTCTGGACCTAGGGACTTGGTGATTTCATGGGCACATACAGTGGGTCTCAAATGCCACTCCTCAAATGATATGTTACGTTCCCCAGCAAGAAAACCAAACATTTAGCTCAAACAGAAGGGGGAACTAACAGAGTCACTGCTAACAACCAAAACGAAAGAGGTGGAGTTTTAGGAGGGGTTCTGAAAGACACTCATGGGGGTGTCCATTGAAAGTTGCATAGAAACAACAACTGGGACCTAAAAGATACCCACCGTGAGTGCCCACTAAATTTGCCCAACAAGAGGCAAACTACAGAAAAACCCACCCCAAACTTAGACAGGAAGAAGAGGCAAACAAAAGAAAAACCCACACCAAACTTATACTTTAAGAAAACCAAAAAGTGGAGCAAAACGAAAACAGGTTAGGTCAGATAAAGGATTGTTCGAAACAATAGGGAGAACCAACTAAAGGTGTTGACCCTCCACATCTCTCAAGACAACTGGCCAGCCACTCTCAAACATCACCTGGGACAGCACAGGTGAAACACCTTCCGACTAACGAGATGAACAAGCCAGCACAGGTGTAACACGTACTGACTAACGATGTGACACCAATCTGTGCGTCCGACGTGCTAACGTCCAACCTCGAAATGTACGTGGAAAACCAAAGCCTGTAACATCATAACAGAACATTTCCATTTTGGAGCAATTCACAATTATCCTTTATGATTGCACTAACAGTCAAGATAACATAAATCAAGCTCATTTTCAGATGTTCATGATGTAAGGAACAGAAAATGAGCAAATCCTCCCGCTAATGATGCATTTGTGCAGCGCATCAAAATCAGTGAATACAAATAGCCCTTTTCACAACAACTATTGTCACGGAGTGCTTTACAACAACCCAGCATAGACCCCCAAAGAGCAAGCAGCAGCAAAGTAAACATTAAAAGATGGAAGGAACCTCCTTTAGCTGTACCGAGTGGAAGGTTGGAGTGCATATGACCATCTAGGCCAGACAAATTGTCAATATTCTATACTTCAATCCACTTCATCCCCATCAGGACAGAAGTCCATAACTGGTCTTCTTGTATAGCTTACTTTAGTGTATTTTATTCGGCCAGAGGATGCAGAATATCCTATTGAGACATCCACTGCTGAAAGACTCTATCCTTCTCATGTCATTCTTCGTTACACGGCAACACTCCAAAGTATACAACAGAACAGATTTGACGTTGCTGTTGTATTATAGGTGGATATTTGTATTGAGGCTGTTCCGCTCAGACCTCCAAATGGGACAATGAGAGATTACAGCTGGGTAGAACAGGATCCACTAAATACCTCTGGGTTGTAGTATGATGTGGTTTTGGTCATGAACCAGTCGGTGGTAATAAGGAAGAGGATAGGAGAGATGAGTGACGTCTCACTCCAGACTGCACAGGGAACCACCTAGAGAGGGTACTGCCAAATAGACGTGCATGTTGCGCATGATGCAGGCCGTCAAATCAAGATAAAGTTGTTTTTGACCAATGAAAACGTGTCAGTTTGTCACTTTCACAAGGTTGTAGTAATGACATGTTCAGCTACTTGAGAAATTGGCTTGAATATGGGTTGTGCCTTTAGATTGAGAGAAAAACAACTACTAAGAAATACATGTTCTCTTCTCCCTTTGACTCCCCAAACCCCGGCGTGTCTGTTGAGTCTGCTTCACAAGACATTCCCAGTAGTATTGACCACTTGGAACTAGGGTTTGAAAACTCTGGGGTTTTGCCCATAATGACACTACATTTGAAGTAGTTGAAAAATGTCCCTATGATTGTATCAATCTTGATTAGTATACCGTAGAATCTCAGAAACTTCCAGCCTTTTTTTCTGTGTTATCAGGTTTAGGGTTAGCGGTGTGCAGTTGCTCCTGCCTTAGCTTGGTGTCAAATGGTGACTCCATGTATAGATTTTTGGTAAAGCAGAATAAAAAATAAATTAAAAAGTGCAATCAAATTTTCTTATCAACCACAGAAATAATATTATATTGCGTACATTGTCAGAAACAGCGTTTTCATTGGATTTCTTCCCATGGCAGTCCACCATTACATAATAATCTGAATTGTTTATGGCATTTTAATAATTGGCCATCAAAACATGGGGGTAGACATATTTTCTGTGTTATCATGTTTAGGTTAAACTGATATAACGGAAAATACATTGTCTGTTTATGGCGGAATAGCAAAATGGCCACCTGTAGTTGTTTCCGATGTTGTGTGTGCATAAAGGAGAATTGTGAATTGCTCCAAAATGGAAGCCTTCTCTTCTGAAATATAATTTGAGGAGTGGTGGGTGGCATTTGGGACCGACAAGCACTTGAGGTACATACATGCCCATGAAATTACGAAGTCCCTGGGTCCAGACAATTTCAAAGGCCTTCCTATGTTCCATGAATTTACAGTGTCACACAGTATCCACATTCACAACCAGGGACAAGACGACAGCATTAGACAACTGTATGGCTCTGTATGCCACATAAATAATATGATATTGTGTACGTTGCTATTATATAATAATCGGAACTGTTTATGATGTTGTACATGGCACCTTTGTATTCATTGACCTGAGGTATAGACATCAAAACATAGGTGTAGACATCAGCTTTTCTGTGGTATCATGATTGTTTCTACAGATAAGACGGAAAATACATTGTCCAGTAATGGCGGAATAGCAAAATGTCTGCCGCGGCCACCTGAAGTCGTTTTTTATGTTTTGCATGGCATTGTTGTAATCCTTTACCATCAACATAGGGGTAGACGTCGCCATTTCTGTGTCATCATGTTTGGTTCAGGAGATACGCAAAATACATTATTTGGTTATGGCGGAAGGGAACATGTCCGCCACAGCTGCCAGGATACATTTTTGCGATAGCGCCATATCTGAAAATGTTCAGGTCCCCAAACTGTACAAGTGTTCTAAGTGTCATGCTTTTATGAAAAAGTGAACATATCACCAGAAAATTTGGAAACACAGTATCTTTCTCAATTCATCTTTCTGCCATTCCTCGCCTCCTTTGGTGGAGAAGGTCTAAGGTCCCTCCCCTCGGACCTCTCATCCAAAGTCCTTTGATTTGAGGAGGCGGCGAGGAGAGAGGATGCGAGGAATCTACAGGCTTTTCTCAATTGGATTTGCTCAACTCCTGCGTCCTCTCTCCTATGTCCTCTCTCACTTCCGTTTACAAAAGGTCAAATGTAATTGAGGAGAGGGAGCGTGGACAAAAATGTGCTGGTATGAAGTGAGACTTTCCTTCTCCACTCGTGCGTCATCAGAAAAATTACTTTTACAGGGCTGGATCCCCCAAAAATTTGTTAAGTGATAAAAACAAATGAAGTTAGTTGTGCAAGACATTTTATAGGTAAAACAATAAGCAGCAGATTGTTTTTAAATGTGTGCATGCTTTTCTCCGCCGACAAAACCAAAGCTGATTCAAAAGGGGGTGTGGAAGATTTCAAAACTCTTCTGTTCGCCTACTAACGAATTGACAACTCCTCGACCACTCAACCACTTAACGGTTTCCGGGTCACGGAGGAGAGAGTATGGAGTAGAGAGGGTGGAGGACAGACTTTAGCCCAAACAAGAAAAGGCCAGGGAAAGATGAATTGAGAAAGATCCATCAGTCTTAAACATGTCTAGATTGATGTCCACCAACTGTCTGCTTTCGATGATGTCATCAGACATATTTACAGTGCATTCGGAAAGTATTCAGACCCCTTGACCTTTTCCACATTTTGTTACGTTACAGCCTTATTCTAAAATTGACTAAATACACATTTATCCTCATCAATCTACACACAATACCCCATAAGGACAAGGCGAAAACAGGTTTTTAGAAATTTTAGCAAATGTATTAAAAATAACAAACAAACCTTATTTACATACAGTGGGGGAAAAAAGTATTTAGTCAGCCACCAATTGTGCATGTTCTCCCACTTAAAAAGATGAGAGAGGCCTGTAATCTTCATCATAGGTACACGTCAACTATGACAGACAAATTGAGAATTTCTTTTCCAGAAAATCACATTGTAGGATTTTTAATGAATTTATTTGCAAATTATGGTGGAAAATAAGTATTTGGTCACCTACAAACAAGCAAGATTTCTGGCTCTCACAGACCTGTAACAACTTCTTTAAGAGGCTCCTCTGTCCTCCACTCGTTACCTGTATTAATGGCACCTGTTTGAACTTGTTATCAGTATAAAAGACACCTGTCCACAACCTCAAACAGTCACACTCCAAACTCCACTATGGCCAAGACCAAAGAGCTGTCAAAGGACACCAGAAACAAAATTGTAGACCTGCACCAAGCTGGGAAGACTGAATCTGCAATAGGTAAGCAGCTTGGTTTGAAGAAATCAACTGTGGGAGCAATTATTAGGAAATGGAAGACATACAAGACCACTGATAATCTCCCTCGATCTGGGGCTCCACGCAAGATCTCATCCCGTAGGGTCAAAATGATCACAAGAACGGTGAGCAAAAATCCCAGAACCACACGGGGGGACCTAGTGAATGACCTGCAGAGAGCTGGGACCAAAGTAACAAAGCCTACCATCAGTAACACACTACGCCGCCAGGGACTCAAATCCTGCAGTGCCAGACGTGTCCCCCTGCTTAAGCCAGCACATGTCCAGGCCCGTCTGAAGTTTGCTAGAGTGCATTTGGATGATCCAGAAGAGGATTGGGAGTATGTCATATGGTCAGATGAAACCAAAATAGAACTTTTTGGTAAAAACTAAACTCATCGTGTTTGGAGGACAAAGAATGCTGAGTTGCATCCAAAGAACACCATACCTACTGTGAAGCATGGGGGTGGAAACATCATACTTTTGGGCTGTTTTTCTGCAAAGGGACCAGGACGACTGATCCGTGTAAAGGAAAGAATGAATGGGGCCATGTATCGTGAGATTTTGAGTGAAAACCTCCTTCCATCAGCAAGGGCATTGAAGATGAAACGTGGTTGGGTCTTTCAGCATGACAATGATCCCAAACACACCGCCCGGGCAACGAAGGAGTGGCTTCGTAAGAAGCATTTCAAGGTCCTGGAGTGGCCTAGCCAGTCTCCAGATCTCAACTCCATAGAAAATCTTTGGAGGGAGTTGAAAGTCTGTGTTGCCCAGCGACAGCCCCAAAACATCACTGCTCTAGAGGAGATCTGCATGGAGGAATGGGCCAAAATACCAGCAACAGTGTGTGAAAACCTTGTGAAGATTTACAGAAAACGTTTGACCTGTGTCATTGCCAACAAAGGGTATATAACAAAGTATTGAGAAACTTTTGTTATTGACCAAATACTTATTTTCCACCATCATTTGCAAATAAATTCATTAAAAATCCTACAATATGATTTTCTGGATTTTTTCTCATTTTGTCTGTCATAGTTGACGTGTACCTATGATGAAAATTACAGGCCTCTCTCATCTTTTTAAGTGGGAGAACTTGCACAATTGGTGGCTGACTAAATACTTTTTTTCCCCACTGTAAGTATTCAGACTCTTTGCTATGAGACTCGAAATTGAGCTCAGTTGCATCCTGTTTCCATTGTTCATCCTTGAGATGTTTCTACAACTTGATTGGAGTCCCCCTGTGGTAAATTCAATTGATTGGACATGATTTGGAAAGGCACACACCTGTCTATATAAGGTCACACAGTTGAAAGTGCATGTCAGAGCAACAACCAAGCCATGAGGTCGAAGGAATTGTCCATAGAGCTCCGAGACAGGATTGTGTCGAGGCACAGGTTTGGGGAAGGGTACCAAAACAGTTCTGTAGCATTGAAGGTCCCCAAGAACACAGTGGCCTCCTTCATTCTTAAATGGGAGAAGTTTGGAACCACCAAGACTCTTCCCTAGAGCTGGACGCCCGGCCAAACTGAGCAATCAGGGGAGAAGGGCCTTGGTCAGGGACGTGACCAAGAACCCGATGGCCACTCTGACAGAGCTCCAGAGTTCATCTGTGGAGATGGGAGAACCTTCCAGAAGTACAACCATATCTGCAGCACTCCACTAATCAGCCTTTATGGTAGAGTGGCCAGACGCAAGCCACTCCTCAGTAAAAGTAACATGACAGCCCGCTTGGAGTTTGCCAAAGGGCATCTAAAGGACTCTCAGACCATGAGAAACAAGATTCTCTGCTGATGAAACCAAGATTTAAGTATTTGGCCTGAAGGCCAATTGTCACGTCTGGAAGAAACCTGGCACCATCCCTACGGTGAAGCATGGTGGCAGCATCATGCTGTGGGGATGTTTTTCAACACAGGAGGGGCTTCGGGACAAGTTTCTAGAATGTCCTTGAGTGGCCCAGCCATAGCCCGGACTTGAACCTGATCAAACATCTCTGGAGAGTCCTGAAAATAGCTGTGCAGTGACGCTCCCCATCCAAATACAGGTGTGCTAAGCTTGTAGCGTCATACCCAAGAAGACTCAAGGCTGTTATCGCTGCCAAAGGTGCTTCAACAAAGTACTGAGTAAAGGGTTTGAATACTTACGTAAATGTGATATTTCAGTTAATTTTTTATACATTTGCAAAAAAGTCTAAAAACCTGTTTTTGCTTTGTCAGTATTGGGTATTGTGTGTAGATTGATGAGGGGGGAGAAACGATTTAATCAATTTTAGAATAAGGCTGTAATGTAACAACATTTGGAAAAAGTCAAGGGGTCTGAATACTTTCCGTATGCATTGTATGTTCAGCATATTGTGAGTTTGACACTGATGACTTCTGGCCCACAGACTGAACTAACACACATCTGGGTTCTGCTGTCTCTGTCTCTTTCTGTTCTCAGGGAAAATGAGCAGTAGGAAAGAAGAGAGAACAGACAAGCTGCCTGAGAGGACAGATAGAAACAGGTAGACAGACGGATGGACGGACGTGTGTATGACATCTGTCCTTTATTCTGTTACTGGTTGTATTCAGATGTGTTTGTTATCCTTGTGCATTTTAATGAAAATAAATAACAATTGATTGGATTTATAAAGCACTTTTTTTTAGTAAGTCAATTAAGGACAAATTCTTATTTACAATGACGGCCTGTCCAGAGGTGGAGACAACAGTAAAATAGAACACAACTCACAGACATCACGAGATCAGCAAGACAGATATACACTACCAGTCAAAAGTTTGGACACACCTACTCATTCAAGTTATTAATTAATTTTTTTTAGCAGACGCTCTTATCCAGAGCGACTTACAGTTAGTGAGTGCATACATTTTTATACTGGCCCCCCGTGGGAAACGAACCCACAACCCTGGCGTTGCAAGCGCCATGCTCTACCAACTGAGCTACAGGGGACTACTTTTTCTTTATTTTTACTATTTTCTACATTGTCGAATAATAGTGAAGACATCAAAACTATGAAATAACACACATGGAATCATGTAGTAACCCAAAAAGTGTTAAACAAATCAAAATATATGTTATATTTGAGACTCAAGGTAGGGGTGGTATACAGAAGATAGCCCTATTTGGTAAAAGACCAAGTCCATATTATGGCAAGAACAGCTCAAATAAGCAAAGAGAAACGACAGTCCATCATTACTTTAAGACATGAAGGTCAGTCAATTCGGAACATTTGAAGAACTTTGAAAGTTTCTTCAAGTGCAGTCGCAAAAACCATCAATCGCTATGATGAAACTGGCTCTCATGAGGACTGCCACAAGAAAGGAAGAGTTACCTCTGCTGCAGAGGATAAGTTCATTAGAGTTAACTGCACCTTAGATTGCAGCCCAAATAAATGCTTCACAGAGTTCAAGTAACAGACACATCTCAACATCAACTGTTCAGAGGAGACTGCGTGAATCAGGCCTTCATGGTCGAATTGCTGCAAACAAACCACTACTAAAGGACCCCAATAAGAAGAAGAGACTTGCTTGGGCCAAGAAACATGAAAAATTGACATTAGACCGGTGGAAGTCTGTCCTTTCGTCTGATTAGTCCAAATTTGAGATTTCTGGTTCTAACCGCTGTGTCTTTGTGAGACGCAGAGTAGGTGAACGGATGATCTCCACATGTGTGGTTCCCTCCGTGAAGCATGGAGGAGGAGGTGTGATGGTGTGGGGGTGCTTTGCTGGTGACACTGTCAGTGATTTATTTAGAATTCAAGGCACACTTAACCAGCATGGCTACCACAGCATTCTGCAGTGATACGTCAGCCCATCTGGTTTGTGCTTAGTGGGACTATAATTAGTTTTCCAACAGGACAATGACCCAACACACCTCCAGGCTGTGTAAGGGCTATTTGACCAAGAAGGAGAGTGATGGAGTGCTGCATCAGATGACCTGGCCTCCACAATCACCCAACCTCAACTCAATTGAGAAGGTTTGGGATGAGTTGGTGTCACGGATACAGCCGAGGCTGCCCCTCCTCCTTGCTCGGGCAGGCTTCGGCGTTCGTCGTCACCAGAGTACTAGCTGCCACCGATCGATGTTTCTGTGTCACACTAGTCCTGTCTTTATTATTCACACCTGTTACTCATTAGGCTTATTGGTTTCCCTATATTACCTCTGTTTTCCCTCCTGGGTTTGTACGTGATTGTTCGTTGTTACGTCGTCTGTTGAGCTGTTGTTTTTGCTCTTCCTGTGTGGAGGGTTTGCTATGGTTTACTTTGTGTTTAGTAAAGCCATACTTTGCTCAGTTCTGTGTCCTGCGCCTGATTCCATTTCACCACTTCACCCAGACGCTGACAGTTGAACCGCAGAGTGAAGGAAAAGCAGCCAACAAGTGCTCAGCATATGTGGGATCTCCTTCAAGACTGTTGGAAAAGCATTCCAGGTGAAGCTGGTTGAGAGAATGCCAGAATGTGCAAAGCTGTCATCAAGGCAAAGGGTGGCTACTTTGAAGAATCTAAAATATAACATATATTTTGATTTGTTTAACACTTTGTTGGTTACTACATGATTCCATATGTGTTATTTCATAGTTTTGATGTCTTCACTGTTATTCTACAATGTAGAAAATAGTAAAACTAAAGAAAATCCCTTGAATGAGTAGGTGTGTCCAAACTTTTGACTGGTACTGTACGTACATGGCAACAGTGCTAATATCTCTGTGTACATGTACGCAGTCAAACAGGTTTGGATGAGGAAGTTCATTTATCTGTTGATTAGAAACCATAGTGCTCATCAGATCTGTTGTTACTCAGACTTGTAGGAAAACCTCTGAGTTTGAGCACCTATTTTTGTACATTTTGTAATGTCATTGAGCTTGAACCAGATATGAAGGAGAGGGACCAACATGAAGAGGAAATGGGCAGAACGGTGGAAGACTCGGGGATTGAACCTCTGCCACTAGGATCCGTCCTGAGTCTGGGGCACTAGGACACCACCAGACCAAACTCAAACTAGTCATGGAACAGATAAAGTAATTTATTTTACAGTTCAACCTGCCCAGAGGTCCACATGAAGGAGGAGCAAGGTATGTTGGACCAGTTTTACTAACTTTTAAATTTGAGGGGCAGTTTTTCCAGATTAAGCCTAGTCCAAAACTAAAACACTTTTCATGGAGATTCTCTATTGAGAATGTGTGATTCAATTGTTTGGGTAAAAATGTAAACACACGGCAACGTATGTAGGATCATACAATTTAGAATTTAGTATATACATATTCACTGTTTGAGATCTCTTGCCATAACGCCTACCACACCATTTAAGGCCCACAGAGTGACGTATGCACTACCGTACAGGTACATTTTTCGCCATTTTAATAGCTGGGGTTACCTTGTGTCGTCGATTGATAATGAACATGGAAGTAAGTTTATCAGCTAATATCATAACTTGTTAAATGTTTACTATTATATATATGTTGTGTACTGGAAGCATATAATTTAACTTTCTCTGATGTGGTGGTTTCCATCCTGAGCAGCGCACGTGAGGTAGACTAGTCCTCAATTTTCCGACCATGCTTAGCATCAACAGTACATCATAACAGATACTACCGAAGAATGTTGTGAAGATATGTGATGATATGGCTAGTCAACAGACATCCAAGCTACAGTACTTTGTTCTGATCTGTTGCTTGTGTTACATTTGAATATATGATTTGAATGTTTTTGAAGTTTTGGATGAGGCATGCTAATGAAACAGCAAAACCATGTGTGGAGCAGACCATAGGGGCAAAACGTTCAGTGATTCACACATACACTATATTACAACACAGCTTTTTGAAAAATGTATTAACAAGTGTTTAGATTTGGCCTTGGTTGATTTTTTGGTGACGAGAATTTGGTGTTGCAGCCACCATTGTCGAACTCAGAGCTGGGACTGACATGCTTAGCCTAAAATTGTACAGAGTTTTTAAAGATAAAATAAGCATATTGTTATGAAAACGTGTTGAGGCTATATACTGCTATTTTATAGGTATCGTAGTATTGTGTATTAAGTTTGGTTCAATGTTTCATCTCTATTGCATGGCCTTTTCAGACAGATGTTTTATTGCATCGTGGTTGTAGGACAGATGTTTTTATTACCTAATGGCGTCTTGTTTTCTTCTTCTACTTCTCAATCATATTAACATGTTTTGATTACTTATTACAATGTAATAAATGATAACCCAATTTAAAGAATAAACACAATTTACAATGTGATCATTCTGTAATGTGTAGCAACATGTGACGTTATGCCAACATGTGAAGATATAGAGACTTGCTTTAATGTTGCAACATGTTGTTCAGATCTCAGCAGAGCAACCTGACCAGGCAGTCCCAGAACCCCTCTCTGGAGAGACCAACCCTCCTCCCAGCACCACCCCTCATCCTATGTGTTGTGTTTCAGGGTCCAGTCCAGTGTGAAGACAACCACTCAGGTGATCCTGGAGAGGTGGTCTACGACACAGACACATTTCCCATCAGACATCAGCCTCCTGTGAGTAAAGTGTGACTGTTCAGAGACCTTCAGTTCATATCTGGCTGTTGTCTGGCTGTCTGACCTGTTTCTGTAGATACCTGAACATGGTGACACACACACACACACTTGTACAGCTAACCTTGTGGGGACACACTATTCAGTCCCATTCAAAATCCTATTTTCCCTAACCCTAAACCTAACTCTAATCCATACTCTTACCCTAAACCTAGCTCCTAACCTTAACCCTAAACCCCCTAGAAATAGCATTTGACCTCGTGGGGACTAACAAAATGTCCCCAGTTGGTCAAATGTTTGTTTGTTTACTATTCTTGTGGGTACTTCTGGTCCCCACAAGAATAGTAAACACATCCACACACACACACACACACACACTTAGAAGAACGATGTCTCAGGAACATCTTTATTTTTGGCAAATAATCAGTGACTTGTTGTGATTAAAAACATTTTTCAGACACATTGATACTGTAGGTTACTATGTGTTGTGTTGCAGGGTCCAGTCCAGTGTGAAGACAACCGCTCAGGTGATCCTGGAGAGGTGATCTACGACACAGACACATTTCCCATCAGACATCAGCCTCCTATAATAATAATATGCCATTTAGCAGACGCTTTTATCCAAAGCGACTTACAGTCATGTGTGCATACATTTTTACATATGGGTGGTCCCGGGGATCGAACCCACTACCCTGGCGTTACAAGTGCCATGCTCTACCAATTGAGCTACAGAGGACCACTCTGTAGCTCTGTGAGTAAAGTGTGACAGTTCATCCTCCTAGATCTATCCGCTGCCTTCGACACTGTGAACCATCAGATCCTCCTCTCCACCCTCTCAAGGTTGGGTGCCAACTCCTGGAAAGATTCCTGGCCATGGGGAGGAAGAAAACTCTGTCAAACTGCAGCAACCTTGTACTTAATTATATTTTAAAGAAGGGGGGTTTCCTATACACAGAGAAAGCAACATGATTGGACAATAAAACTCAGGGCTGAGCTTGCTTGATGCAGGTTTGCACCGTGTAAGTGTAGTCCTGCCCTATGCCTACTAAAGAATTAACTCACAGTCTGTCAGCTATTGTGTTTATTGATTAATTCCAGTTAATAATTTGGCATTGAAAAAGTCTAGGTAGCCTAGTCAGCCCAAGTTTGAATATAAACCACATTTGATCCCATTCACATTTTCTCACAAACAAATGGCCTATAAACACACAATGTTACTGCTTTATTTACCCTGCCTTGAGGGACAGGGCACATAGTAGGCTATCAAATCAAATCAAATGTTATTTGTCACATGTGCCGAATACAACAGGTGTAGACCTTACAGTGAAATGCTTACAAGCCCTTAACCAACAATGCAGTTATTAGAAAGAATACAAAAAAAAATACAATATAAAATAATACGAAATAAAAGTAACAAATAATGAAAGAGCAGCAGTAAAAATAACAATAGCGAGGCTATATACAGGCTATACTATGCAGCTCCTGCTTTTGTTAGTAGTAGCAGCCTACAGTTGATCAGACAGAAAACTAGTGCAAAACAGCATGTGAGATCGCTGATGTTTCGGCGTACAGGCTGCTGCATTTATGTATTAGCTGTGTTCGAATAATCATACTAACCGCACTAACAGTACTATTTGTGACATAAATTGAGTATGTAGCATACAGTATGTTAGTATGGGTATTCGAACACCGCTCATGTCTACCAGATGCGTCAAACTCTGCGTTCCGGCGGAAGTCAGCCAGGCTGAGGCGTGAGTGGTGGGGAGGGGGAGGGCGGCGTGAGTGGTGGGGAGGGGGAGGGCGGCGTGTGTGATGCGTCACTGCCTGATAGTCAGACAGTGTTGCCAATTTAGCGACTTTGTCGCTATATTTAGTGACTTTTCAGACCCCTCTAGTGACACATTTTCAAAAAAGCCACTAGTGACAAATCTAGCGAACTTTTCTGGTGTTATTGGAGACTTTTGGAGACTCTGACGTGAAAGCAGGTATCGTTCTTACTCTTCTCAACGAGCAGCGGGTGCTTTGTTACCCCAGTCCCAAAGCACTCACAAGCGGCCCAGTCCTCGCGCAGCAGTCAGAGCAGGAGATGTTCACCCCTCCGCGTCCAGACTGCAAATGAATCGCGCATGCGGGAAGCCGCAGCTGGCTGATGTAAATGTAGGGTGTTTTTTACTCACTTTTTTGTCTCTCCCATGAATTAATTCCTCTCTCCTACAGCGTCCATCAAAATTACATGCACATGGCCAATTGTGCAAATTATTAAAGCGACTTTTAGGACAGCCAATAGCTACTTTCCTTACTGAGGCGTTGGCAACACTGACAGTGAAATATACAGTATATATTTTTAAGAGAAATGCCATGGCGGCGGTGCAATTTAGAAGTAGCCCCAAAACCCGCGACCAATACATTTTCACCCTCGGCATCTTTTTCAAAGTAGCCCAATTTAGCAGGAAAACCCCGGACATGGCAAAGTTGCTTGACCATGGAGTCAGGAGCATTTTCTTGCTGTTCACTCTGCATGGTTAAATGGATGCAACAATGTTGGTGACATGCTGCTTTCCACAAGCGTTCTATACACTATTACTTTGTATCTTACTGTCTGCTAGTTTGTCTTTTTTTAGCATGGTGTTGCAAAAATAATTAGTGTTAGCCGCTAATGCTAATCTAGTTAGCTGGCTAGTTAGCTTGCTAAATGTGCTAAGAGTCAGAGCAAACATAGCTAGCTAGCTAATACTGCCTGGTACCAGTGCTGGTGTAGGCCTAGATAAGCATGTTTGTGCAACGGTATCTTATCAGAGAGGAATAGGCGAAGCATGAAATGTTGGCTAGCTATATGAGGTAAGAAAACAACATGTAATGTAACATCTATTTAGGGTCACCTGGATGGTTCCTACCCTGTCAATAATTCCTCCCTGTTTTATTATTTTGTTGCCTTATCAAACAATGGTTTCAAGGTGCTGCCCACTATATTCCAACTATAGAATTAGAATAATCATTCTATTTCCATGATGCCAACAGTTCATCAATTAACTAGGCCTAGATCTTTTGCCCAAATCATGCTGCGTGGCAGTGTGGAAATGCAGAAAATGCATAAATTGATGACAATGCTGAAAAAATATGTTGTTTGCAGTTGGATTGAACAGTATAAAAAATTCAGAATGGAGTAAGCCCCATTGAAATTACTTATAATTTGTGTTGCTGCCACATTTAGAACTTATACCATCATTTAGAATAAATACCGTCATACAGTAATAAAAATATTGTGATATAATTTGTCCATATCGCCTTCCCCTGGTCTATGCTATTAAAATGTGGGTCAAAAGGGAAATAAAAGTATTATGAGTTTTTCAGGGGCTAAGGAGGACACTCTACTGGTATCTACCGGTGTCGCCCCTATGCTATGCTGCCTGCTATGTACTGGAGTCATCCTAGTTGACTAGCTAGCTAGCACAGTGTTCTTTGCTCCCACCTGCTAAACACCTGCCGTCACCATCATTAACAGAACTGCGGAAAAACAGTGCCCTACATGCGGGGCCGATGGACACTCTACCGCTGTCCTAGCTAGCTACCGGTGCAGTGTTGCCAACTCCTCAGTAAGGAAAGTAGCTATTGGCTGTCCTAAAAGTCACTAGAAGTCGCTAAATGACGTCATCGTCTAATTTGCATAATTGGCTATGTGCATGTAATTGTGATGGACACTATAGGAGAGAGGAATAACGTTGTGGGAGAGACATTTTTTTGATTGTTTTTTTTGTATACAATCTACATTAACAATCTAAATGGACCAAAAGCACTTAGTAGTGGAGATGTTGATGTTGAAGTGTCAATGAGCAAGACAGAGGCAAAATGGTACAGAGATGGCAGGAGCAGTGGAATAGAAATAATAAGGGAAGGCATTTATTTCAGGTACAGAGGAAAGTCAGGGAGGGGAGGATGGCAGGAAGGGCCAGAAGAGAGGAGGCTACAGGCTTTTACAAGATTAAGGGTGGGACACAGCCAGTTGAATAAGACATTAAACGTGATAGGAAAGCATCCATCAGGAAAGTGTGATTATTGTCAGGAAATAGAGACTGTGTAGCATGTATTGCTACAGTGTGGGCAGTATCAGAGGGAAAGAGAGAGGATGAGATTTAGTATGAGGGAGAAGGGGATACAGGAAATTAGTTTAAAGAGTATATTGAGCAGAACGTCATTAGATATAGTCTCAAATATTTTGTTATCTTTTTAAAGAGAAACGTGGTTGGAAGGTAGGATTTAGTTTCTCCCTGTCTCTGGCCCACATTCCAGTACGGTAGGTGGCGGTAATGCACCATAATGTTAGATGCCAACCGCCGATAAACCCCACTGAAGAAGAAGTAAATCGACCCCAAAAAAATAAGGGCGGGATCAGCCTGCGGCGGCTTCCCACATGCGTGGTTCATTTGCAGTCTGGACGCGGAGGGGTGAACATCTCCTGCTCTGACTGCTGCGCGAGGACTGGGCCACCTGTGAGTGCTTTGGGACGGGGGTGGGGCCCACGGCAGCACCCGCTGCTCATTGAGAAGAGTAAGAACGATACGTGCTTTCACATCAGAGTCTCCAATAACACCAGAAAAAGTCGCTAGTCGATTTTTTGAAAATGTCGCTAGAGGGGTCTGAATACTCGCTAAATATAGTGACTAAGTCGCTAAATTGGCAACACTGTAACCGGTGTTGTCGCCCCTGCCTTTTCTTCTGTGGGGTTTATGGTCGGTTTGCATCCAATGTTAAGGTGCATTACCGCCACTTACTGTACTGGAACGCCCCCGCCTGTGTTCCGGAGTCCTAGCTTAAAAATGGACTAATAGAAGTATAAAGAGCAGTTCCGCAGGAACGCCCCGAATTGCGGGCCGCAATTGCACCCTCCTTCTTTATTCTGGTATTTATTAAGCAAGCGTGATAACACATCACTCCCAACAGACACAAGTACAAACTCTTAGCTATGGTGAGGAGCGTGTGCGCATTCTGATGATGGATGTAATTTTCTTCTTCTTCGATGGTGTTTAACGGCGGTTGGTATCCAATGTTAATGGTGCATTACCGCCACCAGCTGGACGGGGTATTGAATTAGAAACGAAAAAAACATTGCGGGAAAGGGGGAAAACGACATCATACAAAATAAAACACGTCAACTACGAAACCCATCCCACTTTTTCATTCACAGTCCACTCCAAAATACACCCATCCCTACACAGGCTCAGGGGCCTGTGATGGCGGTACATTCACCGACGGGATTTCTTGCACGGCCTCAGCTGTGAAATCACGAAGACCCAAAAAACGTTCAGAGGCATTCACAACGATTCCAATTTTCTTAGACTTATTCTACGCTTGTGCTGTACAGTTTATGACCATTGCAATAAATAATACAAAGTCCACCTTTTTAACATGTAACCTTTTTAACATGTAGCATTTCACTATCCCTCGGTTGATGAGAAACCTTAACTGGTCGTGGAGCGTGTACCATTGTTCCTTCCCCGCCACTCGTTCCTTCCAATCTTCTTACCGCCTCCAGATAGGAGACACGCTGGACACTCCTTACCCTTGCCACTGTAACCGGTGTGAAATGGCTAGCTAGTTAGCGGTGCGCGCTAGTAGCATTTCAATCGGTGACGTCACTCGCTCTGAGACCTTGAAGTAGTTGTTTCCCTTGCTCTGCAAGGGCCGCGGCTTTTGTGGAGCGACGGGTAACGGTGCTTCGATGGTGACTGTTGTCGATGTGTGCAGAGGGTCCCTGGTTCAAGCCCAGGTAGGGGCGAGGAGAGGGACGGAAGCAACACTGTTACGTTGATGCTGTTGACCCGGATCACTGGTTGCTGCGGAAAAGGAGGAGGTCAAAAGGGGGTTGAGTGTATAGTTTCCCTTCATCTGGCATACGATACTCTTCCCTTCTGCACACACTTGACATATGACCAAGTCTTTTACATTTATGACACAGAAGGGGCTTGTGCACAAAAGCTCTTACAGGGTATCTCATGAATCCTAACTTTATATGAGAAGGGAGAGACTCTTCATCAATGAACAGTAGCATGGATGAAGTGAATTTATTTTCTCCTTCCACCATACAGGTCAATCAACATGCACCAACCACTCCATCGATGTCTTCAGTTATATCCTCTGCCTTTACTTCTTGCACCACTCCAGAAATAACCCCCTTGATAGGCGCCCTGCTACGAAAATCCATACAGGAAACATTCCACTCCGATATCTTTTTGAATCTTAAAACACGCTCCGCAGACACACAAAAAAATCTAAATAAGACCACTTCTTTCTTGTATGGTAATTTTCACTATACCGATTGAGCTTTTAAAGCTTCGCTCGCGAGTGACTTCATCACACTTAAATGACGTCATAATTAATTTACATGACGCAATATTCAACAAGTACCCAAGATTTGAACACAACTCCTAACTCAGGTCAGTGCCCTTATCTAAATAATTATTCCAATGGTCATGAATCTTGATCATCTCCAACCCCCAGCCCATTGACTACAATACACCATTGTCACCAATATATTGACCACAAGAGGTCACTCAATAGATAAGGATGGCAAACAGAAAGTTTAATTTAGCAGAGGTTAATTCACAACGATGCTGTACACTTAACAGTACTCATATCGGGTCACCACTCACTGTACTGTTTAGAGCTCGCAAGAAAGACATTTCACTGTACTTGTGCACATGACCTTGAAACTTGATATTGGGTCACTGTACTACTGTACTATTTTGTTTGCTTGATTAATATCCATATATTTTCAATAATGGAATTTAAACATTACATCGGTGAACTTTCCAATACTAAAATAGGTTAGTGGTGAATGTTGTGATATTTAGTAACTGTTCTGTATCAGGCTACCACAATATGAGTGCTGAAAGGAAAACACTGGCTGAGTAGTACTTGAAAAACGTTTGATATTGATAAGAGTTTCTTAAATATAAGGCAACTCAATGCAGTAGGTCAACATGTTGGGTTATCATAGGCAGTGAGGGATTGTAGGGTTCTGGAGGGACATGGTTTTGTGTTAGATCGTCACTCAGTGTCAGATCCTGAACATGCCAAGGAAGGTGGACTGAGGCTTGAGGACAAGCCCAGCAGATTTCCTGGGAATGGAGAGTTCCAGAGTGGATCCTGGCTCCAGGTAATGGACACCTGGGAGATAAACACCAGTAACTTCAGCACTGGGTGTAGTAGTGCAGTAATTGTGTTCCGTATTATAAGTAATTCATTTGAATGTCGTTTGTAACACACACTGGCCGGGGGGTTGGGTACACTCACCGGCTGTGAAGCAGGTGTTTTGGGCCACAGTGATGTTGCTGGGCATACTCTGTATGCATTTCATCAAGATGGTCTCCATACCATGTAGACGCTTCTTGATCACATGACCCATAGTCCATGTGGTGTCTTTATACAGCACCTGTACACAAACACAGTGATGGTATAGAGAGGACCTTGGCTTGACAGCCTCTCAAGAGATGACAATGTCTAGTTTTAATAGGCTACCTGACTGTAGATGAAGTAAGTCCCTTCGGTTACCACGGTGACCTTTTCTCCAGAGACCTGCAGCCCCTCCCCTAGACGACTCAGTCCTAGAGCCCATTTTACCAGAGTGTAGTCATCTTCATCTGAGACAACATAGTGGTTAAAAACATGGAGTGTATGTGTGTGTATGTATGTTGGAGACAAAATAATGTTGGAGAGTATTGTAGTTAATGCAAAGCCCCGTTTATACCTGGTTCTAACATGCATCCTTTTTCCTGATGTTGTCCACATTCCGAATGTGCCCACATTTTTAGACAGGTGTAGATGACTAAACAGGGCTATAGTGTGTGTGAGAGAGAAAGAGAATGTACAGTATAGATGTGATGTCCGTGTACATTCGACTCACCATATGAGTGTGATGACAGAGGAACAAGGTGAAGAAAGGCACTCCTCCCTGCTGGATGAAATGGAAATTATAAAATATTAAGCAAGTTGTGCGTGTATGTGTATGTGTGTGTGTATGTGTGTGTCGGTAGAGACTGACCAGTGCGCCGCTGCCTCCGTCTCCCATTTCTTGAAATCTCCCTCTTTCCTCGAATCCCATTCCATTGTGTATGTCTGTGAGAGTCAGATATCTGTGTCAAATGCCAGATGACATCAGATGTGAACCTCATAGTGTGACAAGAATCAGTTGTTTCAGAAATGTAGTAAACAATCACATAATTGTCATATTTTTCCAGACTTCAACTCCATTGAGAAGTGTGGTGGATAATAAGCCTTATTGCTCGAACACCTAAGCATTAATAACTTCAAAATAGCCCAGTAGCCTAAGAATATGAATTGATGATGTCTCATAAGTTCTCGAAAACATACTTTACACATCACCTGATAGTGTGATAGGAATCAAATGTTTCAGATATGTGGTAAACAGGGTTGGGTAGGCTACTTTCTAAGTGTAATCCGCTCGAGTTACTAGTTACCTGTCCAAAATTGTAATCAGCAACGTAACTTTTGGATTACTCAAACTCAGTAACATAATCGGATTACTTTCTTTTACTTTTGGATAACTTTCCCCTTAAGTGGTATTAGAAGAAGACAAAAATGATCCATAAAACGCATTTGGTGTGTCATCATAGTGGTCTCTGTCTTGTGGTCAGACTCTGTCAGGCTGAACAAACTTAAACTTGCACCTATTTTCGATGCTGAATGTCATTGAGAAAACAGAAAGGTATGATCATGTATTTTTTCACAAACATCCTTTCTGGCTTTAAAAGTAATCCAAGAAGTAATCATCTAGTTTTTCAAAAGTATCTGTAATCTGATTTCAATATTTTTGCAGTTTTTTTGTAATCACATTACATGTAACAACTCCCCAACCCTGGTGGTAAACAATGAAGTCATTTTCCAGACTTCAACTCTACTGAGAAGTGTGGTGGAATAGGCCTTATTGTTCTAAGCATTAACAAGCATCTTGATTCATTACTTCAAAATCTAAAACGGCCTAGTGGGTAAGCCTAAGAATATTTATTGACTTCTTGTAAATTCTCAAAAACCTAGACCTACTTTACACATCAAGCAAAGTTTCACAATAGTGTTTTCTTTTTCGTGTAGACTATAACCTATTAGTAAATGTATGAACTCACCTACCCCGCAGCGAGAGCTATCAGCAGATGATTCCTTTCTGTCCCCGCACACCAGACTGGTCCACTGACGCAGCTCCCGCAGTTCGACCTGAATCTCTCTGACCCGGTTGGACTGCAGGACCATTAGGCAGGCCAAGAACAGCGACACAGCGTACAGCAGATATGAGCCATAAAAATGTACTGTATAACGGTTTGTCATTATGTCACAAAGGCATACCAACTGTTACGAGGACGAGGGGATGGCGTCCTTTTTCAATGAAGGCTTTGTCAGGGCCGTAATGATCCCGTTATAATGTGTACTTTCACTTTCTGAATGTCATCATCGCATTATTTGGAAAATGATGACTCATACAGTCTCGGATTACAAAACTGCTATGAAGACCTGGAGGACCTGTGAAAACAAAGTGATAGGCCACAGAAGGCCAATAGGACTATCCTACATTGAAGTCTAAAGCTAAAGTTAATGTCTTGTCTTTATTAAATGTTTATACTTGTTTTGAGAAAGGCAGTGACCAAGACAAGCAAGTAGTTCATAAAAATAAAAATAACTGATTGTAATAACGGAATGAAAAGGGAATACAGTTCAGTGGGGTTGCAGCACTGCAGTCTACATTATAATGAATTAATGTACATTACCAGTCAAAAGTTTGGACACACCTACTCATTCAAGGATTTTTCATTATTTTTTACTATTTTCTACATTGTAGAATAATAGTGGAGACATCAAAACTATGAAATAACACATATGGAATCATGTAGTAACCAAAAAAGTGTTAAACAAATCAAAATATATTTTATATTTGAGGACAGCTTTGCACACTCTTGGCATTCTCTCAACCAGCTTCATGAGGTAGTCACCTGGAATGCATTTCAATTAACAGGTGTGTTTGTTAAAAGTTAATTTGTGTAATTTCTTTCCTTCTGAATGCGTTTGAGCCAATCAGTTGTGTTGTGACAAGGTAGGGGTGGTGTACAGAAGATAGCCTTATTTGGTAAAGACCAAGTCCATATTATGGCAAGAACAGCTCAAATAAGCAAAGAGAAATGACAGTCCATCATTCCTTTAAGACATGAAGGTCAGTCAATATGGAACATTTCAAGAACTTTGAAAGTTTCTTAAAGTGCAGTCACAAAAACCATCAAGCGCTATGATGAAACTGGCTCTCATGAGGACCGCCACAGGAAAGGAAGACCCAGAGTTACCTCTGCTGCACCTAATAAGTTCATTAGAGTTAACTGCACCTCAGATTGCAGCCCAAATAAATGCTTCACAGAGTTCAAGTAACAGACACATCTCAACATCAATTGTTCAGAGGAGACTGTGTGAATCAGGCCTTCATGGTCGAATTGCTGCAAAGAAACCACTACTAAAGGACACCAATAAGAAGAAGAGACTTGCTTGGGCCAAGAAACACGAGCAATGGACATTAGACCGGTGGAAATCTGTCCTTTGGTCTGATGAGTCCAAATTTGAGATTTTTTGTTACAACCGCCGTGTCTTTGTGAGACGCAGAGTAGGTGAACGGATGATCTCCGCATGTGTGGTTCCCACCGTGACGCATGGAGGAGGAGGTGTGATGGTGCTTTGCTGGTGACACTCAGTGATTTATTTAGAATTCAAGGCACACTTAACCAGCATGCCTACCACAGCATTTTGCAGCGATACGCCATCCCATCGGGTTTGCGCTTAGTGGGACTATCATTTGTTTTTCAACAGGACAATGACCCAAAATACACCTCCAGGCTGTTTAAGGGCTATTTGACCAAGAAGGAGAGTGATGGAGTGCTGCATCAGATGACCTGGCCTCCACAATCACCCGACATCAACCCAATTGAGATGGTTTAGAATTAGTTTGTATTTGTATTTGCATTTATTATGGATCCCCATTAGCTGCTGCCAAGGCAGTAGCTACTCTTCCTGGGGTCCAGCAAAATTAAGGCAGTTATACATTTAAAAAACATTACAATACATTCATAACAGATTTCACAACATATTAAGGGTGTGCCCTCAGGCCTCTACTCTACTACCACATATCTATAACACAAAATCATGTGTACATGTGTGTATAGTGCGTATGTTATTGTGTGTTTGTATGCATGTGTCTATGTTTGTGTTGCTTCACAGTCCCCGCTGTTCCATAAGGTGTATTTTTATTTGTTTTTTAATCTTACTGCTGGCATGAGTTACTTGATGTGGAATAGAGTTCCATGTAGTCATGGCTCTATGTAGTACTGTGCGCCTCCCATAGTCTGTTCTTGACTTGGGGACTGTGAAGAGACCTCTGGTGGCATGTCTTGTGGGGTATGCATGGGTGTCCCAGCTGTGTGCCAGTAGTTCAAACAGACAGCTCGGTGCATTCAACCTGTACCTCTCACAGATCAAGTAGTGATGAAGTCAATCTCTCCTCCACTTTGAGCCAGGAGAGATTGACATGCATATTATTAATGTTAGCTCTCTGTGTACAGTTGTGGTCAAAAGTTTTGAGAATGACTCAAGTATTGATCTTCACAAAGTTTGCAGCTTCAGTGTTTTTAGATATTTTTGTCAGATGTTACTATGGTACACTGAAGTATAATTACAAGCATTCCATAAGTGTCAAAGGCTTTTATTGACAATTACATTAAGTTTATGCAAAGAGTCAGTATTTGCAGTGTTGACCCTTCTTTTTCAAGACCTCTGCAATCCGCCCTGGCATGCTGTCAATTAACTTCTGGGCCACATCCTGACTGAAGGCAGCCCATTCTTGCGTAATCAGTGCTTGGAGTTTGTCAGAATTTGTGGGTTTTTGTTTGTCCACCCGCCTCTTGAGGATTGACCACAAGTTCTCAATGGGATTAAGGTCTGGGGAGTTTCCTGGCCATGGACCCAAAATGTCAATGTTTGGTTCCCCGAGCCACTTAGTTATCACTTTTGCCTTATGGCAAGGTGCTCCATCATGCTGGAAAAGGCATTGTTCATCACCAAACTGTTCTTGGATGGTTGGGAGAAGTTGCTCTCGGAGGATGTGTTGGTACCATTCTTTATTCATGGCTGTGTTCCTAGGCAAAATTGTGAGTGAGCCCACTCCCTTGGCTGAGAAGCAACCCCACACATGAATGGTCTCAGGATGCTTTATTGTTGGCATGACACAGGACTGATGGTAGCGCTCACCTTGTCTTCTCCAGACAAGCTTTTTTCCGGATGCCCCAAACAATCGGAAAGGGGATTCATCAGAGAAAATGACTTTACCCCAGTCCTCAGCAGTCCAATCCCTGTACCTTTTGCAGAATATCAGTTTGTCCCTGATGTTTTTCCTGGAGAGAAGTGGCTTCTTCACTGCCCTTCTTGACACCAGGCCATCCTCCAAAAGTCTTCGCCTCACTGTGCGTGCAGATGCACTCACACCTGCCTGCTGCCATTCCTGAGCAAGCTCTGCACTGGTGGTGGCCCGATCCCGCAGCTGAATCAACATTAGGAGGTGGTCCTGGCGCTTACTGGACTTTCTTGGGCGCCCTGAAGCCTTCTTCACAACAATTGAACCTCTCTCCTTGAAGTTCTTGATGATCCGATAAATGGTTGATTTAGGTGCAATCTTACTAGCAGCAATATCCTTGCCTGTGAAGCCCATTTTGTGCAAAGCAATGATGACGGCACGTGTTTCCTTGCAGGTAACCATGGTTAACAGAGGAAGAACAATGATTTCAAGCACCACCCTCCTTTTAAAGCTTCCAGTGTGTTATTCTAACTCAATCAGCATGACAGAGTGATCTCCAGCCTTGTCCTCGTCAACACTCTCACCTGTGTTAAAGAGAGAATCACTGACATGATGTCAGCTGGTCCTTTTGTGGCAGGGCTGAAATGCAGTGGAAATGTTTTTTGGGGGATTAAGTTCATTTTCCTGGCAAAGAGGGACTTTGCAATTAATTGCAATTCATCTGATCACTCTTCATAACATTCTGGAGTATATGCAAATTGCCATCATGAAAACTGAGGCAGCAGACTTTGTGAAAATTTATATTTGTGTCATTTTCAAAACTTTTGACCACGTTGGCCCTGTTCTGAGCCAATTGCAATTTTCCTAAGTCCGTCTTTGGGGCACCTGACTATATGACAGAACAGTAGTCCAGTTCAGAGCCGGCCCTGGACGTTCTGCCGCTCTAGGTGCGAGAAAAAAATCTGCCCTTTTCTTTAACAACGGGTATGTGATACCCTCACTCAATTCGAGCCCTGGTTTTAACCAAACACACCAAGCCCTTCCCAGGCACCGAGGTATTTAATCAGTGCATGCGACAGTATTGGAGTATTTGGCTATACCGACATCTATGGATAGCATAATTGTGTCTGTCAAACAGGTAGGCTTACCACTTATTTTTTGGAATAGGAAGAAATAGGCTCCAATTATATATGTAATTCTATGATTATGCCCATAAAAAATGTTGGTGCACGCGTGCACATATAATTTAGGAGGTCCCTTACCAGGCAGAAGGGAATTTTACTTTAACCCCGTGCATCGGAGAGTTACAATGTTGCTATCACTTTGCAGCCAACTACCTATAGTAGGAAACCGACTTTCTTATTAATAATATGCCACCTGTTATCCCACATGGCACGATCCCATTATTGTTTCAATTACAATAAAAATAACACTATTGTAGCGACCCGCACAGACAGCTGTGTGTTATGTGTTAGGCTAGTAGATGGTTGTGTTGTACCTACCAGTACCCAGTGTTCGCGGGGTCCGACATGTCAATCAACCTGCTATCTGCCAATCACGGGAATGCCTGGAATGTTCTGATGCCGGGCATCCTGGTGGTTGGCGGAGTGGCGTGGAGGGGGGTTGGGCAGGGGGATGGAGCATTGGAAGTTAAGACCAGGTTTAGCTTTTGTTCTCTCTCTTTTACGTCTGGGCTTCACAAGAGAAGGTCACGATTGGCTTGTGGGTTATCTTTCATTTATTTGGCGTGGGCTACGGCCAAACAGTAGCCTGTGTAAAGTTGGTTTAATAAACCGTCCATTCGTAAACTCAATCCTCTGTCTGGACAGTTGTTCTTTTATGATCTAGTCAGGTCATTACATTGGTGTCAGAAGTAAAAACGTTGATAAAAGTTAGCCAGCTAGCTAGCTGACTTCTGTGGCTAGCTACCGTAGGTGAGAACGGGGGTTGAAGATGCTTCGAGGGAATCCGAAAGTGAAGGTGGAGGTAGGGACGATTATGGCCAAGGAGGTGCGTGTGCATGGACGTCGGGGGTTCTGGCTGAGGAGATCGCCAGGGCATCGGAGCCCAGAGGCCGCTTGAGGGAGGACGTTAGAGTGATGGCGGCTGAAGCGGGCATGAGTGCTTTGTCGACTGTGTTTCGCGCGGATTCTGGTGGGCGGACCGAAGGGGAGTGACGTCGACGCGACGGGACGAGGAATCTGGGGCTCAGGATGTAAACAAACATGGCGGCGCCCAGTTCCCGGCTGCGTCCGTATCCGTTAAGACCCCGAAGTATTCCGGTAAGGCGGATTGGGAAGCTTTTCATGCTCAGTTTGAACTGTTAGCTCATTTTAGGGGGTGGTCGGATGAAGATAGGGCACTGCAGTTGGCTTTATGCCTCACGGATGAAGCTCTGGCCTGTTTGATATTGATTAGCCCCGAGGACAGACGTGATTATGGTGCTTTAGTGGGAGCACTGAGGAGGCGCTATGGACAGTGTGTACAGCCCGGGCTACTGCGCTCCGAACTGAGTAATAGACGCAGGCAGCCTGGAGAGCCTCTACGGGTGCTAGCTAATGACATTGAGAGCCTCTCTCGGCGGGCATATGCTCACATGCCCCCCTCCGTGCAGAGCGAGCTAGCACGGGACCAGTTCATACAGGCGCTCTCTCCTACGGAGCTGCGCATACAGACCCAGCTGGCTCATCCTGAGTCATTGCAGGTAGCCTTGGAGATGGCTTTGGAGAGGGAGCTGGTGTGGGCTGGGGCTTCAGCTGGGGCTTTGGTGGGGGTGCAGGAGACAGACCCTCTGTGCGAGCTGGGGGGCAGAGCAGCCCGGAGCCGGAAAAGCCTGCATGGGTGGCTGAAATGACAGAACTAATTCGTGCTGTGTCGCTACAGGCGGCACGAAACACACGCCCTGGTCCCAGGGTCTGCTGGGGTTGTGGCCAGCCAGGCCATCTGCGCCGAGATTGCCCCATGTCCCCCAGAGCTCAGGGAAACGGCTCGGGGTCCGCATAGACCGGGTAGTGCGGACCCCTGGCTTTCTATCCCAACCACCATCTTCTTCAGGAGGAGCCCACCGGCACAGACGGGGAAGCAAGGCTCCACTTCCCCCAGAAGCAGACGAGGGCAAGCGGATGGAGCCTGTTGTTGTGGTGGGCCGGACCTGTGTTGGGGACTTTGTCATGTCCCTGTCACTGTGGAGGGGGTGCCCTGCTCCGCCCTGGTGGACACTGGGTCCACAGTAACCCTGGTGAGGCCAGATATTGTGCCAGGTTGGACTCAGTGTGAGCCTACAACTGTGCAGCTCCGCACAGTCACAGGTGAGCTGGCACCCATGAAAGGGAAGGGAATAATGACTCTGACAGTAGGGGGCAGGACTGTGCGTCATCCTGTGTGGGTGGCGGCTGTGCAGGACCCTTGTATCCTGGGGTTGGACTTTCTTAGGAGCACAGGCTGCCAGTTAGACCTAAATAGGGGCACACTGAGCTTCCAGGGAGGGCCGGAGGTCACCATGGCCCCTAATGTCACATTCACTCAACCCAACAAACCCTTTACTCCAACAGTTAAAGCAGCAGAGACTCATGGCTGCCCCCCCTCCCCCACATCTGGGTGTGACTTTTCCCCAGGCATTAGGCTGTAGGTCTGTGTCCCGTCCCTGCTGCTGCCCCCATTCAGCCACGTCGACAGTCTGCAGCTCACAGCAGACAGGCCCGCTCGCCCGACACACTGTGGCACAGACCCCCTCCTCTGCACACAGCTCTCTCTCCCGTCCCTCTCTCCGTTCACAGTGGCAGCAGCCGTCTGCAGTACAGGGCCGACGGGACATGGCGTCGGCTGAATGGGGGCAGCAGCAGGGACGGGACACAGACCTACAGCCAGTGCTACAGTGGGTAGAGGCGCAGGTGAGGCCACCATGGGAAGAGGTGACAGCGCTCTCACTCACGACCAAAGGGTTGTGGTCAAAGTTTGAGCGACTGCGGCTGGCTGATGGCGTGTTACAGCGGGCATGGAAGGAGTCAGCTACGGGGAGGAGAGGTGGCAGGTGGTGGTCCCAAAAGCATTGCGGGAGGCTGTGCTCCAGAGTACTCATGGGGGGTGGGGACTGGACACTTTGGGGTCACAAAAACACTGCGCCGCCTCCGTCAGGGCTTTTACTGGGGGCAGCACAAGAGGGATGTGGAAGACTTTTGCCGCCGCTGTGACAACTGCACAGCGAGAAAGGGCCCCCCAGGCCGCTCTCATGCTCAGCTCCAACAGTTCCCAGTGGGGGCTCCCATGGAGAGGGTGGGAGTGGATGTAGTTGGGCCGTTCCCCACCACAGACAGTGGAAACCGCTGGGTGCTCACGGCCATGGACTATTTCACAAAATGGCCCGAGGCCTATGCTCTGCCTGACCAGGAGGCAGAGACCATCGTCGACGCCCTGACAGCGGGATGTTCAGCAGGTTTGGAGCTGCAGAGTCCATCCACAGCGACCAAGGCAGAAACTTTGAGTCCCGTGTGTTCGCCACCATGTGTGAGAGGCTGGGTATGCACAAGACCCGCACTACTCCTCTCCATCCTCAAAGTGATGGCCTTGTGGAGCGCTTCAACAAAAACGCTTGGACAGCAGCTGGCCATCGTCTCTTCCAAACACCAGCGTGACTGGGACAAGCACCTGCCTATGGTCCTCATGGCATGCCGCTCCGCTGTCCAAGACTCCACCTCCTGCACGCCTGCCCTCCTCATGCTGGGGAGAGAGATCCGTACCCCTGCGGAGATGGCGTTTGATCGGCCCCTGGATAGCCCTCATGTTTCCCCGGGGCCGGAGTATGCCCGGAGACTCCAGGACCGCCTGGAGACAGCCCACACCTTCGCCAGAGAGCAGCTGCTGAATGCAGGTGTGAGGCAGAAGAGGAACTATGACGTGCACACCCGGGGAAGGCACTTTGTGGCTGGGGAGCTGGTCTGGGTCTACAGCCCGCTAAGGAAAAAGGCAGATGCCCCAAGTTGGACAGTCACTGGGTGGGACCCTGCAGTGTCCTGGAGAGGGTAGGGGAGGTTGTTTACCGGGTGCGGCTTCCTCCCAGGGGGAGAAAGGTGACACTGCACCGGGACAGGTTAGCCCCATATAGAGGGGCCTCTTCTCCCCAAACCCCAGGAACCCCCACAATTCCCCTCTCTGGCAATGACATTCTCCAGGCACCCACCCCCAGGTGCCGCAGACAAGGCTCCAGACAGCCCACTCCCCCTGTGTCACCGCGTGGTTCCCCAGAGCCACGGACTGTATTACCCGTTCCCGCTTCCTTGTCCCCCCATGTCCTTGCCTTCATCCCCTGGTTCCCAGAGGGGCACTCTGCGGCCATCACAGCCACGCAGGCAAAGGAGACCTCCGGGTCGCTTCAGAGACTTTGTTTGTTCCCTCGGGGACGAGGGACTTTGTGGTGGGGGGGCTGTGTAGCGACCCGCACAGACAGCTGTGTGTTATGTGTTAGGCTAGTAGATGGTTGTGTTGTACCTACCAGTACCCAGTGTTCGCGGGGTCCGACATGTCAATCAACCTGCTATCTGCCAATCACGGGAATGCCTGGAATGTTCTGATGCCGGGCATCCTGGTGGTTGGCGGAGTGGCGTGGAGGGGGGTTGGGCAGGGGGATGGAGCATTGGAAGTTAAGACCAGGTTTAGCCTTTGTTCTCTCTCTTTTTACGTCTGGACTTCACAAGAGAAGGTCACGATTGGCTTGTGGGTTATCTTTCATTTATTTGGCGTGGGCTACGGCCAAACAGTAGCCTGTGTAAAGTTGGTTTAATAAACCGTCCATTCGTAAACTCAATCCTCTGTCTGGACAGTTGTTCTTTTATGATCTAGTCAGGTCATTACACTATTATATAACATATTTAACATATATTTTAATATTCCTGTAGAACTGTACAAAAGAGTGAGATCATTTGAGCTGTAGAAACAAGTGCTGTCATAAATGCATGGCGGGCCTCGTTTCGCTGGAGAAGTGTAAAAGAAGCTTTATGTCAATGACCCAGCCTTAACTAATTGTTTTTATTTACATAGCGAATTTCATTGTCCAACATCAGTTTCAGCATTTATTTATTTAGTCTCCGCCTAAAGTGGCCTCTTTCCTTTTCTTTGTCCTGATGTGGCCCAGCCTGCAGTACCATATCCCGTAAAGATCCATTCATATATTTTGGCCACTCACCGGGATCTTTTATGTTTTTTGTCTGGGAGTTGGATTTAACAGCAGCACCACCACTGTCATCGGGGACGGGGAGCGACAAATCTGAGTCCGGGTCCAAGATAGTAGGGTCTTCGCCGGCATTGTTTGGAGGTGTGGCTAGGAATGGTGCAACCACCTGTTCTTGTCCAGCCAGAGAGCTGTCATCATCAGTGGAAGTGCATGGCTCGAACTCCTCCGGGTTTCCCTCTTCGCTGCTAGAATCAGCGAACGGGGGCTTGTTGTTCTCCGCGAATGAATGGCCTGTCCTCAGAGGCTTGCCATTCTCCACACCAGCTGATGGACATTGCTGCAAACTGATACATTTCAGCAGCGAATTTCTTTGGTTTAGAGACTGCCTCTTTTCTCATTCATTTTTTTAAAATATTCGCTTCCTGATAGTTTTTGTCTCTTAGACATGGTAGCAAATTGTTTCAAATCTCTATAGTTTACCTTTAGCTAAAATTATATCCACTAGTAGTGGCTAGCTAACATTAACAGGCTAGGTTAGGCTACTGCCTTAATCACTAATAGTCTTCCTCATACACAAACATAAAAAACAAAACAATCATTTAATTGGCAGATTCATTTTTATTAATGTTTCACAATTGGATAATCCCATATAAACATACACATCACCATAGCTACCAAGGATAGTGGGAGTGAACTTGGGGAGAAGCGGGAATGGGGTGAGGGCGGGAACAGCAGCAACGCTATGAGCTGGTGGCTGGGGTGCCGTCTGCGGTGTAGCACCCGATCAGGGGCGCCGGAGGGCGGCAGCCAATTGTCAAAATGCCGCCCCAAATTCAAGTGCCACCATAGGCGGCTGCCTAATCTTGCCTAATGGGAGGGCCGGCCCTGGTCCAGGTGTGACAAAACTAGGGCCTGCTGGACCTGCCTTGTTGATAGTGTTGTTAAGAATGCAGAGCAACGCTTTATTATAGACAGATTCTCCCCATCCTAGCTACTGTTGTATCAACTTTTTGGACCATGACAGTTTACAATCCAGGGTACTCCAAGCAATTTAGTCTCCTCAACTTGCTCATTTTGCACATTATTCATTACAAGATTTAGTTGAGGTTTAGGGTTTAGTAAATGATTTGTCCCAAATACAATGCTTTTAGTTTTTGAAATATTTAGGACTAACTTATTCCTTGCCACCCATTCTGAAACTAACTGCAGCTCTTTGTTAAGTGTTGCTGTCATTTCAGTTGCTGTAGTAGCTGACGTGTATAGTGTTGAGTCATCCGCATACATAGACACACTGGCTTTACTCAAAGCCAGTGGCATGTCCTTAGTAAAGATTGAAAAAAGGAAGGGGCCTAGACAGCTGCCCTGGGGAATTCCTGATTCTATCTGGATTTTATTGGAGAGGCTTCCATTAAAGAACACGATAATGTCCGCACTGAAGAAAACAGC
The DNA here is from genome assembly GCF_020615455.1 of Coregonus clupeaformis. Classification (NCBI taxonomy): domain Eukaryota; kingdom Metazoa; phylum Chordata; class Actinopteri; order Salmoniformes; family Salmonidae; genus Coregonus; species Coregonus clupeaformis. The sequence continues at coordinate 35,315,185 of NC_059218.1, forward strand.
CCCTACAATATTTTTATCATCAATTTCTCTCAGCCAATCATCAGTCGTTTGTGTAAGTGCTGTGCTTGTTGAATTTCCTTCCCTATAAGCGTGCTGAAAGTCTGTAAAATAGCATTTTATCTGGTCAAACACCATTTTTTCCAAAAGTTTACTAAGGGTTGGTAACAGGCTTATTGGTCGGCTATTTGAGCCAGTTAAGGGGGCTTTACTATTCTTAGGCAGGGGAATAAATTTCCTTCCCTCCAGGCCTGAGGGCTCACACTTTCTAGTAGGCTTAAATTAAAGATATGGCAAATAGGAGTGGCAATATCGTCCGCTATTATCCTCAGTAATTTTCCATCCAAGTTGTCAGACCCTGGTGGCTTGTCATTGTTGATCGACAATAATACTTTTTTTCACCTCTTCCACACTTACGTTATGGAATTCAAAATTACAATGCTTGTCTTTCATAGTTTAGTCAGATATACAGTGGGGAAAAAAGTATTTAGTCAGCCACCAATTGTGCAAGTTCTCCCACTTAAAAAGATGAGAGAGGCCTGTAATTTTCATCATAGGTACACGTCAACTATGACAGACAAAATGAGGAAAAAAAATCCAGAAAATCACATTGTAGGATTTTTAATGAATTTATTTGCAAATTATGGTGGAAAATAGGTATTTGGTCAATAACAAAAGTTACTCAATATATACCCTTTGTTGGCAATGACACAGGTCAAACGTTTTTCTGTAAGTCTTCACAAGGTTTTCACACACTGTTGCTGGTATTTTGGCCCATTCCTCCATGCAGATCTCCTCTAGAGCAGTGATGTTTTGGGGCTGTCGCTGGGCAACACAGACTTTCAACTCCCTCCAAAGATTTTCTATGGGGTTGAGATCTGTAGACTGGCTAGGCCACTCCAGGACCTTGAAATGCTTCTTACGAAGCCACTCCTTCGTTGCCCGGGCGGTGTGTTTGGGATCATTGTCATGCTGAAAGACCCAGCCACGTTTCATCTTCAATGCCCTTGCTGATGGAAGGAGGTTTTCACTCAAAATCTCACGATACATGGCCCCATTCATTCTTTCCTTTACACGGATCAGTCGTCCTGGTCCCTTTGCAGAAAAACAGCCCCAAAGCATGATGTTTCCACCCCCATGCTTCACAGTAGGTATGGTGTTCTTTGGATGCAACTCAGCATTCTTTGTCCTCCAAACACGACGAGTTGAGTTTTTACCAAAAAGTTCTATTTTGGTTTCATCTGACCATATGACATTCTCCCAATCCTCTTCTGGATCATCCAAATGCACTCTAGCAATCTTCAGACGGGCCTGGACATGTACTGGCTTAAGCAGGGGGACACGTCTGGCACTGTACGATTTGAGTCCCTGGTGGCGTAGTGTGTTACTGATGGTAGGCTTTGTTACTTTGGTCCCAGCTCTCTGCAGGTCATTCACTAGGTCCCCCCGTGTGGTTCTGGGATTTTTTCTCACCGTTCTTGTGATCATTTTGACCCCACGGGGTGAGATCTTGCGTGGAGCCCCAGATCGAGGGAGATTATCAGTGGTCTTGTATGTCTTCCATTTCCTAATAATTGCTCCCACAGTTGATTTCTTCAAACCAAGCTGCTTACCTATTGCAGATTCAGTCTTCCCAGCCTGGTGCAGGTCTACAATTTTGTTTCTGGTGTCCTTTGACAGCTCTTTGGTCTTGGCCATAGTGGAGTTTGAAGTGTGACTGTTTGAGGTTGTGGACAGGTGTCTTTTATACTGATAACAAGTTCAAACAGGTGCCATTAATACAGGTAACGAGTGGAGGACAGAGGAGCCTCTTAAAGAAGAAGTTACAGGTCTGTGAGAGCCAGAAATCTTGCTTGTTTGTAGGTGACCAAATACTTATTTTACACCATAATTTGCAAATAAATTCATTAAAAATCCTACAATGTGATTTTCTGGATTTTCTTTTCTCAATTTGTCTGTCATAGTTGACGTGTACCTATGATGAAAATTACAGGCCTCTCTCATCTTTTTAAGTGGGAGAACTTGCACAATTGGTGGCTGACTAAATACTTTTCCCCCCCACTGTACTTGGATGTGTAGTGTCAGCGTTTGTTGCTGCCATGTCATGCCTATGTTTGCTAATCTTGCCAATGAAAAAATAAATAAAGTAATTGGCAATATCAGTGGGTTTTGTGATGAATGAGCCATCAGATTCAATTAATGATTGAGCGGAGTTTGCCTTTTTGCCCAAAATTTCATTTAAGGTGCTCCAAAGCGTTTTACTATCATTCTTTATGTCATTTATCTTTGTTTAATAGTGTAGTTTCTTCTTCTTTTTATTCAGTTTAGTCACATGATTTCTCAATTTGCAGTACGTTTGCCAATCAGTTGTACAGCCAGACCTATTTGCCATCTCTTTTGCCTCATCCCTCTCAACCATACCATTTTTCAATTCCTCATCAATCCATGTGATTTAAACGTTTTTACAGTCATTTTCTTAATGGGTGCATGCTTATTAGTAACTGGGATAAGCAATTGCATAAATATGTCAAGTGTGCAGCGCCTGTTTGCTCGCACACCACAGACCAACAAATATTCTTCACATCAACAACATAGGAATCACTACAAAACGTCTTGCATGACCTCTTATACACAATATTAGGCCCAGCCTTTGGAACTTTGGTTTTCCTAGATATGGCTACTATATTGTGATCACTACATCCAATGGATTTGGATACTGCTTTTTAAACAAATTTCTGCAGCATTAGTAAAGATATGATCAATACATGTTGATGATTTCATTCATGTACTGTTTGTAACTACCCTGGTAGGTTGATTGATAACCTGAACCAGGTTGCAGGTACTAGTTACAGTTTGAAGCTTTCTCTAGAGTGGGCAGCCTGATGAAAGCCAGTCAATATTTAAATCACCCAGAAAGTATACCTCTCTATTGATATCACATATATTATCAAGCATTTCACACGTTATCCAGATACTGACTGTTAGCACTTGGTGGTCTATAGCAGCTTCCCACCAGAATGGGCTTTAGGTGAGGCAGGTGAAACTGTAGCCATATTACTTCAACAGAATTTAACAGTCAACAGTTGGACCGCAGAATGAAGGAAAAGCAGCCAACAAGTGCTCAGCATATGTGGGAACTCCTTCAAGACTGTTGGAAAAGCATTCCTCATGAAGCTGGTTGAGAAAATTCCAAGAGTGTGCAAAGCTGTCATCTAGGCAAAGGGTGGCTACTTTGAAGAATCTCAAATATATTTTTATTTGCTTAACACATTTTTGGTTACTACATGATTCCATATGTGTTATTTCATAGTTTGATGTCTTCACTATTATTCTACAATGTAGAAAATAGTCAAAATAAATAAAAACCCTTGAATGAGTAGGTGTGTCCAAACTTTTGACTGGTACTGTGTATATGCTTGGCTTTCAAGGGAAAATGCCTACTTTACAGCATCCTTGATAGCCAAACATAAATACATTCACTTCTAGTCAGGCCTATGTGCTTGTCTGGCTTTGACAGAACAAGGTCAAAGGGTCCTTTGAGAGATAGACTCAGTTGAAGGCTAATGCCACCAGTCTCACACTTCACTACCTCAAAGACCGCCTCAACAGCCCTTCGGGGAACTTCTCAGAGGAGAGGGATGGGCTCTGTCTTTCAAAACAGGAGCGGAGTGAGCAGCCAAGTCAAATCCTTTTTTCCTCTAATATATTTCTTAATATAACACTCCCCAGTTCAAGACCATACTAGTCACACTGGAATGCAATGTTATGTTTGATGTATTTACTTTTTTTATACTATCTGGTATATAATGAACTGACAAAATAAAATCTGAAAAAATTGATTGTAATATGGCAAAACATATCCTTCAAACTCTGAATCTGATCAACACAAACAATGAGCCCTTATACGATGTGAACTGTACAAGTGCTTTGGAGAAATATAACCAAAATACAATTACTCCTCTGGAGTGTGCCCAATGCCCCAGAATTCATTGTGGGACAGACAAGTGCCTTGCCAACCCCCCTTGGCTTGTCTATCAGCAGTTGCCAGGACAAATGACATCATCGGATTCCCTCCAGGAGCAAGATGGGATGCTTGTTCAAATCCTCCAAACATCCCCTGCAAAGACATCACAGTAGAATAAGGGATATCCACATTTGCTTCCTCAATTCCAGTTACTCTGAAATATAATATCAGTCAGTGAGATTTGTGAGTCCATACCTCCTGCTGGGTGTAAGGACGAGTGAGGGTTGGACTGAGGTAGTCTGTAGCTTCATCCTGCTTCTCCACTGTAGTGCTGAAAGCCAGGCTGGGCTCCAGCTGAGCCTGAGACATGCTACTGTCCTCTGCTGGCCACTGGGAACGGCCCTCTTCTGCCTTACACCTGGGTTTGGAGCCCCACCAACTCCCCCGCTTCAACCTGGGACAGGATAGTGTTTTGGTTCATTTGAAGAACTAGGGTTCTATATTTAATGCTTATTTTCCAAAGGCCACCAACAATGGTAAAAGTAAAAATAATATGAGTTTTTCTGTTTTATTCAGTCACCTATGATATTCTACTACGACTCAACAGCATTTCAGAGTTGCCTTTGTAAATCTCTATCCCTGTGTAGCACATGAGGATGTGTGAAACTTACTCCTCAGCCTGAAGTGTCCCCACTTGCGCCAGCGAATAGCTACAGTAGCTTTTTGCGTGGCGCTGACTGGTAAGACGGTTCAGGAGGGCGGTCACGTGTGCTAACAAGGCAGAGGTCCTGAGTTCACGCCAGGTATGGGCCGAATCGGTAAGAAGTGGTACTCGCTAAGCAAGCAGCATGATGTCCTTTACACCTGCACTGAATGCATAACCACATTTCTTCCCCCATGGCATCCAATTAAAATCTGTTTCCCCTCATTCTACCCTGAGGGCACAGTAAAACCAAGAAGTAAAACCATCGAGCCACAGGCTCAGGCCATCCATCTCCAATATCCCCTCTGCACTATCTTGCATCAGAAGCCTTTCACTTACTGGTCAATAGAGCTCTGTCTCCTGCGGAGGTCCCCAATGTGCTGCAGCACTGCTGCCACCCTGGGTTGCACCACCTGGCTGCCCTGTGCTGCACTCCCTGTCCTCCCCTTCTTCTTCCGGCCCATCAGTTCAGCTGGAGAGGGTAGCTTCCCTAGACCCAGCCTTCCCCCCTTTTTAACTCTCTGTCCTGCTGGAGGTGATCCTGTCATGTCCACGCCAACCTGCGTGTGCACATAATGGAAACAAATCTTTAAACTTTTTACCTCAACCGTAGGTTGTACCATAAAAACAAATATGACAGCCACAGTGAAACATAAGTTTACCAAGTCTTAGGCTACTCGTCTGTGGTTTACTCACTAGTCCTTCAGGTTTATTTGATAACATCTGCATCTGAAAGGGGCTGTAGGATGTGGTGGGCTCAGGAGACACTTCACTAACGAACAACATACAGACCTCTATCAGTAAGAGTGACTGGAGCATTTCTTAACATTGATATGTTTATAAAATAGTGAGCTTGTTGGTGGTGAGAGTGAAGAGGACATCCACCTTGGCTGACATAGAATCCTGTGCCAGAAATCTTCTCTACTCTTTGACAAGGAGCTAGACTGTGGGGGAGGGCTAGGCTCAGTCACCATCTCTGAACACTGACGCTGCACAACCTTGGACCTCCTGAGGGTGTGGAAAACACAACACAAAGAAAGCTTCATATCACCTCAAATAATGGCTTATCTTTCAAAATAATACATCCAGAATTCTTGCAACATAAGCAACTCACTTGGCAAACGAGAGGAATTGATCACCATCTTCTGCCTCTGGTTGTTCTATCTGAGTGATATGCCCAGCATCATTATTTTGTACTGTGTCTGCTAGGTGCCACATTGTTACCCTGGGAGGGAAGAGCAGCTGAAATACGAATACTAATGTAGAATGTGACCTTTAAATCAATGAATAATACTTTTGAAATAAAACTATTGTCAGGTATCCTAGCCAATACCAGACCAGAACGCCACAAAAATAAATATGTATTTTATTAGGCTAACGTTAGCCAGTCGGTTTCCAATCTAGCCGGCATTTAACGTCAACGAACTATATAAAAGTCCCGCGCAAAACGTGAGCGCGTGCCATAAAAAAAATTAGCAGCACGCAAGGAAAATACACAGCAGATCAACATAATAGATCTACTCCTTTGCTTCACCTCCGTTTCGAGTTAGTATCGCATGCTTATGCAACATTTCTCGGGGTAGTTTTTGCTAAAAGTCATCCCCATGGTGTCTGTCTGCATTACTCACAATACATCTTAGAAATGGTGTTGCTCGTTAGTCTACTTCCAACTCACTGCAATCACCTCTGAAAATGTTATGCCAATTATCTCTGAACGTCACCTTGCAGACATAGCTACCTTTCCTTTTATCTCTGTCTAATCTCCAATGTTCTTCTGACCAATTGTAGGTTAAATGGCAAAACATTCCATGCTTGGACTGAATAACCTCTAGTTTCATTCTGTAGTGACATCCAGACAAATGTGGTTAGGTGAGCTGGGAGCTCTTTCTCTAAATCACAAAATCTTTCTTCCAGTTATCCTTTATAGCCCATCTTGGGTGCAGTTTCACTCCATTTCCAATAAATAATATATAATGCAAAACAGGCCTGAGGGATGAGAACACAAATGTATCTAAGGTTCAGTATTTTTTATTGCATGACAAATCTTTAATTTGCAAAACAAAAATAAATGTGAGACACAAACACATGGCTTTCCAAAGTCCTATGACTGCACAGGACTAGGTATAGCGCTTATGTGGATGGACTTGAAAGGGGGTGTGTTGTCTGCACAGCAAAGGAACTTCCCTCTGCTCCTTGTCTAGGCATTGGAGAATTTGGGCAGCTGGTTTCCCAGAACAACCCGTCTCTCCAGGCCCTCCTCTGTGATGGCTGCCAGACGGGCCACTCCTCCACTAGAACCGTCCCGCTCCATGGCCAGCGCCAGGGCTGTATTGAGAGAGGGACATTAACAACACCTAGATGTGACCCAACAACCAACATATTACATATCCAACTATCAAGTCTTTTCAGTTCAGTAGTCATGACCAATGTGGGAAGAGAGATTAGAAAAGCAGCAGTTGAAGAGATTTGAAACAGCCTAATGACAGTGTCATGATCAGAGGTGGGCTACAGGATCTGTTGTGCTTGTGCAGGCATATGTTCTTTCCCAACAGATTCAAATAATCAACTTATCAAGGTCTTACATTTCAAACAACGCTATTAGGTATATTTCAATCAGCTTTATTAGTTCAGGGCTCGAACAATTGCCTGCACACACTGCGGCTCTCCAGGATTGGAATTACCCACCACTGTGCTAGACTGTCAACCTCTGGCCCTACTCACCCTGGGTACAGAAGTGAAGACACTCTTCCTTGGTCATCCCAGGCTTGTAGTTAGAATCCATGAAGCCATAGATGTAGGAGCTGCCAGAACCACCTACTGACACTGGCTGCCTCACTATCATACCTCCCATTGGGACTGTGTACACCTGGGGAAGAGGAGGGAAGGGTCACTGTAGAGTCGTTCCATGTCATTTCAGCAAGCCAATGACACCCGCCACCAGGGCCTAAAATGTACTTTTTGGTCCACCAGCCACTGTGGCAGGTGGATTTAAAAAATCTACCAGCCACTCAGATTTTTTACCAGCCAAAATATTTTTTTGCCATAATTACATAACAAAACACAAACGGATGACCATGCTTTGTAATGTTTCTAAAACAAAAAATGTATTAGTAAGAAGTCATGTGGTATATTGCTCAATTTCATTTCATTTTTTGTGACCTGAGTCTTTTAATCAAAATATCAGCGACAAAATGTTTAGCTGCCCCTTTAAGGAAACAAGGCCACTTGAGTCCTGTCAAGTGTGTCTTTGTGTGAGAGATTTGCGATCTGACTAACATTGAAAAACAACTGAGCTTGTGAACTAAATTTAAACTGCCAAGAGACACGAAGACAAAGTCTTACTTTGTAGACTTTTGAGTAAATTAGACCAACTTATGCCTGTGCACAGCGATTTCTAAAAGGAATCTATCAGCACTTCACTCATTGCACACAGCTCCCCTGTCAGGCAATGTTTTTGTGCGAGGTGGGATATAGGATTCCTATTTCTTTGTGCAATTAACAGCTATGAAACAAAACAGCAGAAACACTTTGAAAACAGCTACTGCAGAATTTTTCTAACCCTAACTCGCACGTGCTCATACTTGACTCTTTTTTTCACAAATGTAATGCTCTTACTGTAGAGCCCTGCAAATTGACCACCCGCCAACGTGGCTGGTGAAACACACATTCTTACCCGCCAATACCCAAATCTACCGGCATTTGGCAGGTGTTAATTTTATGCCCTGCCCGCCACCATCTCAGATTGTTCTGAAACCCTTTCTTTGCTTTTTGAGGTGGAATGACCCTACACATTTCTCAGAGACAGTGGGGGAAAAGTGGTTCGAGTGTATGATCTAAATACAGATGCTGGGAACTCACCTGTCCACCCCTTCTTTTGTCCCAGCCAGCCACAATGATGCCAGCCATCAGCTCCTCTCTGTATCTGTAGCATGTTTGCTTGAAGAGGTTGGCTGCTGTTTGCACAAGTGGAGGCTCATCCAGCTCAATACTGCAGCAGGCCCAGAGGGAGAGATATTTCATGGTGAATAAATATAGAATCAGACACTCAAGAAAGGCATTTCACTGTACTTGTGCATGTGACATTAAAACTTGATAACTTGAATCAGACACGCAAGACCATATTTTGAAAGTCCTAAAAGCACTTATTTTATCCTGGGAGTGGTATCAAGAGAGCTGTGCTGAGGAGTTTTTGATCTTTGTGTAGAGGTATGTCAATGTTGAATGATCGTTGTCCCCCTCCCCCATAGCCCCCTAGGGTGTGTTACCTGTGAAAGCCCAGCTGATAGGTGACTATATCAGCAACGGCCTGTGTGTCAGCTGCAGACCCAGAGCGGCAGCAGAAGATGCGGTCGTGAATGGGAGTCAACTTGTCAGTAACTCGATTGGCAATGTAAGCACTACAACCAGATGGGGAAAGAAATAACGATTGGGAGTATTAGGCAGCTCTGGCTATAATTTTTTAGTACGAAAATGGAATAGAGGCCGACTTAATCAGCAAGCTATTTCTATTAGGTCAGGAAACCGGTAAGAGACAGCTGCTTGATCCAAAGTAACTTACCCTGTTGTTGTTCTGGAGTCAGCGCCAATCACAACCCCTCCATCAAACTCCACTGCCATAATGGTTGTCTGCGATTAGACATGAAGAATCAGCACAACATTTTCGCTTTATTTTGGTGAAAAGAATCCCAAGGACATTATGAAGAAGAAACAGTAATGGCTAGCTGGCTAGCAGCAACATCATCATCAGCTGTAAGATGCTCTAGCTAGCTAACTAGCTAGATAGATACATGTAACATGGCGAGCGCTTAGTTCTGCAGTCTCATTGTTAGCTATCTAGCTAGCTGAAGCGGCATGTAAATGTCTCTGTGTTCAGCTTGGGCAACGCATTCAAACCTATGTAAAGTGAACAGTGCTATATTACATTTCCTCACCCCAGTGCTAACTTCTTCTTGTGCCCACTCTGGTACCAAATCAGCTGTACTAAAAGCATTTTCGGACCGGTTCGCTGACATGTACGCAGCAGCCATCTTGACGGTTGACGAAAGAATGTTCTTCTTCGCTGGTGGTCTGGTTTAACAAATTATGTTGTGCTGACTATCGCCACCTGTTGGATTACATGAGAATAACAACTCCATAGGTGGGAGTACCAGTTCTAGACGATAGTCAAATCATGAATTTAGCAAATTCTCGATTTTCAGTATCTATATATGAGCAAGCCTAATGCCAGACCTTCTTGACGTATTATTGTATGCTTTGATAACATGATATGAAGGGAATTCTCAAATATTCTCAGTAAGATTATTTGTGAAACACTGAACTACTCTCTGGTATTGGTTCTGCTACAACTATTTCTTAAGGCAAGATTGAATTTTGCTCCAGGGATTTTGTTATTGATTGGGATGATGTTTAAAACATGTAGTGTGATTCATGGGGGACTGGGGAAAAGCTTTGCAGCAGTGAGCTTCAGTAGGGGTACTGTGTAGATGGAAGTATTATAAAAGAACAGCAGACTGCAGAAGATGGAAGTGACCATTAGTGTTCTGGTAATTCATTCTGACCATTCATTTGTTGAATTTAATTAGAATACATTACTTTTTTTTTAAATCAGAAAAGAAGAAGGTCTGCACAAGGGTTGATGCTACTCTATACTACCATTTCTAAAGACTTGTGGTGTGCATACATTGATGGTGTTACCATCCCAAGGACTATGACACAAATATACATTTTTAGGCAACAACACCCGATATGGTTCACAGCTGCTGCAGCAGCGTATCTTTAAGCTGTGAGGATGCCTCAGGCTACCCACAGATGTGATGGTGGTGGTGCTGTCGCTGCATTGCAGATGGAGTCACCATGCCCTCTGGCTGGTCCTGTGCCCTTCCAGGTCCACCCTGTCTCAAAACATCACATCCGCTTCCTTTACTTATTGTGTGTGTGTGTGTTTGTATTTGTAGGCATCTGTGGGATTGTCAATGTGCCAGGTTCTTACATCTCTTTACAGTTATGTAACAGATAATAATACTAATAACCAGCACTGCAGTGGAGGCTGCTGAGGGGAGGACAGCTCATAATAATGGCTGGAATAGAGTTAATGGAATGGTATCAACCAGATGGAAACCACATCTTTGATGTGTTTGATACCATTCCATTGACTCCATTCCAGCCATTATTATGAGCTGTCCTTCCCTTATTAGCCTCCACTGCTGCACTGGATTAGCCTAGACACTTATTTGAGGGAAACAAATTGGGGATGAAGCACACAGACGCACGCTCACATGTGCACACTCATTGTGTTTGCAAAAGAAAATGCCTCAATCGTCCAGACTGACCTCTTCCTCTGTGCCTTGAGGCACAGGTCAGTATAGGCAGACAGTGAATAAAATGTGTTTTAGGTCAAACTCGTGTAATGTGAGTATGAAACATAACCTGAAATGTACTCAACTGCAGTCCTGGAGGCACTGAAGGAGAATAAAGGCCAACCCATTATTTCTGTTTGAAGAGCCTAGATCCTAGTAATGCATTCACACTGGCTCTCTCCCTCGCTATTAGTAACCATGGTTTCCTAAGCTCTAAGGTGCATAGCTGTTAGAGAACCTTGGGGTCTGTAATGTTCAACGGGAAGAGAGAGATTGACCTTAACCAGCTGCCAGTGTGATTTGAGTCAATCAAAAGCGCACTTAGAGAAGCTTAATCCCAGATAATCGCCACTGCAGCATTGACCAGGACTAACACAGCATTGAAATAGTCCCTCCTGCCGCCTCCACGAGGCTAACTGATGGCCCTGCACAAGACAGACAGATAAAAAATAGACCTAATGATAAATCCACTCAAACAACTGAAAAGTTTTTTGGAACATCAATGAGCTTTGAGGGAATCACCAAGTTTTTCTGTACTGATGCTCACTCATTCATTCATGCATTCAAAAGCTGTCATCAGTCAGACCTCACATTGTATCCAAACAGAGTTCCAGATTCCTTTAGGCTTAATCATATTTTCTGTAGTTTAGAATAGTAGAATAGTAGCCTATATCTCAAGTAAAAGTCAGGCCGTTTTGCTAAGGACATTTGTTCTGTAAAACTTGAGCGTTCTATGAGGGCTCAGGACTATTGATCCACAAATGTCTCCCCGAGTGGCAGTTTGAAGTGACTCAAATCCTATTTTTTTGCATATCCGATTCAAATCTGTTCTTTTTCCTGCAGCCTGAACAGCCAAAAAGCACATGGAATTTGATATTTCAAGACACATTTCAAGTCAGATACAAATCTGATTCCTGGCCATGTGGCTTGTGTCTGAACGGTCAACTCTGATTTATTTGCCCTCAAGTGGTTTTTCGACTGTTATTCGGTATATCTTGTTGCTTGATAGCTACTCTGTTGACAGTTTGACAAGAACATGTGGTAGCTAACTAGTTTGTTAATTGTTTACAAACAAATTAGGGAATGTGCTAGAAAGCTAAACAGCTACCTAGCTAGCTAGTTGACTGCTGTGGCTAGCCAAAAAGGACTTGCTTTGAAAGTTGAATCATCTTATCCTTTGAGGCATTAAAAGTGTTCTTACCCAATGATTTTGAACATTCAAAGCAACTGGAAAGTCCTTGGTAGGCATTGTTGTCACCTTAGCTTGGTACATAACTTCTGAGTGATAGGAAGCACAAGCACCACCACCAATCAGCCTACACCATTGCACACACACCCATCATTACTATGACAACTAGCATAGACTTGTCAGCAAATGGCTGCTGTCTGAACACACATAAATCCGATTAGGTCACTTGTAACTTGCTGTTTGGACAGTCAGCAGTCCAAAATAGATTTGAAAAACAAAACTGATTTGTGCATTAAGGCCTGCAGTGTGAACAAGGCTTAACAGTCTGGTTTTTCAGAAACTCATTTGGTTGAGGCATCATTCTTAGGTCCCATCAGTAATGTGTGTTGCTCTGAATGTTCGTGAGGGCAGCATGCCTCTCTCCCTCTTTCTACTTCATACCATCTGCTCTTTCTTTTATCTTCTTTCTCTTTTCTCTCACTACTTCCCCAACCGTCTCTGGGAGATGGACTGACAGAGGAGCCCACTGCATTACATAGCAGATGCACCCAGATGATCCTGTCCTGTCCTACTTAATCGGTGAGAGATGGAGTGGTGGCCCATAAGAGGCTTTTCTCCATTGAGGAGAGATGTTCTCTCATTAAGTGCTGGGGCTCAGCCAGAACACCAGCCCAGCACCTGCCAATTACACTCACCGCTGGCCAGATGCCTGTACCAGCTGCTGGCTGGACGCCACCCTCTCACTCTAGTAGCCAATGGAAGCTGGAGAACATGAGCCTCAGTTGTTATAACACATCCATTATTGACGAGGAGGATAATATATGAATAGATTTAAGGATCAATAGATTGTTTTTTCTACTAATGAAAGAGTATGAGTTTGTCAGTGCCCCAGTAAAAGGTCAGAGAGCAGATCTTTAGACTCCTTCACTGAGCTGGCTCCTACTGGCATGGCTGTAATCCCCATGGAGTGTGAGATAAAGATCAATAGAGGGGTTCAATATGGTGTGGACTCCCATAATGTTAACACAGCTGATTGATAGGTTTGGTCTCCCTGTCTTCTGTTCCTATCTTATTTTTCTTTCATCCAGGCCTCGTGCTAATCTGGGTAAATGTAAACTGGTGGGGCTTCAACATAAATCCCCCTCTGTCCCTCATCTGAGAGGGACATAAAGAGAGAGAGAGATGTAGATTGTTGTTTCTGTCCATCTTCAGCCAAAGAAGCAATGCTCCTCAGTCCGTCTCTGTGTTTGAATGTTGTTGTCACTTTAGGAGTGACTCAGATGCATTCTGGATTAATTGTTTCTGTCCATCTTCAGCCAAAGACGCAATGCTCCTCAGTCCGTCTCCGTGTTTGAATGTTGTTGTCACTTTAGGATTGACTCAGATGCATTCTGGATTAAGACATCAGAAAAGCGCTATCAAGACTCGTTGACGTTTAACAGGTGTTTTGAATCAGTGGGACCAAGATGGATTTTTGAACTCTTCATCACAGCCATATCCTACCTTCATCATTTATAAGTCGCTCTGGATAAGAGCGTCTGCTAAATGATGTAAATGTAAATATAAATAAACCTGTAGATCTGTAACAGTGATACTGGTTTGCATAACGTTTTTTGTGTGCATATTTTTTCCTACTTTTTGGTCACATAAATGCAGAAGAAAGAGGACTTGTAGGCAGCAAGTAAGAAAGTAAGATCTGCTCAGATCTGCTCAGTCAATTTCACCTTAGTCAAAATACTTTTAGCAGCCATGTTTGCTGGAGACCGAGGTGACAGTGGTAAGGGAGGGAAGTTCTCGGTGGAAGACATGTATGGCATCAGCAAGAAACCCAAATCTTCGTCCTCTGCTTGGGAAACAACTGCCAAGAGCGGGTCCAGGAGAGCCCAGCAGAGGAGTGAGTCAGAGCTGGCCACCCAGATCCTGGAGGCCACCCACAGGCTGGTGGAGAAACGCAGACTGGAGCTGTACCTCAGAGAATGTGCAATCTCCCAGACTGACTATGAGGCTGAACGCACTGCCATGATATACAGGTGAGAGAGAGGTAGACGGAGAGCACTACCATGATATACAGGTAGGAGAGAGGTAGACGGAGAGCACTACCATGATATACAGGTAGGAGAGAGGTAGACGGAGGAGAGCACTACCATGAGAGAGGTAGACGGAGAGCACTACCATGATATACAGGTAGGAGAGAGGTAGACGGAGAGCACTACCATGATATACAGCTAGGAGAGAGGTAGACGGAGAGCACTACCATGATATACAGGTAGGAGAGAGGTAGACGGAGGAGAGCACTACCATGATATACAGGTAGGAGAGAGGTAGACGGAGAGCATTACCATGATATACAGGTAGGAGAGAGGTAGACAGAGAGCACTACCATGATATACAGGTAGGAGAGAGGTAGACGGAGGAGAGCACTACCATGATATACAGGTAGGAGAGAGGTAGACGGAGAGCACTACTATGATATACAGGTAGGAGATAGGTAGACGGAGAGCACTACCATGATATACAGGTAGGAGAGAGGTAGACAGAGAGAGACAGAGAGAGTGAAGAGAAAGATGAAAGAGAGAGTGTAGCCCCACTCTCTCTAAAATGAGTGATACATATTCAAATGTTGAATGGTACAAAACATAATCATCTCCTTTTAACACCTTGTATGTCTTGTCCTAATTTATCAGTGGTAGTACACTCTTAGAAAAATAAGGTGAATCTAAAACGGTTCTTTGGCTGTCCCTATGCACTGTAATCCCAAACAGTTGTACTAGCTCATAAGTAATAAGGTCATAACAGTCAAATGTCGTTATGCAGTTGACCAAACTATAAAGTGTTGAGCTCTGTTGAGATTTATGCCACTTTAATTGAAGAGGGCTCAATATTTTATAGGTAATTTGTGTGGAACGCTCAAAAAAGTTTAGGTAGTGTCATGACGTTATCGACGTCATGACGTTCTGGTGGGTGGGTCATCTCTCCCTCAGGAAAGCTGAGTCAGCCATCTTGAATTTGCCTTGATGCGGGGATGTGGAACACAGTTTAATTTGTTTTAATTTGTTTGCAATGCGCACTTTTATGCTGCCCGCTTGAAACCACCACCACCTCCGTTTTTATCATTAGTCTTATTGCCTTCGTTTTCTTAAGCGCCATCTTATCATCACCTCTGATTTGGTAAGTAACTCTAATGTTGTTGTTTTTTTTCAAATTTAATTTCGATAGTCTTAAATGTGGAACTGGGAATACATTTGTACAATGTGCACAGTGAATATTTGTTGTAAATAGTTTAAAAATCCAAGTAATTGTAACTTTAGAAGTTGTTAAATATGTGACAAATACGTTACGTTACTTCATCTTACAACGGTGTAACGTTATCAGCAGGTCTCCTGGATGAACTACATTTCCCATAATGAATGTTTGCCCGGGACATTGACGGTGGAGGAAGGTCCATGAGTTTTCGCTGTTCGCCGGTAATGCAAGTGCGTACTGTGAGTATACTTATTTCAATAAGTGTCTGCCTTACACAGTAAATATTATACGTTATCGAGCTGTGTGTACGTGTGTGCTAGCGTGAAACGAACAATGCTAAACAACATAATGTGAGTGTGTTATCATGATGCTAACCAGGCCTGTGTTTGTATTTCTTCCTAGGCTCAAGTGTGTGGTTGTGAGATCATCTCGAAATCCTTTTAACAGTTCAGGTAGGATGTATTATGAAATAGTGTTACTAATGTAATACATTGCTAAAACCAAGTATAGAGTGTATTTGTTATAATTCATTGGTATTAGATTTAAAAGGTGATCGAATAGCTCCTGATTTGTAATGTCATTAATGCATTTCTTTTTTGAAGCAATGTTTAAAAATGTTTTACAAGTGAATAGGTTGGTTTACTTTTAAGTTTAAATTTCCCACGTATCTCGTTAAAGTTTTGACCAATGAGCTAACTTGTTAAGTTGTGGCCAATGGGAGAGTGGACTGGTTGCCGGGAAAGAAAAGGGAGGGAAAAGTTGAAAGAAGGGAGAGGAGAGACGTTAGTGGGGTTGGTGAAGGAAAAACGACCAAAGGAAACGATAAAGAGAGAACAAAACCATACCTACAGAGTTTTTTTAAGGGAAATCCTGATTTTATTTCTATAAGAGAGTGTTTATTATTTAGTTAAGAAAGACCAAGTGGAGACTGAAGCTGCCGTCGAATTGTGGAGACATTCGACATCCTAGAGGTTAGCCTAGCATCGTGCAAGACTTGGAGAGAATTGCTTGTGACGATCAGTTCGGGTTTCCAACGGATGTCTGTTGCTGCTACCGAGTACTGGCTGCATTGATAGCTGTGGATCTTGTGAGGACACCTGCACGGAACTACTATATTTTGCTGAGGCATTATCTACAAGTAGTGAGTAACTACAAATGTGGGGTGGACTTCGGGACTTTATGTATGTCGTAATTTTTTTTATGAGCTCCAACGCGCGCCCAGGGTTTAATAAGCAAGCTTGCAAATAATTTGGACATGGGGTTGTGGAAAAATCATTGGGGTTTATAATTTGTATTTCTTTTGATGTGATACATTGAACATTTGATTAATATAGATCTTGAACCTTATGTCTGTTGTATTGGTGGAGTCATTTACTGTTTCAGTTTCATTTAATGCATGGGAAAGCATATCCTTATAACAATAACCAAGTCTATAATCATTCTATCTGAAGTTAATACCCTATTTGTCATTCACCCTAGCAAGTTTACAATAGGGATTCTTATTGGAGATGTCCTTCTCACCTAATATCCCATGCTGTTCAGATATTCTAAATAAGGTAATATCGTGAGAGTCAAATTCGAGCCTGGTGAGAGGATTACACTAATAATTGGTTTTATTTTGTGTTTCCACAGTCATTCTTTTGCTATTTCTCTAAATGTTTTTATCTCAACTGTGGGGTCAACAGTTGATCACTTGAACCCTTTATTAATACTTTGTTAAATACAAAGAACAACAACAGAAATAGCAGATCTATAAGCACACAACTTTGATGCTTTGCTTGTTAATAACTAACTTGCTTATCTTTTAACATTTTCATTTTTACTATAATTAGTGTACAATGAATGTTTTTGATATTTGTGTAATTGTTATTGTAATGGATATTTTTTGTCCATGTAGGAACAACGTGATGTAAATATGAGACGGGCCCTCGTCCTTCGTGCACTTCCTGTGTACCTGCGTGAAGATGCCTCCAAGTTTTTCAGGACCTGTAATGTAAGTGTACTGGCCTCACTATCAATCCCTTTGCTTAGCTATTCAGTCAGCTTAAACATGACATCACTCAAAGAACTCTAGGAGAACCAGAGGGGCATTCCAGAAAGCAGGTTATGTGAAAACCATCAGTATAGCCAATTGTATTTTTTCCAACAACGTAATTTCAAAGTCCGTGTTTCTAGTTTGTCGCCGCATTGAGTATGAGATAAAATGTTTTTATATTTCATTTTCAGCCGATTTAAATAAAACAAAATAGCCTAATATAAAACATTGAACAACATTCAACCACTTCCTTAAAGGCTAATATAAAATAAAGTGATGTTAAATTCAAAATGAAAAGACGACTGCATCTGAAACTCTGTCAGTGATTTATATAACAGCCGCAGCCAGAAAATGTCTGCTTCCTGTTTTCTCCCGTTGCCATGGTGAATAACCGTATCGGAGCTCCATTGATGATGGCTTTTTACTAGTCGTCAGGCACAAGCTCAACTCCGAGTTAACGTACTCTGAGTCAACTTACCTAACTCAGATCAGCTGTTCTGTAACTGAAAACTCAGTTTCACTTCACAGGGTAAGTCAACTCTGAGTTCAGGGTTAGGCTCAGTTTGTTGAACCTCCTTTCTGGAATAGCCCCCAGGACCTGTTTATGAAGTTTCCTTGAGTTGTTATTCTGCAAACTGACATGTAGAAATTACATAAATGAAAAGGTAAGTATAAAGAATTCCACTAAACAAAAAGTATGCTTACAGGTAGGTGTGAAACTAACATAAAATAATAAGCATGTGTAAAGAAAATAGTTTAAACATGTAGCTTAGTTGCAGTCTAAGTGCAAAGTGACCGTAATGTCTAGACATCATTAGCATGATTTGTATCCTTGAGGGGCTGAACTCATTTTTGTATTATTTGTGTTTTATAGTCAGCAGATGGTCCAGACCTCACTGACACTCCGGTGGCTCTCCTGACAGTTGTCACTGATGATACTACTGATGCGGCCCTCTTCAGCCCTGAGAGCATCTGTATTGTCGTGGAAGATGAAATACTTGTGAGTGGTCCCACACACCTGGCTGACTCATTTCTCCTGCTCTTTGGGTATGTCTATGCACTAGACCTACAGTACCCAAAGAATCTTGAGCTTACATTCACATTTATCCAAAAAGTTGTGATGTGTCTTGAGGACAACAAACCACTGAAAGAGCGTCTACTGACACTGAAGAATGATTTGTTCAATGAGTGAATCACTCAGAATGGACTATTTGTTGAGCTGAGTATTGAGGATGTTTGTTTTTTTCCCCTCTTTACAAATGTAATAATTTGCCTCTTCTACCTCATGTTTAATATGTTACACTGTTTGCCTCTTCTACCTCAGATTTAATACATTGATTGTTAATAGATAAATATCACAACATTGAAGTATTGCCAAGCCCAAGTTTTTGTACTGTACTTGTGGGAAAGCGACTGTTGAATTCATGCACTATACATGTTTAATGTTGTGTGACCTAATGCTTACCTTGATGTTGCCAGTTGAAGTACGGCACAGTAGAAACCAGTACTTTTATTTGAATGTTTTATTTTAAAAAAGTGAGTTGCAGCCTTCAAGGTACAGTAAGTGCCAAAACGTTTTAAATGGCTCCACATTCTAATAGTTGTCATTGCTGTTGAGGATGGATTATAATTAGAATCTTATTGAATTTTTATCATGAAGCTTTTGTGAGTTTTTATCATAATGTTTACTGAATAATGTGATATGGAGACCCAAAATACTGAATCTACCCTCTGTAGCAATGACCACTATCAGAATATGGAACTATTAACACTTAATGTACTTTAAAACACATTTTGTTTTTATGGAGTCATTTCCTTTTTTGTTTTAATTTATGACAAGCACTTTGTTTTGACTGAGCTCCTTTTGATTCGTGCCTTTTTAAAAGCACATTGTGTTGAATAAAAAAAAAGTTAAATTGTCACTGTGGTGTCACTTTCATGTTTTCTAACATTATTCGCTGATTATAATTGTGTAATGGACCGACATCAGTATTTCAGTTTAGAATTAATTTTGATTGCATGTCCCACATTATGAGTTGAAGAATATTGAAAATTTTGAGTGTATTTCACACATTATATGAGTTGAAGAATATTTAATATTTTGAGTGTATTTCCCACATTTATGAGTTGAAGAATATTGAAAATGTTGAGTATATTTCCCACATTATATGAGTTGAAAAATATTGAAAGTTTTGAGTGAATTACTCCCTAATTATAAGTTGAGGAATATCAATATTTATAAGATAACATTGAGATAATTTAAGGCAACTGTAAATGTAATTTTTATTTTATGTAAACTTAAAACATTTAAAAACATCACTAAAATATTTTTGTGTAATCTGTTACAAAATAATTTTTGAGTTATGTGAACTTATTAGGGTTTACAGTGTGGGAGAACCCTTTGAAGAACCCTTTTTGGTTCGGGGTCTAACCCTTTTGGTGTAAAAATTTATGTTCCAGGTAGAACCCTTTTGGATTACATGTAAAACCCTTTCCACAGAGGGTTCTACGTGGAATCCAAAAGAGTTCTACCTGGAACCAAAAAAGGGTTCTCCTATGGGGACAGCCGAAGAATCCTTTTTGAACCCTTTTTTCTAAGAGTGTAGACTAGAAAATAAATGTATGTTCTCATCACGTTCACTCAGATTCAATCAATCTGTAAACTATGAGAACAGATTTATATTCCAATACGTTTTAAATCTGATTTCCTAGTGTAGTGGAGGAAAGCCTCCTGATTTCACTCACACAGAATCAAATGAATTGTGAGAAAGAGAGAGAGGATGGGATTGTTCATATAAGAGGAAGGGCGTAGGGTGTGGGTTGAGACAAATCAAACATCAGGCTTTGGGAGAGCGACATACAGGGGAACAGCCTGCTCTCATTACTCCTGCTAGCTGTGGCTAATCCACTGGCAAACTGTTTTAAAAATACATTTTCGGTACGGAGTTGTCACTTTGAATGGCCTGTTGTTGGTGTGTGTGTTGTTTTCTACTCCAGAACCCAGGTGAAAGCCCCTGGCTTGTTTATCATCACTAAGAGATGATGGTGATATGACCTAAAAAAGTGTGACAGATGTGCATGCTGCTTTAGAAAAAATGTCACCTTGCAGTTATACATTTCCCCACTAGAGACCAACAGAATGCTAGTGTGTCCCAATAGCCCAGCACTGGATAACAGGATTTCTACACACAGATGGTGTAAAATATGGTTGTGTGAACCATATTTCTGACTGTAAAAATGCATGTTTGTGCCTGACATTCTAATCATGTCAGTGTTCGTAGGATGTGAGCCGCCTTTCTCACTCCCTGGCATCCTCTTTTTACCCAACAGCCGACCACTTCTAGCCCATTACCCTCAGCTTGACAGGGTTATGGTTAAGGTTAAAGGTCAATGTTAGATACATGATTTTACAGCTGTAGGTTAAGGTTTGGACTAATGCTAGGGTTAAGGGTCAAAGGTTGTGGTTGAGGTCAGGATTATGTATTTTCACTTTCAGCAGTTGGATAGGGACCTGCCCATGGTGCTGAAATTATTTCAGTTATGCTCTCCCAGTTTAAAGGCCCAATGTAGTCAAAATTCAGTTTTTCCTGTGTATTATATCATATGGTACAACAGCTGATGAAACTACCACTGTAAAAGTGTGACAACATTTGATCAGTGTTATTTTCTGATAGTTGCTGGTTGAAAATACAATCTACACAGGACCTTCTATTCAGCAGGTTGTCAAGGGGTGCTGAAGGTGGGTGTGGTGCATGAATCAAGCGCAGGACGCAGAAGCTCAGTCCAAAAGACTTTAGTGCAATAATCACGTAGAAAATAAGCACAATAAGCCCGAAGGCTAAATCACGGCGCACACAGGCGTCAAACAAACGGCGCACAAACATGTGCGAAAACCCTCTCCAAAACACTGGAGGGAAGTACGTAGCTCCAACACGAAAACAGAAGAGCAATCACACACAAAGACAAACACAACCAACGAGAACTAAATAGGACACTAACAAGACACAGGTGTACAACATAAAGACAAAACCAAACGAACATGAAACATCGATCGGTGGCAGCTAGTACTCCGGGGACGACGACCGCCGAAGCCTGCCCGAACCAGGAGGAGGAGCAGCCTCGGCCGAAACCGTGACAGTACCCCCCCCTTGACGCGCGGCTCCAGCCGTGCGCCGACCCCGGCCTCGGGGACGACCAGGAGGACGCGGAGCAGGGCGCGCGGGATGGTCCCGGTGGAACTCCGACAGGAGAGATGGGTCTAGGATGTCCCTCCGCGGCACCCAGCACCGCTCCTCCGGGCCGTACCCCTCCCACTCCACGAGATACTGGAGACCCCCCATCCGGCGTCTGGAGTCCAAGATGGACCGAACGGTGTACGCCGGAGCCCCCTCGATGTCCAGTGGGGGTGGAGGAGTCTCTCCTATCTCATTGTCCTGGAGTGGACCAGCTACCACCGGCCTGAGAAGAGACACATGGAACGAGGCGTTAATATTCTTATACTCAACAGGTAGATGTAACCTATAACACACCTCGTTCAATCTTCTCAGGACTTTAAAGGGCCCCACAAACCGCCCGACCCAGCTTCCGGCAGGGCAGGCGGAGGGGTAGGTTTCTGGTAGAGAGCCAGACTCGATCTCCGGGTGCGTACACCGGCCCCTCACTGCGGTGGAGATCGGCGCCGCCTTGTGACGAAGGACGGCCCGCTGCAGGTGGACGTGGGCAGCGTTCCACGTCACTTCCGAGCGCCTCATCCAATCATCCACCGCAGGGGCCTCGATCTGGCTCTGCTGCCACGGTGCCAGAACCGGCTGGTAACCTAACACACATTGGAAGGGGGTTAGGTTGGTAGAGGAGTGGCGGAGAGAGTTCTGGGCCATCTCGGCCCAGGGAATGTACCGTGCCCACTCCTCAGGCCGGTCCTGGCAATACGACCTCAGAAACCTACCCACATCCTGGTTGACACGTTCTACCTGCCGTTACTCTCCGGGTGGTACCCTGAGGTAAGGCTAACCGAGACCCCCAAACGCTCCATGAACGCTCTCCAAACACGGGAGGTAAACTGGGGGCCCTCGATCAGACACTATATCCTCGGGTACCCCGTAATGCCGGAAGACGTGGGTAAATAGGGCCTCAGCGGTCTGTAGGGCAGTAGGAAGACCCGACATAGGGAGAAGACGACAGGCCTTTGAGAACCGGTCCACAACGACCAGGATGGTGGTATTCCCCTGAGAGAGGGGAAGGTCTGTCACAAAATCCACCGAGAGGTGGGACCATGGTCGTTATGGGAACGGGCAGGGTTTGTAACTTACCCCTGGGCAGATGTCGGGCGCCTTACACTGGGCGCACACCGAGCAGGAGGAGACATAAACCCTCACATCCCTAGCCAAAGTAGGCCACCAGTATTTAGTGCTAAGGCAATGCACTGTCCGGCCAATACCCGGATGTCCAGAGGAGGGTGACGTGTGAGCCCAGTAAATGAGTCGATCCCGAATCTCGAGCGGAACGTACTTCCGACCCTCAGGACACTGTGGAGGGCTGGGGTCGGTACGCAACGCTCGCTCGATTTCGGCATCGACCTCCCACACCACCGGTGCCACAAGGCAAGACTCCGGTAGTATGGGAGTAGGCTCAATGGACCTCTCCTCCGTGTCATACCGCCGGGACAGTGCATCTGCCTTACCATTCTGGGACCCAGGGATGTACGTGATTTTAAATACGAACCTGGTGAGAAACATACTCCATCGAGCCTGGCGAGGGTTCAGTCTCCTCGCTGCCCGGATGTACTCCAGGTTCCGATGGTCAGTCAAAATGAGGAAAGGGTTTTGAGCCCCCTCAAGCCAATGCCTCCACACCTTAAGGGCTTGAACTACAGCTCCCTGTCCCCAACGTCATAGTTACGCTCCGCCGGGCTGAGCTTTTTAGAGTAAAAAGCACAGGGGCGGAGTTTAGGTGGCGAGCCGGACCGTTGAGAGAGAACGGCCCCTATACCTGCCTCAGACGCGTCCACCTCAACCTGAAAGGGTAATGCAGGATCCGGATGCGCCAGCACCGGAGCCGACGTAAACAGGTCCTTCAGTCTCCCAAAGGCCCTGTCCGCATCAGCTGACCACTGCAGGCGCACCGGACCCCCTTTCAGAAGGGACGTGATGGGAGCTGCCACCTGTCCAAAACCCCGGATAAACCTCCGGTAGTAATTCACAAAGCCCAAGAACTGCTGCACCTCCTTTACAGTGGTTGGGGTTTGCCAATTACGCACAGCGGACACACGATCCACCTCCATTCTCACCCCTGACGCGGACAACCGATAACCCAAAAAGGAGACCGACTCCTGGAAAAACAGACATTTCTCTGCCTTGACATATAGGTCGTGCTTCAACAGCCTCCTCAATACACGACGCACCAGGGTTACATGCTCGGCTCGGGTAGACGAGTACACCAGAATATCATCAATGTACACGACCCCCCCTTGTCCCTGCATATCCCGGAAAATGTCATCTACGAAGGATTGGAAGACTGATGGAGCATTCATCAACCCATATGGCATGACAAGATACTCGAAATGACCTGACGTGGTACTAAACGCTGTCTTCCATTCGTCTCCCTCCCTAATGCGCACCAAGTTATACGCGCTCCTGAGATCCAGTTTTGTGAAAAACCGCGCTCCATGCAATGACTCCGTCATGGTCGCAATCAGAGGGAGTGGATAACTGTATTTCACAGTAATCTGATTGAGACCACGGTAATCAATGCACGGGCGCAACCCTCCATCTTTCTTTTTCACAAAAAAGAAGCTCGAGGAGGCGGGAGAAGTGGAGGGCTGAATGTATCCCTGTCTCAAAGATTCGGCTATGTAAGTCTCCATAGCCTTTCTCTCCTCTTGAGACAAAGGATACACATGGCTCCGTGGGAGCGCTGCTCCTGCCTGGAGATCAATCGCACAATCCCCCTGTCTATGAGGAGGCAACTGCGTCGCCCTAGTCTTGCTAAACACGAGAGCTAAATCCCCATATTCAGGCGGAAGGTGCAGTGCGGGCACTTGGTTTGGACTTCCCACCGAAGTCGCCCCCACGGAAACACCCAGACATCGCCCCTCGCACTGAGCAGACCACCCATCGAGAGCCCTCTGTTGCCACGAAATAGCAGGGTTATGGGTGCTTAACCAGGGAATTCCCAGCACCACTGGGTACGCAGGAGAGTCGATCAGATACAGCTGTATAGTCTCTTCATGACCCCCCTGCGCACACATCCTAAGTGGCGCTGTGATCTCCCTAATCAACCCCGACCCCAACGGGCGGCTATCTAAGGCATGAACGGGAAAAGGTTTGTCAACAGGTAGGAGAGGGATCCCTAAATCTACACAAAACTTCCGATCAACAAAATTCCCAGCTGGGAATGAGGTGCAACCTGTGGAAAACAAACAGGTATACAAAAGTGCGCAACAGAAAGCTCTGGGTAAGTGGGACGTCTACTCACCTGGGAGGCCCCCCCAGTGCGTGGCCTGTTGTCTTCTCCCCCGGAGAACCCTCCCCAGCACCTGGCCGCAGTGTGCCCTCCACGACCGCACTTGGTGCAGGAGACAGGCCCCCTCGGGCTCCTCCTCCTCCTTTCTCTAGCGCCGGCACCCCCGAGCTCCATAGGGCTCGGCTCGGAGGTGCCGGAGGGCGGAATGGACGGACCCCCCTCGGGACGTCCACAGATGGCCAGCAGGGTGTCCAGACGGATGGACATATCGACCAACTGGTCGAAGGTAAGATGGGTATCCCTGCAGGCCAACTCACGTTGAACGTCCTCCCGTAGGCTACATTGAAAATGGTCGATGAGGGCCCGTTCATTCCACCCTGCGTCCGCCGCTAGAGTCCGGAACTCTAAAGCAAACGCCTGTGCGCTCCTCCTCCCCTGTCTCAAGTGGACTAGACGCTCCCCCGCCGCTTTGCCCTCAGGCGGATGGTCGAACACGGCCTTGAAGCGACGAGGGAACTCGGCGTAGGAGATGGTGTTGGCGTCCATCTTCCTCCACTCGGCGTTAGCCCACTCCAACGCCTTGCCCGTGAGACAGGAGATGAGGGCGGAAACGCTCTCGTGTCCCGAGGGCACCGGGTGTACAGTGGCCAGGTAGAGCTCCACCTGCAGGAGGAACCCCTGACACCCGGCAGCTGTTCCGTCATACGCCCTCGGGAGCGAGAGCCGAATCCCCCTGGGTTCCGGACCTGGGACTGGTGGACCGGCCGATGGGATTGGCAGGGTAGGTGGAGGCGTGGGTACCCCGCTGGCCTCCCATCGGTGCAAGGTGTTGATGACGTCCTGTAGAGCGGTCCCCAGTTGTCGTATCTGGTCATCTTGGCCGCGGACATGCTCCTCGAGCGACTCAGGCGTAACTGCAGATCCTGCTGATTCCATTCTGGTGTGTGATTCTGTCAAGGGGTGCTGAAGGTGGGTGTGGTGCATGAATCAAGCGCAGGACGCAGAAGCTCAGTCCAAAAGACTTTAGTGCAATAATCACGTAGAAAATAAGCACAATAAGCCCGAAGGCTAAATCACGGCGCACACAGGCGTCAAACAAACGGCGCACAAACATGTGCGAAAACCCTCTCCAAAACACTGGAGGGAAGTACGTAGCTCCAACACGAAAACAGAAGAGCAATCACACACAAAGACAAACACAACCAACGAGAACTAAATAGGACACTAACGAGGACTAACAAGACACAGGTGTACAACATAAAGACAAAACCAAACGAACATGAAACATCGATCGGTGGCAGCTAGTACTCCGGGGACGACGACCGCCGAAGCCTGCCCGAACCAGGAGGAGGAGCAGCCTCGGCCGAAACCGTGACACAGGTTTGCATGGGCCGGAGTTTCGGCTTTCCATGGTGACATCACCATGCTGTAAATTGGTGAATAGACCAATAACAAAGAGAGTTCCAAACCTCTCTGTCAATAACAGCTATACTGAACAAAAATATAAACGCAACATGCAACAATTTCAAAGATTTTACTGAGTTACAGTTCATATGAGGAAATCAGTCAATTGAAATAAATGCATTAGGCCCTAATCTATGGATTTCACATGACTGGGAATACAGATATGCATCTGTTGGTCACAGATACCTTTAAAGAAAATGGCCTCACAATGGGCCTCAGGATCTCATCACGGTATTTTTGTGCATTCAAATTGCCATCAATAAAATGCAATTGTGTTTGTTGTCCGTAGCTTATGCCTGCCCATATCATAACCCCACCACCACCATTGGGCACTCTGTTCACAACGTTGACATTTGCAAAACGCTTGCCCACATAATGCCATACACGTGGTCTACGGTTGTGAGGCCGGTTGGACATACTGCCAAATTCTCTAAAACGATGGTAGAGAAATTAACATTCAATTCTCTGGTGAACATTCCTGCAGTCAGCATGCCAATTGTACGCTCCCTCAAAACTTGAGACATCTGTGGTATTGTGTTGTGTGACAAAACTGCACATTTTAGAGTGGCCTTTTATTGTCCCCAGCACAAGGTGCACCTGTGTAATGATCATGCTGTTTAATCAGCTTCTTGATATGCCACACCAGTCAGGTGGATGGATTATCTTGGCAAAGGAGAAATGGTCACTAACAGGGATGTAAATACATTTGTGCACAAAAATTTAGAGAAATAAGCTTTTTGTGCATATGGAATATTTCTGGGATCTTATATTTCAGCTCATGAAACATGAGACCAACACTTTACATGTTGCGTTTATATTTTTTGTTCAGTGTAGTTTTCAGTTTTCCCCTACCCACTCAGACCACTCCCAGACAGTCCTAGAAAAAGTATTGCTTGAGAAATAGTGTTTTGCTAAAAAGCTATTTATGCCAATTTTTATGGAAATCTTTTACAGTAATGGATTTGATGTTGATATAAACATGTCTGCATTGGACCTTTCACCCTCACATCATCACTGGTGCTGAAAAAGCTAATACATACATCATAAACTCTGCACACCAATGAAAAAGCATGGAAAAGATACCAGGCCTTTACTCACAATCCTAGCTAACTATCCAGTGCGCATTCCTATTTACTGCTTGGTATTCATATCCATTCTATTGTTACACATCATCATGTCATCTCCTCTCCTGCTAAAAGATTCCACAATATGATGTAATGTCATTGTGCAGAACGATGTATCCTGGAAAAGTAACACAAGTTATCTGTCTTTTCAGCTGTGAGAGGCTGTGTGATTCAAGGACAGTTTCTTGGAGCTGAGATAGCTCTCTAGTATATTATGAGGTTACATTCATGCATCTGGTTACTTTGGACTTTACCCTCACCTCTGAGCAATGAGCAGATTCTATCCTCTCACTGCACAGATGCACTGTTCATTTATTGGCTCACTGAGCCGAATTAATCCTGTGTGATTGGTTCACACCAGTCTCTCTGGTGTTTTCAACAGCACATGGGTTTATGCCTGTAGTTTGGAGACACCATTTGCAAGCAATGGTAAACGGCCACTGACATTCACTCCTATGCACAACAACTTTACCATTATGTTATTATGTAAAGTGTATTTGTATTTCACACAGCTGAGGTTGTCTTATCTACTGTATATTAATGTCAGTCTCATAAGGGATATTATGATGACACATTTTATTTAATCATGAGGTAAATGTTAGTAAATGTTACAGGTAAACAGGTAACTGTAAATGTATCATTTTGACATAGACATGTATTAATATAGTCTGTGTATGTAATCCTAGTTGGATGGGTTTGTGGAGCACTCAGATTCCCAACAAAAAGATAAATGCTTTAGTTTTGCTTTTAGGATCATTGATTTGTTTTGGTCTCCCTCAGTACACTAGCAAACCATCTGGCACCAATACTGTAGACTACCTGATGACTTATGTCATGGTTCCCCCAAAAGCCAATTGAATAAGAGCTGTCTCAACCATTGAGTCATATCCACATATATCCCTATCCCCACCATTCACTCTTATCTGCCAACAGTACTAGGCTGCATAATACTAGCACTCTCTCACAGACTGTGGTTTATCAAGAGATTGCTCGACTGTAAGCCTGTGTTTCAATAAAGGGAGAGTGAGAGGGTGACAGAGACAGAGAGATGGAATGAAAAATAGGGGGAGGGGGAATCATCCTCCATATGCTTGAGTATTTATTGAAAAGGGAGTGGCCATTAGGGTTTATTGAAAAAAGGGAGGTTGCCTTTAACAGACATGAGTGTGCATGTATACAATGTATTGAATTTAAGGCTGGCAGTGCAGTCCAGGTTTATCGATGTGTATGCCTGTGCACCAGTGAAAGGGATTTTATAATTTTTCATTAGTTTCTTTATTTGTGAATTGTAAGACTGGTCTCATAGACTAGACATGACATAGTAAATGTAAATCCGGGCAACTGAAGTTAGTATAATATGTTATGTTTGGTATGGTTACATAAGATAGAAGGCTACTTAAGGCAAAAAAAACTTCTAGCAACCAGAAGGTTGTGTGTTCGGATCTCATCACGGACAACTTTAGCATTTGAGCTAATTAGCAACTTTGCAACTACTTAGCGTGTTAGCTAAACCTTAACATTGACCCTTTTATTTAGCTAACCCTTTCCCTAACCTTAATCTTAACCCTTTAACCTAACTCCTTAACTTAATCCTAACCCCTAACCCCTACAGCTAGCTAACGTTAGCGTTATCCACCTAGCTTACGTTAGCCACAATAAATTGGAATTTGTAACATATCATACATTTTACGAATTCGTAACATATTGTACGTTTTGCATATTTGGAACATATTGTACGAATTGCAATTTGTAACATATTGTACGAATTGCACTTGGTAATGGATGATGGAAGTCCACAAATTAATACATACCATACAAAACGTAACATATCATACTTGGAGTGTCTCGGATTTCCTTACAGAATAATATGAAATGTTCTGAGACGACCACGTTGGAATTGTGCTATTAGATTCACGCAGAATAGATAGTTATTTTCTGTGTTAGAAAGCACCCGTTTTGTTTGATGTGTACAGAGAGTGTGTGTGAGAGAGTACAGAGAGAGAGAGAGAGAGAGAGAGAGAGAGAGAGAGAGAGAGAGAGAGAGAGAGAGAGAGAGAGAGAGAGAGAGAGAGAGAGAGAGAGAGAGAGAGGGGTGGGTGGGCGCCTTTTGCAATCATCGACTTTGCATGTGTCGTGATTAAGACGTTGGGACCCTCTGCAAGGAAAACCAGGGATTGGAATGATACTTCTGAAGAGAATTGCCATCATCATCTCAAATGAAACAGATGGACACAGGGAAACTGTGGCATCGATTTATGCATTTGATTAAATCATCTCATTTTTGCCGATCATGCCAATTATGCTTTGAAATGGTAACAGTGTGCAAGGATCCTTTCTGATGAGGGAAATGTATAGCCTGACTGATATCCGAAATAGATTATTATAGCAGTTATGCTATTGACAATATTCATCAAAGTGGATGAAATGAGCACACGATTTGGCGCTGCTGATGCTTCCTTTTGCATCAGTTCGATGTTGCATGAGGCTGGGCACTGTGCCAAATAGGGTTAATACACTGGATGTGTGCATTAGAAGATCATGGTGTTTTAGCGCGTGTTGAATTCTGTTAGCATTTATGGGGATGTGCGAAAATATGTCTGTAGCTCATCTACAGTGTGATTGTCGCAGCGCACTCCGGGGCTCAAGCTGGGCTCGACACTGATAGACTAACCTACGTTTGTAGCTGAAGAGGAGACAAGCAAGCTGATGAATGATTTACCACCCTACCGATCTATCAAGCTGTAGCAAAAACATATAGCAAGCGTCTTCCTCGCCACCACGATCTTTCCGGATGTCTCTGCAAGACTAGGCAAGTCAGCTGGCTCGTCTCAAGTGAGGAATCTGTTGCGCTCGCCGTCCTTGGAGAGCGCAGTTCGAGAGGTAGCCTACCCGAGCCCATGGAGCTGCGCCCCTTGATCAGCCTAGGAGGACGACACTATGTACTAGCTCCCCGCTGATGATGATGGGAGGAATCAATGTTCTCACTAGAAACCTCTTGAGACTGAGCGAACTCTGAGGAGCTCCGCCTGGGCTGCAACAACACCAGACAGGAGAGAAGAGACCGAGACAGACCAGACGCTGACTCTGCGTGCGCCAGGTTGGGCCTGGATTCTTGCCGGCGCCTGTGGCTCTGGACAGATAAGACAAACCTTTCCTGTTTGGGCATTTGTCTGGACAGGGACATCTTAGCTCTATCACATCAAAAATATATATATATGTAAATCTACACTCTACCAAAGCAGCTTAAAGTTGAAGCATCAATTTAGCAGACATTAGTATTTTGGGGTCTGACCCTAAGCAGCACCCCAAAGAGCCTCTCCAGGGGCCAGTTTAGTTTATCAGAGACTAGGCAGTGGTCACCATGCAGGTCTCTTTTGCCTGCACGGAGCACAACCTGAAGAGCCGCAGTGAGGACCGGCTTTGTGGCCTTCGCACTGCGCCACCCCCTGGGGGAGGCAGTGGGGGAGGCGGAGGAGGGGGTGGAGGGAGCAGCCAAGGGGGTAATGGCAACTACAACACCCAGGGCTCAGCCAAGCCCAGGGAGCAGTCAGGGTCCCGCCCGGTACCCCAGGGCCATGCCCACATGAAGGAGGCAATAGGGCGCCACAGCAGCATGAAATACAGGTGAGCAGGGGGAGGGAGGGGTACGGAGTGGAGTGCTGATTATTTTGGGTGGAGAGGGAAAGGGCATGCCAACAGAGCTGGCACATACAGGTTGGGAGGGTATCTGATTCAATGAGTGTTTTTTTTTTTATGTTGTGCCTGAAGAGTAATGAAGGCTCATTAACCTCTACCTAAACGATGGATCATTATGATGAAGGACTCAGACACTGCCGTCTCACTCCCTGGAACATGACGGCAGCTCAGGTTACCCCTGAGCACTTCCACTTACCATGAAGGGCCTCTCAGACAGCACCGGCTGCCAGGGGTAACTTCATTGCGTTTCAATTAACACCTGATTTGTCGTGGAGGGTGAACAACTGCATTAGGATTACATCATTTATGGGGCTGGGAGTTTTGGTGTTTGTGTCTCTCATGTCTATTCTTGCATGTGTGTGTAAGCTACGATGGAAATCCTCATCATATTAAGATGGTTTCCTGAGCATTTATAAACGTCGAATTCATCCAGCTGTGAACGTTATATTGCAAAGTACAGTAGGTACTATGTGCTCATTCAATAGGATTACTATCACCAGATGAAAACAATAATGGGACTGTTTCTATTTCACATATAGTGATATTGAAATACAGCAGAAAGACAGATCTGTAATCCCTTTTATTCATTCCAGAATCAGATTGAACGTAATAGAATTGAACAGTCTTTATCAGATTGAAGTCTGCCTACATCAGATCATGTATATAGGCAGCTATATTCTGGATGGGTAAAAGAAAATGCCCCTTAGCTCAACCCTGACACCATTCTCTTCACTCAATTATGTTTTCATTTAAGAGGCAGTTTAAATAGGGAATGAGGCTCAGGAGGAAATGGGATGCCAGGACATAGTGGTTTATTTCATTTATGCATATATTGATTTCATTGGATGGGGAATAATACCCCTGAAGGGGCGGCAGGTAGCCTAGTGGTTAAGAGCGTTGGGCTGGTAATCAAAAGGTTGCTGGTTTGAATCCCTGAGCTGACTAGCTGAAAAATCTGTCAATGTGCCCTTGAGCAAGGCACTTAACCCTAATTGCTCCTATAAGTCACTCTGGATAAGAGCATCTGCTAAAATGTAAATGGTTCTGTCATTGATTTTTTATTTTTTTATGAGAATAAGGTGATGGAATAGGGACAGCTGCTCCAGTTGCCAGCGGTAACAACCTTGTGGTGCCTAGTGCCCACAGTGTGTGTTATTTCCAAAGCAGAAGACACCTCTGGTCCTTATTAGACTACCTCTACCGGAGCACTCATCTCCAAATTCACCCTGCTGCCACCACCATCGCTCCCCAGGGAACAGTGTCACTAAGCCCCATGCGCAAGGATGATTATCAGAGTGCACTTAATAAATACATATATTATTATTATTCGTCTGAAACATTATTTTCGACACACGTTACAGTAAAATGTTATGCATGAGAATCAGTTTGAATATGAACATAGAATATTAAGTCCCTTTCCCACGCTAACTAAAATGGCCAGCGAATACTAGGCCTTCTCTCCTAAAACAAGCTTAATCAGTATCACTGTCCCCACCATCATAAATTGACATTACCTCACACAAGTATCTACTATAAGGCATGCTCATTAAAGTTCTCTTAAGGAGAACAGCAGACAGTGATGATAGTGATTGTAGCGAGCCCCCCTGTGTTGACTGTGTGAGTCTTCTGGTTCTGCATGTCTTCATCCACTCTGAGGGAAACAGCTGAGAAAGGGGAGTGGAGGTGGAGGTTGGTGATATCACTACCTCCCTTTTCTCTACATGTTCCCTAACTGCATATTCGAACTCATTAGCCAGAGCATTCATCAGAGCTGAGAGGGACTCCTCTTTGGCAGGTCGCAAAATAGCGGAGAAAAACACATGTACGTGTGTGTGTATTATACACGTGTGAAATGGAAGTGTTTATTTTTAGAAACATGCGTACAATACACACTTGTACATGTGTGAAACAGGACAAATATAAGCACCCACCAAATTATTATAATTATAAACAACACACTGGCCACCAGTGTCACTAACACTCTGTCTGTCTGTCTGTCTGTCTCTCTCTTTCTTTTTCTTTCTCTCTATAATGTTGTCTCTCACTCTCTCTCACTCCTGTCTCCTCTCTAATTCTCTAAATGTTCTCTCTCCCTGTAATCTCTCTCCCCTCGCTCCACCATTCTACTCCTCCCTTGATCTGTCTCCCCTCTCTCATTTTCCCTCTTACACTCCCTTACTCTCCTCTTCTCAGTCAACACTTGCGGTGCATTGCAGCATTCTCTGCACCGTAGTCTGGAGAATCAGTTGTATGTATGTGTGTGTCTTTGTATGCATGTGTGTGTGTTTTATATTCGTTTTCATATAGAACGTCAGTAGGTGTAGATGTTGTATGAGAGTATGCATGCATTAGTATGTATGAACATGACAGCTTGTTTGTTTTGTGTGTGTGTGTGTTCGTGTGTGTGTGTGCACGACACATCTTCATGTGTTAAAGCCCTCCTTTGGGTGATGCTTAAGCAATGCAGTGTGTACATGTATATTTGCATACTCTGCCTATCCAGTTTGAGATTAAACTCCCCTGTCTTGTTGTATGTTCCAGTTCTTGTTGTATGTTCCAGTCTTGGTCTGAGTTGGAGCAAAACGGTTATTCTGCTGTCACCTTAGGATAACCCTTTTTGGTTCCAGGTAGAACCATTTTGGTTCCAGGTAGAACCCTTTTGAGTTCCAGGTAGAACCCTCTGTGGAAAGGGTTCTACATGAAACCCAAAAGGGTTCTACCTGGAACCAAAAGGGTTCTACCTGAAACCAAAAAGGGTTCTGCAAAGGGTTCTCCTATGGGGACAGCCGAAGAACCCTTTTAGGTTCTAGATAGCTCCTTTTCTTCTAAGAGTTTAATATAAGAGGGAAGCCTCCAGGGCCCGGTTTGCCCATAGCGATGGAATTTAGGCTTACTAGTGTTTTAACAATGCATCTTTCCTACAACGGCCGAAGATGTAACATGCGTTTCCCAAAACACCACGCAGAGAGAACAGTGCGTCGTTGGACCATGTGTCGAAACTGATCGAAAGAAAGACAGCGCTGTTCTCAGATCAGCTTTCTCAATTTAAATCTTACCTTAACATTATAATTATTTCACAATACTGAAGACGGATCAGCTCCTAGATGTTACCACCTACGGCTGCAACAATTGAGGCAGCTTTTTCTAATTAATGCTTACCCAATATAAATACTCTAAATCACAGATCATTGCGCACGTTAGGCTTCTCCACATCAATAAATATATTGAGACAAATTACAGACAGTAGCCCACAAGTAACAAAATATAACTCAATTTATTGAACATGAAATGTATTTCAATATGAATTAAATGGGCCTGTTTTGTCACAAGCCGGGCTAGAACTCCGGTCTCAAATGTGTAGAGCTGGGGGTACTACCCCTTGCCACAGAGGAGATGTTGTAGGACCCAAATGAAACACCCCAGGCAATACTCCAGGTAAGTAGATTTAATGTTCAAAACAGGAGGCAAAACAAAACAACTCCCCGAGGGGAGAAAAACAAACTAAAGATAACTTCGAATAACTTACTAGGACTGATACGGTGGGACAAAGCAGGAGACACATAGACAGGACGCAATAACCAAGTGAGAAACAAGGGGAAAACACACAGCTAAAATACTCAAGGGGAAACAAGGCACAGGTGACATAGATAAGCTAATTAGGACACATGAGGAAAAACTAAGGCAAAGGGGAACACAGCTGACCTCTAGAGGCCAGGAGACAAACAGGGGAAGCAGGAAGCTGACAGGACCCCCTCCTCTAGGAACGACTCCTGACGTTCCTTCCAGAACACCCTGGCCCCAGGGTGCGAAAATCTCGGATCAACCCTGGGTCCAGGATGTCCCTGGCCGGAACCCAGGAGCGCTCCTCTGGCCCGTAGCCCTCCCAGTCCACCAGATACTGCAGAGAGTTCTGGACCCTCCGGGAGTCCAGTATCCGGCGGACTGTGTAGGCTGGCTGGCCGTCTATGATCCTGGGAGGTGGCGGGGGTCTGTGTGGGGGGCAAAAGGAGAAGACAAGACAGGTTTAAGGAGTGAAACATGGAAAGTGGGGTTAACTCTAAGGGAGCGAGGCAGAACTAAACGATACGACACAGGGTTAACCTTTCTAGAAATGCGGAAAGGGCCGATGTATCTCTGGGAAAGCTTCTTGGATTCGACCCGGAGGGGCAAGTTCTTAGTGGCCAACCAAACTCTCTGACCAGCTCGGAAACTAGGGGCCGTCCGGCGGTGGCGATTAGCCTGACTTTGGTATCTCTGGGAGGTCCGAAGGAGGGTACACCTGGCCTTCTTCCAGGTCCGCCTACAGCGTTGGACAAAGCGCTGGGCCGAGGGAACACCAACTTGCGCCTCTTCCTCTGGAAACAAAGGAGGGTTGTAACCGAACTGGCATTCGAAGGGGGACAATCCGGTGGCTGAGGACTGGAGGGTGTTGTGGGCATATTCAGCCCAAATGATATAGGTGGCCCAAGACGTGGGATTGCTGGCCGCCATACACCGCAGGGTGGTCTCCAGATCCTGATTAATCCGTTCCGTTTGGCCATTAGACTCTGGATGGAATCCTGACGATAGGCTGGCTGTGGCCCCAATAAGCCTGCAGAAGGCCCCCAAAACCGGGACGAGAATGGGGACCTCGGTCAGAGACCACGTCCAGGGGGAATGCCAAATATCCGGAAGACATGGTTCATGAGGAGCTCCGCAGTCTCCTTAGCCGAGGGCAGCTTGGGCAGGGGAATAAACCGGGCAGCCTTAGAGAAACGGTCTACCACCACAAGGATGACGGTGTTGCCCTGGGATAGAGGAAGTCCCGTAACAAAGTCCAGAGAAAGGTGTGACCATGGCCTTCGAGGAACAGGTAAGGGATGGAGCAGTCCCTGGGGTCGCTGGCGTGTCGACTTTCCCTGGTTGCACACAGGGCAGGCCTCCACATAGACCTGCACGTCCTTCTTGATGGACGGCCACCAAAACCGCCGTCGGAGGAACTCCAGTGTGCGAGCACTGCCAGGATGGCATGTCAAGGGCGACTCATGACCCCACTGCAAGACGCGGGCCCGAACCGAGAGAGGAACGTACAGGCGACCGGCAGGACCACCGCCTGGATCGGGCTCATGGGCAAGAGCTTCTCGTACCCCTCTTTCTAGTTCCCACTGAAGAGGTGCGACGATCCTAGACCTCGGAATAATCGATGCCAAGGGCTTCTCTTGTACCTCGGGAGAATAGACTCGAGACAGAGCATCCGGCTTGACGTTCTTGGTGCCAGGTCGGTAAGTCAGGATGAACTGGAATCGATTAAAGAAAAGGGACCATCGTGCTTGCCGAGGGTTCATCCGCTTAGCCTGTTGGAGATATTCCAGGTTCTTGTGGTCTGTGAGAACCTGGAAAGGGTGCTGAGCCCCCTCAAGCCAATGGCGCCACTCCTCCAAGGCCAGTTTAACCGCAAGCAACTCTAGATCCCCCACGTGGTAGTTGCGCTCGGCCTCAGACAGGCGGCGAGACATGAAGGCACAAGGGTGTAATCTCCCATCCGCACCCCTCTGAGACAGGACGGCTCCCACCCCCACCTCTGAGGCGTCCACCTCCACCACGAAAGGTCTCTCTGGGTCAGGGGGTCACCAGAATCGGAGCAGAAGTGAAGCGGCGCTTGAGATCCTCGAAGGCCCCCTGCTGCTTCCGGACCCCAGTGAATCTTGGTCCCTCCTCCCTTGGTAAGCGTCGTCAAGGGGGGCTACCACCGAGCTGAAATTCTTAATGAACTTCCGATAGAAGTTAGAAAAGCCAATGAACCGTTGAACCTCCTTGACCGTGGCAGGTGTGGGCCAATCGTGGACCGCCTTGACCTTCTTGGGATCCATCTCTAGGTGCCCGGGAGAGACAATAAACCCGAGAAACTGAGTCTGAGAAACATGAAATTCACACTTCTCAGGCTTAACGTAGAGGTGATTGTCAAGGAGCCTCTGGAGAACCCGGCTAACATGCCCCTCATGCTCCTTCAGTGACCTCGAGAAGATGAGGATATCGTCCAGGTACACGAAGACGAACAGATTAAGCATATCCCGGAGAACATCATTAATCAGGGCTTGGAATACTGCGGGGCATTGGTGAGCCCGAACGGCATCACCCGATATTCATAGTGTCCCGTGGGCGTGTTGAACGCCGTCTTCCATTCGATCTCCTGGCCGGATCCGCACGAGATGGTAAGCATTGCGGAGATCCAGCTTAGTAAAAATGGAAGCCCCTTGAAGCAGCTCAAAAGCAGTGGCCATGAGAGGAAGAGGGTATCGATTCCGAACCGTGATCTTGTTGAGTCCCCCGGTAATCAATACAAGGCCTCAGACCCCCGTCTTTCTTTTCAACAAAAAAGAAGCCCGCCCCAGCCGGGGAAGTAGAGGCATAGATGAGGCCGGCTGCCAAGGACTCCTTAATGTAGGTGTCCATAGCTGCGTGCTCGGGGGAGGACAAGGAAAAGATCCGACCTCTAGGAGGGCAGCACCCAGGGAGTAGATCAATGGCACAGTCATAAGTGCGATGAGGCGGTAAGGCAGTAGCCCGGGCCTTGCTGAACACTGCTTTGAACCGATGGTAAACACTGGGGACTCGGGAGACGTCAACAGACTCTTGAAACTGGGTACTAGGGGCTGAGGAACTCTGAAGCATGCAGGTGAGTTGGCAAGTGGGACCCCAGCTAAGAATGGTGCCAGTAGGCCAGTCGATCTGGGGATTATGTCTGCATAGCCAAGGGTGACCCAGGATAATAGGATACTCGGGAGAGTCAATGAGATAGAAGGTCTCCTCCTGCTGGTGTTGAGAGATGGTAAGTCGCAGGGGACTGAGTCGCCTCAGTAACTTTTCCTGGTTCCAGAGGTCTGCCATCTAAGGCTGTAACTGCCTGGGGTTGAGGAAGTAGTTGGGTAGGGATCTTAAGTTCCTTAGCCAAGGTTACATCCATAAAATCACCTGCGGCACCGAATCGATCATAGCCTGGACCCGATGCTGGTGGCCCTCCCAGGACAGAGTGGCTGGAATAGCTAGGACCGCGTTAGTAGGAGGAGCTCTAATTTTCCCCATCACAACCCTCCTGTAGCTGGGCGGGGACAGGCGTTTCCCAGCTCGGGGGCAAGTGGAGCGGAAGTGGCCGGCAACCCCGCAGTAGAGGCACCGACGCTCCCTCATGCGACGTTCCCTTTCGTTGGAAGAAAGCCTGGAACGGCCTAACTGCATGCTCTCCGGGGAATCCTGGGGCAGTTCAGGAGCCGGGGCAGCTCTGAATGACGGAGTCCAAACAGGAGAAACAGAGCTGCTCAGAGGAACTTGGGACTGAGACACCTGACGGCGAGCCGTTCTCCGCTCTCTTAGACGATTGTCCAGGCGGATGGCCAAGGCTATGAGGGACTCGAGATCTTCAGCTGGTTCACGGGTGGCTAACTCATCTTGAAGGGGCTCAGATAACCCTCCCTGAAAGCAGACCCTCAGCGCTTCATCATTCCATCCGCTCCCCTTGCTGCTATGGTTCGAACTCAATGGCAAAATCTGCCGTGCTTCGGGGGCCCTGACGGAGAGACAGTAGGCGCTTGGAAGCCTCCCGCCCACTGACAGGATGATCGAACACCCGCTTGAACTCTTCTACAAATGCAGCGTGGGAGTCACAACAGGCCTCCTGGGACTGCCACACCGCAGAGGCCCAGGCGAGCGCCTTGTCTGAAAGAAGGGTAATGAGGTAGGCAATCTTGGAACGGTCTGTGGGAAAACTTGAGGGTTGGAGCTCAAGGTGAGGGAGCATTGGGTGAGGAAACCCTGACAAGAGCTTGGATCCCCAGAAAAGGGCTTGGGAGGTGGTAGTCGGGGCTCCGCCAACCGAGAAGGCCTGTCGTCACTGGGAGGTGACCGGGGGAAGGGGGAGAACCAAGGAGGCGTTCAAAGAGCTGGTGAAGGGAACTCATCATTTCGGCCAGGAGTTGAGAATGTCTAGCCATCAGCTCCTCTTGTCGGCTGAGAACGGCTTCATGGCGCTGGAAAGAAGCCTCATGTCGAATGATCACCGCCACCAGGTCCTGGGAACTGAGTGTTTCTGGGTCCATGATTGACTTGGTTATTCTGTCACAAGCCGGGCTAGAACTCCGGTCTCAAATGTGTAGAGCTGGGGTACTACCCCTTGCCACAGAGGAGATGTTGTAGGACCCAAATGAAACACCCCAGGCAATACTCCAGGTAAGTAGATTTAATGTTCAAAACAGGAGGCAAAACAAAACAACTCCCCGAGGGGAGAAAAAACAAACTAAAGATAACTTCGAATAACTTACTAGGACTGATACGGTGGGACAAAGCAGGAGACACATAGACAGGACGCAATAACCAAGTGAGAAACAAGGGGAAAACACACAGCTAAAATACTCAAGGGGAAACAAGGCACAGGTGACATAGATAAGCTAATTAGGACACATGAGGAAAAACTAAGGCAAAGGGGAACACAGCTGACCTCTAGAGGCCAGGAGACAAACAGGGGAAGCAGGAAGCTGACATGTTTATATTTTAATGCGGTCATCTCGGTTTTCATTTGAACCGTCTTTTTATACATCGCTTGTTTGTATCTATTGCAAAGACAATGGCAATTTTGTATTTGCAGTCAACTTTGTTCTGAAGTTATTGTGGCGGTCACAGAGAGACAGCTAAACCATATGATTCTATGTTTAGCGGAGATCTTTTGTGTATAAAGTAACGCGGGAGGGCAAAAAAGCAACTTAGCTGTTCGAGTGGTCTGAGGCAGGATTCTGAACGTTTTCAAGTGCAACGTTAATAACGATTGTTTTGGGAAACAGCTCGGAGAGTTAACAATGCTCCTAGGAAGGTGCTAAGAAGTACTAAGCATTAAGATGCTTTTGGGAAACCGGGCCCAGGATTAGAAGAGCCGCTGATGGAAGAGTGCCAGGAGAACAAGGTCAGGTTAGGGTAGGGTTGTTAGGAGAAGGTTGTGGGAGACCAGCTCACAGACCAGCTTACAGACCAACACACAGACCAGCGGACAGACCAACACACAGACCAACACACAGACCAGCTCACAGACCAGCTCACAGACCAGCGGACAGACCAACACACAGACCAGCTCACAGACCCGCTCACATGTATGCATGTTTATATGCTCATATACTTTAGTATGTACTGTAGGCTATGTACTGTAGTATGTACTGTAGTATGTACTGTAGTATGTACTGTAGTATGTACTGTGGTATGTACTGTAGTATGTAATGTATCATTTGGGCTCCCGAGTGGAGCAGCGGTCTAAGGCACTGCATCTCAGTGCTTGAGGCGTCACTACAGACCCCCTGGTTCGATTCCAGGCTGTATCACAACCGGCCGTGATTGGGAGTCCCATAGGGCGGCGCACAATTGACCCAGCGTCGTCCGGGTTTGGCCGGTGTAGGCCGTCATTGTAAATAAGAATTTGTTCTTAACTGACTTGCCTAGTTAAATAAAGAAAAAAGAAAACATTTACTGTAGTATGTATTGTGGTATGTACTGTATTATGTTCCTTGGTATTTACTGTAGTATGTAGTATGTACTGTGGCATGTACTGTAGAATGTGATGTGGTATGTACTGTGTTATGTACTGTGGTATGTACTGTAGTATGTACTGTAGTATGTAATGTTGTATTTACTGTAGTATGTACTGTAGTATGTGTGTACTGTATGTTTTGTGTGTTCTTATGCTTTTCTCTTTCTGTTAGTGTGTGTGTGTGTGTGTGTGTGTGTGAGTGTGAGTGTGAGTGTGTGTGTGTGTGAGTGTGAGTGTGTGTGTGTGTGCATGTGTGTGTTCATATAGTCCCCCACAGACTGACAGACAGCAGCTTTGCGGATCGCAGCACTGCAGAGGGGGGAGGGGGGCAGTTGTCACACATACTGACAATGACAGTGACACTCCATCACCCAGAACCCCCCCAAAAATAATAATAATAATAAATAATAAATAATACAATAATAATAATAATGTGTATTTTGTATATCTAGCAGTGGCAGCTCTAATTCATACATGCCCCTCTGTTTGTGTGTTTGTCTCTCTGACTGTATCAGGGCCCGATCCTAACTTAATTTCAACTCTCAAAGTCACATTGATGCATGATATACGCTAAAGGCTTCAGCCTCAGTTTGTGTTCTCCAAAGAAATTAGAGGATATAATTAAGCAAGCATATTGAGCTACACTCTTAGAAAAAAAGGTGCTCTCTAGAACCTAAAAGGGTTCTTCGGCTGTCCCCATAGGATAACTCTTTGAAGAACCCTTTTTGGTTCCAGGTAGAACCCTTTCCACAGCGGATTCTACATGGAACCCAAAAGAGTTCTACCTGGAACCAAAAAGGGTTCTCCTATGGGGACAGCGGAATAACCTTTTTGGAACCCTGTTTTCTAAGAGTGTAGAGACATAAGCTACTATGGGAGCTGTGAAAACAGGCTTTCAGGAAAGGGTTGAGATTTTTTGTAGATACTGTATCAGCTAAAATGTCATATATCTGTGTTGATGTGGTCAGTATGTTATGATTTGAATCCCTGTCAGTGTTGAAAGTGAGAGCTACACTGTTTTTCCCAGGGTCTGGATTTTTTGGGGAAATAGAATGACTAATGTAATTTACTAAAAAAAGTGCTCCATCCTCTCTCTCCCTGCAGATACATCTACGTTGGATCAATTACACATGCGTTATTTATTGAGAGTACATGTGACTGGCACACAAACACACATCATGCCTATGTATGTACACACACAATGGCAAACAAATGCACAATTCTAAAAATAGCTGGCCAGGCTAATAACAATAGACCAGGGAAAATAAAACAGCACTCGACTGCCTCGATCTAAACGCTCTGACAGTCTGTCTCTTTCCATCGAGCTATTTGTAGCGGACGCAGACAGACAGACAGACAGACAGGCAGGCAGGCAGGCAGGCAGGCAGGCAGGCAGGCAGGCAGGCAGGCAGACAGACAGACAGACAGACAGGAAGGCAGGCAGGCAAGCAGGCAGGCAGACAGGTATGCAGGCAGGCAGACAGGCAGACAGTTAGACAGGCAAGTAGACAGGCAGGTAGACAGGCAGACAGGTAGACAGACAGGCAGGTAGACAGGCAGACAGGTAGATAGTTAGACAGGCAGGTAGACAGGCAGGCAGGTAGACAGGCAGACAGGCAGGCAGACAGTTAGACAGGCAGGTAGACAGGCAGACAGGTAGACAGGCAGACAGGCAGACAAGTAGGCAGACAGGCAGGTAGGCAGACAGGTAGAGAGGCAAGGCGCAGGAGATGAAAAGACAGTTAGCAGCAATGAGTTCTGCTGCAGCTCTGCTGCCTCTCCAGTTGGCTCCTCAGCTAATTAGAATGGAGGAGAGCACCCACGAAGGTGGGGAGTAGGAGGAGGAGGAGGAGGGCAGGGATGAAGCCCGCAGAATTTCAGTGGCACACACTTCCATGACCAGGACTCACTGCAGCTCTCTGATTCCACTTCTATCCTTACCTTCAAAGGTCAGATTTCTGGGTAATCAGATGTGGCATGCCCAATACTGGGCTCTCCAACCATAGAAATCATTTAAATCAGCCCGTGTGGAGAGGAGAATATGTTATTACGGATATACGACTATATACAGTGCCTTCGGAAAGTATTCAGACCCCTTGACTTTTTCCACATTTTGTTAGGTTACAGCCTTATCCTAAAATTGATTGAATTGTTATTTTCCCTCATCAATCTACACGCAATACCCCATAATGACAAAGCAAAAACAGGATTTTTGAAAATGTTGCTAATTTATATTTATATTTATTTAAATATTACATTTACTTAAGTATTCAGACCCTTTACTCAGTACTTAGTTAAAGCACCTTTGGCAGCGATTACAGCCTTGAGTCTTATTGGGTATGACGCTACAAGCTTGACACACCTGCACATGGGGAGTTTCTCCCATTCTTCACTGCATATCCTCTCAAGCTCTGTCAGGTTGGATGGGGAGCGTTGCTGCACAGCTATTTTCAGGTCTCTCCATAGATGTTCGATCGGGTTCAAGTCGGGCTCTGGCTGGGCCACTCAAGGACATTCAGAGACTTGTCCCGAAGCCACTCCTGCGTTGTCTTGGCTGTGTGCTTAGGGCCGTTGTCCTGTTGGAAGGTGAACCTTCGCCCCGGCCTGAGGTCCTGAGTGCTCTGGAGCAGGTTTTCATCAAGGATCTCTCTGTACTTTGCTCCGTTCATCTTTGCCTCGATACTGACTAGTCTCCCAGTCCCTGCCGCTGAAAAACATCCCCACAGCATGATGCTGCCACCATGCTTCACCGTAGGGATGGTGCCAGGTTTCCTCCAGAAGTGACGCTTGGCATTCAGGCCAAAGAGTTCAACCTTGGTTTCATCAGACCAGAGAATCTTGTTTCTCATGGTCTGAGAGTCTTTCAGTGCCTTTAGGCAAACTCCAAGTGGGCTGTCATGTGCCTTTTACATTTACATTTTAGTCATTTAGCAGACGCTCTTATCCAGAGCGACTTACAGTTAGTGCATACATTATTTATTTTGATTTTTTTTCATACCCCCTGTGGGAATCGAACCCACAACCCTGGCGTTGCAAACGCCATGCTCTATCAACTGAGCTACATCCCTCCCTGCCGGCCATTCCCTCCCCTACCCTGGACGACGCTGGGCCAATTGCACGCCGCCCCATGGGTCTCCCGGTCGCGGCCGGCTATGACAGAGCCTGGATTCGAACCAGGATCTCTAGTGGCACAGCTAGCACTGCGATGCAGTGCCTTAGACCACTGCGCCACTCGGATTCGAGGTTTGGCTTCCGTCTGGCCACTCTACCATAAAGGCCTGATTGGTGGAGTGCTGCAGAGATGGTTGTCCTTCTGGAAGGTTCTCCCATCTCCACAGAGGAACTCTAGAGCTCTCTCAGAGTGAACATCGGGTTCTTGATCACCTCCCTGACCAAGGCCCTTCTCCCTCGATTGCTCAGTTTGGCCGGGCAGCCAGCTCTAGGAAGAGTCTTGGTGGTTCCAAACTTCTTCCGTTTAAGAATGATGGAGGCCACTGTGTTCTTAGGGACCTTCAATGCTGCATAAATTTTTTGGTACCCTTCCCCAGATCTGTGCCTCGACACAATCCTGTCTCGGAGCTCTACGGACAATTCCTTCAACCTTTTTGCTCTGACATGCACTATCAACAGTGGTACCTTATAAAGACAGGTGTGTGCCTTTCCAAATCATGTCCA
Organism: Coregonus clupeaformis; assembly: GCF_020615455.1. Taxonomy (NCBI): domain Eukaryota; kingdom Metazoa; phylum Chordata; class Actinopteri; order Salmoniformes; family Salmonidae; genus Coregonus; species Coregonus clupeaformis. Next base: position 35,359,636 of record NC_059218.1, read on the forward strand.
ATCAATTGAATTTACAACAGGTGGACTCCAATCAAGTTGTAAAAGATCTCAAGGATGATCAATGGAAACAGGATGCACCTGAGCTCAATTTCGAGTATCATAGCAAAGGGTCTGAATACTTATGTAAATAAGGTATTTCTGTTTTTTATTTTTAATAAATGTGCAAAGATTTCTAAAAAACGGTTTTCACTTTGTCATGGTAATGGTATACTGTAAATCTTTGTCATGTCCCTAAGAAAGTGTTCATACCTCTTATTGTCATTGGGGAGGGAACTGTGGATCTGTCTCCGTCCATCCGTTCCTTCATACGTTAGTCACACGCAATATCTCAGACAGCACTGGCCCGATTTTGACAAAACTTGGGTGAATGATGCGTCTTGCCATAGAGATCCGGCATTTACAAAATTACACTGATTACACACGCAATATGTCAATTGGCCCAATGGGGGGGCGCTGCATCATTTGTGGGGGACGACATGTTTACTGTTGCCTTGTTTTCTTTTCCCTGACCCGTGACCCCTGTCTTTCTCTTTCTCAGGAACCTGGGGAAGTCTGGTCTGCGTGTGTCCTGCTTGGGGCTGGGTGGGTACAAAATAAATGGACCAGAAAAATATGTAACATGTAACAGAACTGATAACAATATGCATTAGAGACTCCCTGAGCAATGTAACAGAACTGATAACAATATGCATTAGAGACTCCCTGAGCAATGTAACAGAACTGATAACAATATGCATTAGAGACTCCCTGAGCAATGTAACAGAACTGTCCATCTGTCTGCCTGTCTGTCTGTCTGTCTGTCTCTCTGTCTGTCTGACCATAGGCACCTGGGTGACATTTGGATCACAGATATCTGACGAGGTGAGTTATGTAACAATGATTTGGGACACCCTGTTTAATTACTGCAGTGGGCTAAATCAGGGTCACAGACTGATTCTTGGTAGTCTTCAACAAATCTACTTTGAAACAAAAGTGTACACATCACACACATGGTTATGGGCTTAAAAAAAAGAAGACACCTGTACCATGTCAGATATTTAGAGTTTGCATCCCAATATTACACTTTATATACATCACTGAAATATAACAAAACTGTTTGACATAGAAACACCGGATTTTCGTCAGGTGTTTTCTATTAATCTTTGTGAATTATGGAATTATGAAAAATATTAATAACATTCCACCCATGAGGCCAAAGAGAGTGTTTTTGGTAATTGACTGCAGGAAAGGGCTACCTCATTCTGAGGCTGCACCTGTTTGACCTCTCAGCCTCTCTCTCACAATGTTAGTCTCTCTGTCTGTCTGTCTCACTCTCAGTCTCTCTTTTAGACTCTCTCTCTCTCTCTCTCTCTCTCTCTCTCTCTCTCTCTCTCTCTCTCTCTCTCTCTCTCTCTCTCTCTCTCTCTCTCTCTCTCTCTCTCTCTCTCTCTCTCTCTCTCTCTCACTCTCTCTCTCTCTCTCTCTCTCTACACTCTCTCTCTCTCTCTCTCGCTCTCTCTCTCTCTCTCTCTCTCTCTCTCAATTTCAATTTCAATTTAAGGGCTTTTTTTTTATTGACATGGGAAACGTATGTTAACATTGCCAAAGCAAGTGAAGTAGATAGTAAACAAAAGTGAAATAAACAATAACAATTAAGTTAATTAACAGAAGTTCCAAAAGAATAAAGACATTTCAAATGTCATATTATGTATATATACAGTGTTGTAACAATGTGCAAATAGGTCAAGTACAAATGGGAAAATAAATATGGGTTGTATTTACAATGGTGTTTGTTCTTCACTGGTTGCCCTTTTCTTGTGGCAACAGGTCATAAATCTTGCTGCTGTGATGGCACACTGTGATATTTCACCCAGTAGATAAGGGAGTTTATCAAAATTGGGTTTGTTTTCAAATTATTTGTGGATCTGTGTAATCTGAGGGAAATATGTGTCTCTAATATGGTCATACATTTGGCAGGAGGTTAGGAAGTGCAGCTCAGTTTCCACCTCATTTTGTGAGCAGTGTGCCCATAGCCTGTCTTCTCTTGAGAGCCAGGTCTGCCTACGGCGGCCTTTCTCAATAGCAAGACTATGCTCACTGAGTCTGTACATAGTCAAAGCTTTCCTTAAGTTTGGGTCAGTCGCAGTGGTCAGGTATTCTGCCACTGTGTACTCTCTGTTTAGGGCCAAATAGCATTCTAGTTTGCTCTGTTTTTTTGTTAATTCTTTCCAATGTGTCAAGTAATTCTCTTTTTGTTTTCTCATGATTTGGTTGTGTCTAATTGTCTCTCTCTCTTTCTCTCTCTCTCTCTCTCTCTCTCTCTCTCTCTCTCTCTCTCTCTCTCTCTCTCTCTCTCTCTCTCTCTCGCTCTCTCTGTATCGCTCTTACATTGTTAGTCTCTCTGTCTGTCTCACTCTGTCTCTCTTTTAGTCTCTCTCTCTTTCTCTCTCTCTCTTTCTCTCTCTCTCGCTCTCTCTCTGTATCGCTCTCACAATATGAGTCTCTCTGTCTGTCTCACTCTCAGTCTCTCTTTTAGTCTGTCTCTCTCTTTCTCGCTCTCTCTCGCTCTCTTTCTCTCTATTTCTTTCTTTCTTTCTCTTTCTTTCTTTCTTTCTTTCTTTCTTTCTTTCTTTCTTTCTTTCTTTCTTTCTTTCTTTCTTTCTTTCTTTCTTTCTTTCTTTCTTTCTTTCTTTCTCTCTCTCTCTCTCTCTCTCTCTTTCTCTCTCTCTCTCTCTCTCTCTCTCTCTCTCTCTCTCTCTCTCTCTCTCTCTCTCTCTCTCTCTCTCTCTCTCTCTCTCTCTCTCTCCTCTCTCTCTCTCCTCTCTCTCTCTTTCTCTCTCTCTCTCGCTCTCTCTCTCTGTATCGCTCTCACAATATGAGTCTCTCTGTCTGTCTCACTCTCAGTCTCTCTTTTAGTCTGTCTCTCTCTTTCTCTCTCTCTCTCGCTCTCTTTCTCTCTATTTCTTTCTTTCTCTTTCTTTCTTTCTTTCTTTCTTTCTTTCTTTCTTTCTTTCTTTCTTTCTTTCTTTCTTTCTTTCTTTCTTTCTTTCTTTCTCTCTCTCTCTCAATTCAATTAAATTCAATTCAATTTAAGGGCTTTATTGGCATGGGAAACGTGTGTTAACATTGCCAAAGCAAGTGAAGTAGATAGTAAACAAAAGTGAAATAAACAATAAATATTAACACTCTCTCTCTCTCTATCTCTCTCTCTCTTTCTTTCTTTCTTTCTTTCTTTCATTCTTTCTTTCTTTCTTTCTTTCTCTTTCTCTCTCTCTCTCTCTCTCTCTCTCTTTCTCTCGCTCTCTCTCTCTCTCTCTCTCTCTCTTTCTCTTTCTCTCGCTCTCTCTCTTTCTTTCTTCTTTCTTTCTTCTTTCTTTTTTATTTTTTGGGGGGGTAGATCAGCTTAATATTGCAGATAGATTGTAACTTCCATCAATGTAATTGTCTGCATCACTTCCAATCCCCCATGTTATTTATATATATACTCCCCTTTATTACTTTTCAACCCCGCCATCCTTTCCCTACTTGGGGTAAATTAGTGAACAACAATGTTTAGGCCTCTACTTCCAGCTTATACTTACTATCTACATTTTATGGACACAGTCAATTTTACAATAATTCTATTTTATTTGTTTTTGCTCCTGAACTTCTTCTACTCTCAACCTCTCCGATCATTTTCATGATGTCCATCCGGTTTGCTTCTATATGCCATATCTTTCTAACTGTGCTCTTTCCCAAAAGCTCCCAACATACAACCTATATACTTATTATGGACACAGTATGCTTACATTATTAGTTATCTTGTTATTATTTGTTGTTATTTGTTATTAGTCCCATTCTTCAACTCCATTCAACACCTCTCATCTATCTCTTAACACCATCCATATTGGATTTCTATTTGCCATATATATTTCAACCGTACTGTGATGTTTTACAAAAGTTCTGAACCTTTCTATTCTCATTGCTTCTACAGATTGTGAATTAAAAATGAACATTTTTGCTAAAAGTATTATTATATTATTGATTGATTGACTATGACTTTTCAGATCACCCAGTAATGCTATCTGCAAGGTTAGCTCCAGGTAAATATTGCAATCCTTTAGCCATTCCTGGACCTGTGTCCAAAAACAAGCTACAAATGGACAGAACCAAAACAAATGATCTAATGATTCTGTCTCTTCACAGCAAAATCCCCCATATAAATAACATTCTATTGGTAGCAAGAATTTTATATAATAATTTAATTTGAAAGATTCTAATTTTTGAATCCGGTGTCGTTTTGCGTGTCAGTTCATAAACACTATGCCATGGGATCGGTACGTCAAAAATCTCTTCCCAACTATTTTGCAATCTATATGGGACGGCTGTCAATCCTTTGGTCCTTAAGTGAAACTGATATACTTTTTTATTTATCACAGTTTTCCTTAACCAATTATGTTCTTTAATGCAAGGCCGACAGACAAGTTCCTTACTTTCTCCCCCTTCCACTTTCCTCTTCCATTTTTGCGGTAAGGCTGCAATTATTTGGTTGTAATTTTGGGTAGAGCAGACATTTCCATATGTTTTTGTTAGCTGCATGTGCGACATAACTCCACCAGTCCTACTGATGATATAATTTACGGAGATTATACCTTTTTTAATCATTCTGTCAAAAAATTACGTTTCTTTTGTCAATTAATTATTTGAATTTAACCACAATATTTGTTTCATTATTTGTTCTGTTGTTTCTGGAGGATTAAATTGAAATTGCAACCAACTTTCTATGGCTTGTTTTAGAAATAGTGATATTTGGGAGATGATTTCCTTTTCAAATAACTGAAAATGAGTGGTTGTAATCTGAATAAAGGGAAAAAGGCCATTCTTGAACATTGGGTGAGACAATCTTACTAATTTGCTTGAGAACCAGTTCGGATTTAAGTATAACTTTTGTATGACTGAAGCTTTTAGTGATAGGTCTAATGCTTTAATATTTAATAATTTCTGTCCTCCGAATTCATATTCATTATATAAATAGGCCCTTTTAATTTTGTCTGGCTTGCCGTTCCAAATAAAACGGAATATTTTTTTCTCATATAATTTAAAAAACTGTTAGCTAGGCGTAGGCAAGACCATAAGCAAATAGGTAAACTGGGATAATACTAAAGAGTTAATCAGGGTGATTTTTCCACAAATTGACAGGTATTTACCTTTCCATGGTAGCAAGATCTTATCTATTTTTGCTAACTTTCTATTAAAATGTATTGAAGTGAGATCATTTATTTCCTTTGGGATATGTATTCCGAGTATATCCACATCACCATCAGACCATTTTATTGGTAAACTACATGGTAATATAAATGTTTCATTTTTTAGTGATCCAATACGTAATATAGTACATTTGTCATAATTTGGTTGTAATCCAGAGAGGTTCGAAAATGTATCTAGATCCTCTATGAGGCTGTGGAGGGATTCTAGTTGTGGATTTAAAAGAAAACATGAATCATCAGCGTACAATGACACCTTTGTTTTTAAGCCCTGGATTTCTAATCCTCTGATATTATTATTGGATCTGATTTTAATAGCTACAATAAATAGATATGCCGATAGTGGACAACCTCGTTTCACTCCTCTTGACAGTTTAAAACTTTCTGAGAAATTGTCATTATTTACTATTTTACACCTAGGGTTACTATACATGATTTTGACCCATTTTATAAGAGATTCTCCAAAATTGAAATGCTCCAGGCATTTATATATAAACCCCAGTCGTACTTTATCAAATGCCTTTTCGAAGTCTGCTATGAATAGCAGGCCTGGTTTCCCATATTTTCCATAGTGTTCTATTGTTTCCAATACTTGCCTTATATTATCTCCAATGTATCTTCCATGTAAAAAACCTGTCTAATTAGAATGAATAATATCCGACAATACCTTTTTAATTCTATGCGCTATACATTTTGCTAGAATTTTTGCATCACAACACTGAAGTGTAAGGGGCCTCCAATTTTTTTTATGGACTGGATCTTTATATTTTCCACTTGTATCCTGTTTCAGTAATAATGAGATCAGACCTTCTTCTTGAGTGTCAGATAATCTACCATTTACATAGGAGTGGTTAAAACATGCTAATAACGGTCCTCTTAGTATATCAAAAAAGGTTTGGTATACATCGACTGGTATGCCATCCAACCCTGGAGTTTTCCCGGACTTAAAGTCTTTAATTGCATCCAGAAGTTCCTCCTCTGTAATTTCACCTTCACATGAGTCTTTCTGTATGGCTGTTAATTTTACATTATCAATAGAAAAAAAATCTCTACAATTAGCTTCAGTTAGAGGAGATGGAGGCGACTGGAACGAAAACATATGCTTAAAGTACTTTGTTTCCTCTTTCAAAATATCATTTGGTGAATCATGGGTGACTCCGTCAATTGTAACCAGTTTCATAAAGTTATTTTTGGTAGCATTCCTATGTTGAAGATTAAAAAAGAATTTTGTGAATTTTTCCCCATATTCCATTAAGTTTGCTTTATTTTTATAATATATTACACTTGATCTATCTTGAATAAGTTTCTCCATTTCTTTTTGTTTTTCCTCTAATTTATTCTGAGCCTCTATGTTACAGTTTTTATTGCCATCAATCTGTTCTGTTAGACTTTCTATTTCCTTTGTTAGTATAAACTCTTTTGACCTAAATTGCTTTTGTTTTCGAGATGAGTACTGAATTGCATGGCCTCTAAAGGCACATTTAAAGGTGTCCCATACAATAAGGGGATTTGCTGTACCTATGTTACGTCGGAAAAAGTCAGTTATAAATTCCTTTGTTCTAATTATAAATAAATTATCATCCAATAGGCTTTGATTAAATTTCCATTATCCTCGCCCACGTGGAAATTCAGTAAGAGTAATGTATATGCAAATTATATGATGGTCCGACCGCATTCTGTCCCCTATCAACACTTTTTTAACTTTTGGTGCCAACGAGAATGAGATAAGAAAGAAGTCAAGACGACTAGCTTGATTAAGTCTCTGCCATGTATATCTCACTAGATCAGTATATTTCATCCTCCATATATCTACTAGTTCTAATGTATCCATGACATTCACAATTTCCTTAAGAGCATGTGGGTGATTGTTTGTGGTGTGATTTCCTTTACGGTCCATTGAGCTATTTAAAACAGTATTATAATCCCCCACCATAATAATATTGTCTTGAATTGCTTGCAGGGTTGATAATTTATTATATATATTGTCAAAGAAGTGTGGATCATCATTATTTGGTCCGTAAAGGTTAATGAGCCATATCTGTTTATGGTCCAATAACATATTTAAAATAATCCATCAACCTTGCGTATCTATTTGGACAATTTGCACATTCGGATCGAAATTGCTATTAATTAATATCATCACCCCTTTTAAATTTCTTTGCCCATGGGAGAAGTATATTCCCCCCCATTCCTTTTTCCACGCAACTTTATCTCGAATTGTTGAATGAGTTTCCTGTATACAATAAATATTATATTCCTTCTCTTTGAGCCATGTAAATATTGTTATTCTTTTGTTATTATCAGCTAAGCCATTACAATTATAACTGGCTATACTTATTTCACCATACACCATAATGAGATACAAGTTTCAAGTCTATTTATCATTATATATGTTTGTAAATTTACCAATAAAAAATACAGTAATGATTGAGTGTCCATATAGCTGTACCGTGATATTTGCATTGCTACGGAGTAACCCTTCAATTGTTCTCCACTAATTCCCCCGCTAAAGCCCCTCCCCATCCCAAGTTGAGCCGTCATCCCAGTGATCGGCATCCCACCCACGTCCCTCCGGATCCCTAAGGCCCCGAGAGGCCAGGACCCATCCATCGAAAACAGCACACAGTGCCACCCACAAAACATATAACTATTTTTTAAAAAGAATGCATATCCTATTTTCCATCATTATCAATTAATATGCGTAATAATGTTGGTAGTTCATGCGTAGGATTTTAACATATAACCCGTATTACATTTAATTTATTGACAAGCAATTATTATCCTAGCAAATAATTCCTGTGTCTCTCTTGCTCTCTCTCTCTCTGTATCGCTCTCACAATATTAGTCTCTCTGTCTGTCTCACTCTCAGTCTCTCTTTTAGTCTCTCTCTCTCTTTCTCTCTCTCTCGCTCTCTTTCTCTCTATTTCTTTCTTTCTCTTTCTCTCTCTCTCTCTCTCTCTCTCTCTCTCTCTCTCTCTCTCTCTCTCTCTCTTTCTCTCTCTCGCTCTCTCTTTCTTTCTTTCTTTCTTTCTTTCTTTCTTTCTTTCTTTCTTTCTTTCTTTCTTTCTTTCTTTCTTTCTTTCTCTCTCTCTCTCTCTCTCTCAGCAGTCTCTCTCTCTCTCTCTCTCTCTCTCTCTCTCTCTCTCTCTCTCTCTCTCTCTCTCTCCCTCAGTTTCTCTCTCTCAGTGTCTGTCTCTCTGTCCCCTCAGATGGCTGAGAACCTGATGACCATTGCCTATGAGGCCGGGGTGAACCTCTTTGACACAGCAGAGGTGTATGCCTCCGGCAGGTCAGCTTTTCACACCTCCTTTCACTGCTCTCTTCTATTCCTTGTCTTTGTCTCTATACACTTCCTGCCGCTGTCTATCACTCCATCTCTTTCTGTCCATCTTTCAGTCTACCCACTGTTTTATTCCCTTTTTCCCCCCATATTTTTATTCCATCATGTCTTCTCTCCACAGGGCTGAAATCACCCTAGGGAACATCGTCAAGAAGAAAGGATGGAGGTGATATTACTCATATTTCTAATGTGACCCATGTGGATATGAATAGCTGTCTGTCTAACTATATTACATCATAAATATTTTTCTGTGAACTTTGCTTTTCACATTTCTTAAGAACAGACAGACCTTGTTTTTTAACATATGATAGATTGTTTGAATAAATTGATGTTTATTTTCATACTATTTTATCATCGCTGGATCTGTTGGCACTTTTTCAAATGCTTTTAGCTTCTCTGTGGTTGACATCAAATTACTATGTGATGAAAATATAGTCTATTTCCTTGTACCCTCTAACCTCTCCTCACATTTATTTGGCAGGCGTTCTAGTTATGTTGTGACAACCAAGATCTATTGGGGAGGGCAGTAAGTATCCTGGGAAAAAGATGCCAGATATAACAGTCATAATTTCTCCATTGTTCTGACAAAGTGACTCTGTATTGTTGCTATCACTCTACAGGGCAGAGACAGAAAGGGGACTCTCCAGAAAGCACATCATTGAAGGTAGAGTCAAATTGACTTATAATAGGATACAGTGGCAATAATGATGATGAAGACAATAATGATGAAGATGATGATGATGCCCATTACATTGCAGGTTTGAGAGGATCCCTGTCCAGACTCCAGTTAGATTATGTGGACATTGTCTTTGCCAACCGGAATGACGTCAATAGCCCTATGGAAGGTCAGTCACAGTCACACCAGTCCTTCTACTTTATTGTCCATCTGTTACAACAGAAATGTGTCTTCTGCTCTGCTCACAACCCTTTGTGGTGTGTATTACTGAATGCACTCGTTAAAAAGTGTCTTAATGTTTACATTCTAAGCATGTCATATCTTTGTTACAGTATGTTTATTACCAGTGTGTAACAAGTTGGTTCATGACATTTGCAGAGATTGTCCGGGCCATGACCTTTGTAATAAATCAGGGCATGGCCATGTACTGGGGCACCTCTCGCTGGAGTGCCATGGAGATCATGGTGAGTCCCCTGTTATCTCTCCCTGTTACCTAATACAGCCCAGTAAACACCTGCTCTTGACAGTCAACGACATAAGGCCATTGGTGCTCTGTGGTGATGGTGTTATTCTGTTCCCCTGCCACCAGGAGGCGTACTCAGTGGCGCGTCAGTTCAACCTGATCCCACCTGTATGTGAGCAGGCTGAGTATCACTACTTCCAGAGGGACAAGGTGGAGGTGCAGCTCCCTGAACTCTACCACAAGATAGGTCAGTCATCCACACTCACACAGCTCAGCAAACAGCAAACAGCACCGGATGTCCTCACAATGCTGCTTGCGGTGAACTCTTCAGACATTATATTTGTCTTTCTCCCTCTCTTGTCTAGGTGTAGGGGCAATGACCTGGTCTCCCCTTGCGTGTGGACTGATTACAGGGAAGTACAGTGAGGGTGTACCTGACATCTCCAGGGCTAATATAAAAGTGAGTTCTCCAGACAAAATAAACATGTTTTTAATTAGTGTATATTCCCCTGTGTTTTCTACTTAATTGGAGTTCTGTAGCTGCTACCCCACTGTTTGTCCATTACAGTGGTGTAAAGTACTTAAGGAAAAATACTTTAAAGTACTACTTAAGTCGTTTTCTTAGGTATCTGTACTTTACTTCACTACATTCCTTAAGAAAATATTGTACTTTTCACTCCATACATTTTCCTTGACACCCAAAAGTACTCGTTACATTTTGAATGCTTAGCAGGACAGGAAAATAGTCAAATTCACGCACTTATCAACCGAACATCCCTGGTCATCCCTACTGCCTGATCTGGTGGACTCACTAAACACACATGCTTCATTTGTAAATTATGTCTGAGTGTTGGAGTGTGACCCTGGCTTTCCATACATTTTAAAACAAGAAAATGGTGCCATCTGGTTTGCTTCATATAAGGAATTTGAAATGATTTATACTTTTACTTTAACTTTTGATACTTAAGTACATTTTAGCAATTAGATTTACTTATGATACTTACGTATATTTTAAACCAAATACTTTTAGACTTTTACACAAGTAGAATTTTACTTGGTGACTTTAACTTTTACTTGAGTCATTTTCTATTAAGGTATCTTTACTTTTACTCAAGTATGACAGTTGGGTACTTTTTCCACCACTGGTCCACTAGGCCTACAACCGTGCATGACACAATTCAATATTTCTGTGTTCGTTCCGTTTAATATTGGTGCAGGGTTACCAGTGGCTGAAGGAGCGTGTCAACAGTGAGGAGGGACACAAGCAGCTGGCCAAGATTAAAGAGCTCCACCTAATGGCCGACAGACTGGGCTGCACCGCCGCACAACTAGCCATCGGTACAGTGTGTGTTTGTGTATGCGCATGTGTGTGTGTGACTCTGTGTGTGTGTGTGTGCGTGTGTGCATGTGTTTGTGTGTTAATTGTTTTGTCCATCTCTGTCCTCTCAGCCTGGTGTCTGCGCAGTGAGGGAGTGAGCTCAGTGCTGATGGGTGTCTCCAACACTGACCAGCTGGTGGAAAACCTGGGTGCCCTTACGGTAACGAACGTCCCCTCAACATCACACCATCTTCATTTTACACTGCAATGCACACTCAATCAGAGCTCATAAAACTAATAACATTGTCGTGATATAAGCATACCTGTATATAAATATATATATATATTTTTTTTTTATGATACAAAAAAAGAACCTGTATTTTTAGGCATTCTTATTAATGTCACTTAAAATTCCATTATAGATTAAGCAAACAAGCAAGCAATCACCAAACCATTATGTCCTAGTCCTAAACTGACATGCCATGTTATGTCTGCAGCTTATTTCACAGATGACTCCACAGACCGTGGCTGAGATTGACTCACTCTTGGGAAACAAGCCCCAGTCCAAGAAAGAGTCGCGAGCATGAAGAGGAAACGATGGTGCCAAGGACAATCAGAGAAACATGGAGAAAAGACGATGACATCAAGGAACGTTTTCTCTCTCCAGTATAATCGCTTGCATGTCCTCAGCAACATTTTTGCTTCAAGCATTGCATTGTATCATGTATAAAAAAAGGAAATATTTTAATGTGCAAAAACAAAGATTAGATCATATATATTACAGATCCCTCACTGACTGATAATGTCCACAAACAGAGGGTGAGGCCATAGCATGGAGCATTAGGTTTCTGTCTTCCAGAGAGACCAATGAGGGCAAAGTTGGAGATGGAGAGTGATGGTGGTTGAATGAAGGAGGCGCTCGGTATCTTCAAGCAAACTGCACCATACTTCATCAACAATGACAGTGTTATCAATGAGATGAGAACTCTTTGATGCCACGAAGCAACATGAGGCACAGCTCTCACACTGACTGTGTGACTAGTGCTGTCATAGGACATACACTTTTTCTCTGCAGCTGCCTGTGAGTCCGTATGATGCCTAGTACCCAGCAGAGAGCCAAAGGTTAGCATCACATGAGTGTCTGAGTCGTCATCTCCGTATGTGACTGACCCGTCACTCTGCGTCCTTTAACAGCAGTTTCTTCCTTTGTATCTTCTCTGTGTGTAAACTGTGCGCATGTCCCTTTAAGAGAGACCAGCCCAAGCAGGGTGTAAATGTGGCATGGCTTTAGTTATTTGTGCAGATTTGCAGTGCCCCTCTAAGCAGTATTTTTGCACTAGCAGGTGGGACGGGCTGATCCAGGCTCTGCACTGGCAGGCACATCGTGGCATTTTGCTTTATTTACTGTCTGCAGCCCGCTGACACGGTCTGTGTCCATGTGACGTGTATTGTCCTCCATATCAAACCATTTCTGCGTCAATGACAATGAAAACCAAGGCTTTCCCTGCTTGTTTGGAAGAACCTCTTTACTCCTCCATTAAAGACTGGAGTGTGGACCCCGTAATGAGAGGCACAGTAGATCATTCCTACTCAGCCTAAGACACTGGGTACAAGCCACTGTGGTTACTAGCAGTCTTTTAATGTCTTTATGATGCTTTGTTTTAGCAACAAAAACATTTAAATGAGGCCACATAACATGCAAATCATAACCTTTACATCAAGAATTCTGCTGTCCTCAAAGTGCAATGTTCACCCCATAATGTTGTCTGTGTTCAGCTCACTGGGAATGAGTCAGACAGAGAGATGGGAAGCAGAGTGAAGTCAAGTTCCACTGGCCAAAAACTGGTTGAATCAATGTTGTAATTTAAAAAACAATCTATGTGATGATGTTGAATCAACTTGGAAAACTGATTGGATTTGTAAAAAGTCGTCAATGTCAGGGAATTTCCTCTTTTTTTCACCCAACCTTTAACCTAAATCCAATGACAAGGTTCCATGTTTTGTTAATTTAAACTTGTATTCACACTATTTGACAACCAAATGTAAATCAAAAATAGACGTTGAACTGACGTCTGTGCCCAGTGGGGTGTTTGAATTGATGAGACTATTGTTTTAGACATAGGAAGTTTGGAACTCTTTTAGCAGTGGAGAAATGATGGGTGAGCACACTGACAAACAACAAAACAGAAACACATGTACTCACTTACACTGTCATCAGCCTGTAAAATAGTATTTCTATATTTTGCAAAATATGTAAATAAATGCACAGGACCTAAGGGCAATCAGGATTTAGACTGGTGGGAGGTGGTATATTTGGGGTCAGGGACATAAATGATGATTCTGACTTTGATTGAGATTTAGACTGTTGTTTTGGAAGCAGATTATATTGGGTATTTTATTGGACAGCCTGGACACACAGCTGCTTAGCATATTTCTGTAGCTCATTGTAGTTTTTCTTTCCATACAAAATATGACTATTCTCGAATCTCTCCCAATTTATATATTTCTGTAAATTTTCGTCTCTATTTAACTTCTGTTAATTACATGTAGATATTACCCCCAGTATCAGGACTTACTCCTGCTATGTGAACCTCTCATGTAAACCCTTGGTTTGTGATAAGGCTCAGGAAATGCTCCAGGGCACTAGTGATTTTGGAATGAGAGAGAGATTTGTTCCACCATTGTCATCCCCCCTGTCATTACTGATGAGTGTTCCCGGTGATTTTTGATACTTGTTTGTTTATGTTTTAATCCCTGGTGTATGTAAATACTTTACTGTTATTAATTGGAATATGGAACATGTTGAATTCATGTGAGTATTCTGAAGTGAGCAAATGACAGATCCAACCAGATTGACATGTAGTTTTGTGCTGTGTTTATGTAATATTATTAACAGAATCTAAGTTGAACTGAAAATCAACTACCCAATGTACATAAATGCCTAGATTACTCCTTAAGACTGTAACTTGCCTGCATAACTTATATTTTGTTGTCTTGAAACAAAAAAAAGAGAGAAAGAAGCCCTGTTTTGAATGTATTATGCTTGCCCTTAAAATATCAGACAAAATTATATCTTATATAACTCCTATGTATTTTGTAGGTGGTCATGCAAACATATCTACCAGCAGCTTGGCAGGGCCACACACACAAACACAGTAGATTTCATGGTCTGTCTGCCTTCCGACTATGGTGAAAATTATGATAAGATAAATATTTTGCATTGATTTTCAATAATATCAAGCTTCCGTACAGTATATCTATGCTCCCACGATAACCATAAAATGGCTAAAGTGTTTTACAATATTGACATTTTGAACAGGTTTGTTAATAGTTATTGCATGCTACAAACAGGTTATAGAAAAGATTCTAGTGGCTTTCTATTGATGCATCCCTTATACTGTATGCATCAAATCTGATGCTATTTAGATGCTCATCACAAAGTCACTCGTTGAGGGATCTGGTTATCCATTTGTGTGTGAGCAGAAAGAAGACAAGGTGGTTTACGTTTAGCAGACAGCCATATATTATCCACACCGGTCACCCCCTTGTTCTATGCCTTCTTAATCTAATTTGTTTTTAAATGAATGTCAATCCACATCTCTAATGGACACACCTTCATGGACCCACACCCTTTCCCAGTGCATTTACAGGCTCTTCTCAACCTTGTGGAATTTATTTTTCACAGGGCTCAGACACTATGTGAGTGAATAATGGCCAGCCAGAGTACAGAAGCGTCCTGGTGAGTCTTCATGCACTTCACATCTTCCCCCTCCAGTCTGCTGTCTGTCACTACTACTTCCCTTTGCTGACTCTCTCCTTCTGCCCCATTTCCTGTGTTGAAATAAACCCTCAAGACAACTGGAGGTCTGACCTTTGCAGAGTGAGAAACGGGGAGTGGGCAGGGAGAGACATCAAGGTTACTTGTTGTGTTGCCAATAATGACAGCTTTTGTGTTAGAACTATGCACTGCACATACTGGAAAACCAGAATTTATGTCAGATTAAATCGTCCAAACACCATCATTTTGCTGGAAAAGGTATACTATGTTACAAGTTCTACCTGCTGCTCCTTCCATTAGTGTGTGAATGAAAGAGCTGATTCATACCTCATCTTAAGATCAACAAGATTCTTCACCTCTTGACAGAGAGAAATCACATTGACTGATACAATGTCAATGAAGTTCAATGACGCATCCGTATACACACTGCATGGTTTACTAGACTTCTGTCTTCTACAACTGTTTACAGAGTTCCTCTTTTCATACATTTAGTGTGACTTGAACTGTAAGACATAATCCTCCCTTCAACTGATCAATCTCTAGTTGTATGTTTTCATGAAAAGGGATATTAATGCTTTATATTTAATGTCTTACATTTTAGCAGACGCTCTTATCCAGAGCAACTTACAGGAGCAATTAGGGTTCATCACCTCACTCAAAGGAACATAAACAGATTTTTCACCTAAATTACTTGGCTCAGGGATTCGAACCAGCAACCTTTCAGTTACTGGCCCAACACTCCTAACCGCTACTGCTAGGCTACCTGATATTTATTTCTTGAAGAAAATGTTCTATCATTGATTAGAGCTATTATAAATATTAGATAAACGTATATTGCAAATTGCAATACATTGAAAAAAAAAGTGTTTTTTATTTGGGTTTTTCCGTGTAGCATACACAGACAATCAGACAACAGAAAAAAAGGCACCGTAATTAAACTCAAGAAACAAAAAAGATGACTACTGGATATATTATTTCAGTACATTCACTAATACTATCCATAATTTGTCCATAGAAGGCTATAATAAATAGCCTGTTATGCTGATTATTATAATATTCTTTGTTGAATGCGCATGCGTATTCCCTCACCACGAATGATTTTAAACAACGTGCTTCCGGTAGTGATCATTCAGTCCAAGATGGCGGACCTCCTGGGCTCAATCTTGAGTTCGATGGAAAAACCTCCTACAGTCGGCGACAAGGAGAGCCGACGAAAGGCCCGAGGTATAATCAATATTAATCTATAGTTATTTATCCTCAATTCGTTTGTAATTATTCGATTGTAAAGATAAGAGTTTTTCGTAAATTTAGCTGGATACAGGATCCCTTCCGTTGAGTTCTCAACCTCCCGATCATCTGTACAGAAAAGTAACTAGTCACGAACGATTTGCCCTTGTAGTGAATTGCGTTCTTATTTAAGATGTCTCCGATTGGTCAAAATCAGTCCTTCTAGTGCTCTCATTGGCCAAATGATCCATCATTCAATGTTTATGTTTGCGCACGCAAAGCAGCACCGCCTCTTTTACAGTCACTGGCACAAACTGGTTTAATCAATGTTGTTTCAACGTAATTTGTCAACGTATTGTGACGTGGAATCTACGTGGAAAATACATTTGATTTGAATAACGTCATAAACTTAAACTTGTTTGAGGGTGAAATTTAAACCACATGATTATGTCCTCATGGTAACCAAATTTCAACATAGACAAACCTTGTATAAAATGTTGAATTTGTACCTTTAAAAAAAGTCAGATTTTCAACATATCTGCTATCAGAAAAATAGGCTGGGCAGCACCTCCTACTGGAGAATTTATCTATCTACCCTTTGGGCTCCCTTCCAAAGTTTTAAGCAAGCCCAGCTATATTTGTCACTGACTATTACCCATGTGCTATTGTGAGAATGATTTATTGAGAGATCTCCACTTAAACTTCACTGTTGCTTTCGAAGTCATTCCAAAGAGTAGGTTTAACAGAGCAAATTCAATATGACGATACTTTATCAATCACCAATTATGTTATTTAGGCCTACAGTGCATTCGGAAAGTATTCAGACCCCTTGACTTTTTTCAAATGTTGTTACGTTACAGCCTTATTCTAAAATTGATTAAATAGGGTATTTTCCCCTCATCAATCTACACACAATACCCCATAATGAAAAAGCAAAAACTGGTTTAGAAATTTGAGCACATTTATAAAATAAAAAACAGAAATATCACATTTACATAAGTATTCAATTCAAATCAGACCCTTTACTCAGTACTTTGTTGAAGCACCTTTGGCAGCGATTACAGCCGTGAGTCTTCTTGGGTATGACACTACAAGCTTGGCACACCTGTATTTGGGGAGTTTCTCCCATTCTTCTCTGCAGATCCTCTCAAGCTCTGTCAAGTTGGATGGGGAGCGTCGCTGCACAGCTATTTTCAGGTCTCTCCAGAGATGTTCGATCGGGTTCAAGTCCGGGCTCTGGCTGGGCCACTCAAGGAGATTCAGAGACTTGTCCCAAAGCCACTCCTGCATTGTCTTGGCTGTGTGCTTAGGGTCGTTGTCCGGTTGGAAGGTGAACCTTCACCCCAGTCTGGAGCAGGTTTTCATCAAGGATCTCTCTGTACTTTGATCCGTTCATCTTTTCCTTGATCCTGACTTGTCTCCCAGTCCCTGAAAAACATCCCCACAGCATGATGCTGCCACAAACATGCTTCACCGTAGGGATGGTGCCAGGTTTCATCCAGACGTGACACTTGGCATTCAGGCCAAAGAGTACAATCTTGGTTTCATCAGACCTCATGTTCTGAGAGACTTTAGGTGCCTTTTGGCAAACTCCAAGCGGGCTGTCATATGCCTTTTACTGAACAGTGGCTTTCGTCTGGCCACTCTACCATAAAGGCCTGATTGGTGGAGTGCTGCAGAGATGGTTGTCCTTCTGGAAGGTTATCCCATCTCCACAGAGGAACTCTGGAGCTCTGTCAGAGTGACCATCAGGTTCTTGGTCACCTCCCTGACCAAGGCCCTTCTCCCCCGATTGCTCAGTTTGGCCGGGCGGCCAGCCTTGGTGGTTCCAAACTACTTCCATTTAAGAATGATGGAGGCCACTGTGATCTTGGGGACCTTCAATGCTGCAGTACTTTTTTGGTACTCTTCCCCAAATCTGTGCCTCTACACTATCCTGTCTCGGAGCTCTACAGACAATTCCTTCGACCTCATGGCTTGGTTTTTGCTCTGATATGCACTGTCAACTGTGGGACCTTATATAGACAGGTGTGTGCCTTTCCAAATCATGTCCAATCAATTGAATTTACCACAGGTGGACTCCAATCAAGTTGTAGAAACATCTCAAGGATGATCAATGGAAACAGGATGCACCTGAGCTCAAGTTAGTCTCAGAGCAAAGGGTCTGAATACTTACAGTGGGGAGAACAAGTATTTGATACACTGACGATTTTGCAGGTTTTCCTACTTACAAAGCATGTAGAGGTCTGTAATTTTTATCATAGGTACACTTCAATTGTGAGAGACGGAATCTAAAACAAAAATCCAGAAAATCACATTGTATGATTTTTAAGTAATTCATTTGCATTTTATTGCATGACATAAGTATTTGATCACCTACCAACCAGTAAGAATTCCGGCTCTCACAGACCTCTTAGTTTTTCTTTAAGAAGCCCTCCTGTTCTCCACTCATTACCTGTATTAACTTCACCTGTTTGAACTCGTTACCTGTATAAAAGACACCTGTCCACACACTCAATCAAACAGACTCCAACCTCTCCACAATGGCCAAGACCAGAGAGCTGTGTAAGGACATCAGGGATAAAATTGTAGACCTGCACAAGGCTGGGATGGGCTACAGGACAATAGGCAAGCAGCTTGGTGAGAAGGCAATAACTGTTGGCGCAATTATTAGAAAATGGAAGAAGTTCAAGATGACGGTCAATCACCCTCGGTCTGGGGCTCCATGCAAGATCTCACCTCGTGGGGCATCAATGATCATGAGGAAGGTGAGGGATCAGCCCAGAACTACACGGCAGGACCTGGTCAATGACCTGAAGAGAGCTGGGACCACAGTCTCAAAGAAAACCATTAGTAACACACTACGCCGTCATGGATTAAAATCCTGCAGCGCACGCAAGGTCCCCCTGCTCAAGCCAGCGCATGTCCAGGCCTGTCTGAAGTTTGCCAATGACCATCTGGATGATCCAGACGAGGAATGTGAGAAGGTCATGTGGTCTGATGAGACAAAAATATAGCTTTTTGGTCTAAACTCCACTCGCCGTGTTTGGAGTAAGAAGAAGGATGAGTACAACCCCAAGAACACCATCCCAACCGTGAAGCATGGAGGTGGAAACATCATTCTTTGGGGATGCTTTTCTGCAAAGAGGACAGGACGACTGCACCGTATTGAGGGGAGGATGGATGGGGCCATGTATCGCGAGATCTTGGCCAACAACCTCCTTCCCTCAGTAAGAGCATTGCAGATGGGTCGTGGCTGGGTCTTCCAGCATGACAATGACCTGAAACACACAGCCAGGGCAACTAAGAAGTGGCTCCGTAAGAAGTATCTCAAGGTCCTGGAGTGGCCTAGCCAGTCTCCAGACCTGAACCCAATAGAAAATCTTTGGAGGGAGCTGAAAGTCTGTATTGCCCAGCGACAGCCCCGAGACCTGAAGGTATGGAGGAGTGGGCCAAAATCCCTGCTGCAGTGTGTGCAAACCTGGTCAAGACCTACAGGAAACGTATGATCTCTGTAATTGCAAACAAAGGTTTCTGTACCAAATATTAAGTTCTGCTTTTTTGATGTATCAAATACTTATGTCATGCAATAAAATGCAAATGAATTACTTAAAAATCATACAATGTGATTTTCTGGATTTTTGTTTTAGATTCCGTCTCTCACAGTTGAAGTGTACCTATGATAAAAATTACAGACCTCTACATGCTTTGTAAGTAGGAAAACCTGCAAAATCGGCAGTGTATCAAATACTTGTTCTTCCCACTGTATGTAAATAAGGTATTTCTGTTTTTATTTGTAAAAAATGTGCAATAATTTCTAAAAACCAGTTTTCGCTTTGTCATTATGGGGTATTTTGTATAGATTGAGGATATTTTTTTATTTAATCAATTTTAGAATAAAGCTGTAATGTGGAAAAAGTCAAGGAGTCTGAATACTTTCTGAATGCACTTTATATAGCATTTGCAAGTCATCGAGCAACTGTTAGAATTCAACCCAGAATTCAACAGAAAATTGACAATACAATAGGCCTAGGGTTTCAACCTCGGGTTGATTTAAAATGTTATGATATTTATTGATTTTGAATTGTTTGGTGTCAACGCAACCAAATATCAACATTTGATGGAGATGTCTTCTGCTTGGATAGTTCAATCTTACAAATTGATATGTTGGATTCAAGTCTCCATCTCAACCAAAAATCTAAGTTAAAGAATAGGACTACATCAAATCAAACTTTATTTAAAGTTTGATTTGATTTAGTCCTATTCTATAGCTTTTGTCTATTACTTTTGTAATACAGTAAATAACCTAAAGTTAACACAAACTAATATAACATTTAACCTTTAAATGAATAACACCCATGGCCACAGTTTGAGGTTACTGTTACTATACATTTCTTCTTATGCAATCATATAAAGTGTGCATTTTCAAGATAGCATGCATAGGTCATCACAGGTCTGTGGAGATCTTCACATTGCTTTAATAATCTGCTCAGAATCTCGAATGACATTTATTACTTGTGCCATGTACTTTTAATGTAATCTCAACTGCAATCCAGGTCATTTGGTTCTGCTATTAGATGAAGCACAGTGATAACACATTCATCTGTTGTATAAACAAACTAAATATCTGACATTGTATTCCTATTTGAACATTGCTGTGCTTTTAAATGGTTGAAAGTGCAGTGATAGACATTTAGGTGACAACTAAACAAAAAACAGATGTTGTTTTTCCATTGGAAGATGGTTGAAAGCATATTGATAACACATTGGAAATTCAACTAACTTTGGCTGTCTTTTTGAGTGGCTGAATATAGGTTGTTATCTTATTGAACAACGTCTCAACCAAATATTATCCAATTATCCACGTTGAAATGACGTAGTGTGCCCAGTGGGTGCGTTATTTGATAATAATGAACATCAGACTGAACAGTTCTTATGCAAGTCACATGTACTAAGGTTATGTCAGTAGAACCTCGTCCGGAAATGATATATGAATTACACGTAAGCAGCTATAGCATAGGATCCTCTTGCTCTATGGATGCATTTGCTCAGATGACACTAAATCCAGAGTTTACCAACATAATGAAAGTAATGTCCAGGTAATAAAAGTATGGTATAGGAAATATATAATATATATAATTATAGGCTATTCAGACAATCAATCTGTTATAACATCTACTCGTGGGAATTAATAGGCCTACATTTTCAGTATGAAAACAATGTAATAATATAACCTTGTTTTCTATCCCTCAACAGAACAGGCGGCAAGAATGAAGAAGATGCAGGAGGATGAGAAGAAAAAGAAAGCAGAGTTCAGGAAAAGGGTGAGAGGCTCTGTCTGAAGCTGGGTCATTATGTTCTGTCTGACTCCTTTTGTGGGGTCATTTTCTGCTCACCCAGTGGAATGTCCAGTCAGTAACTTGGACAAGACAGCTCTAAATCCCAAGAAACAAATCCAAGAATTGTTTCCAATTCTTCATTGACTGATCTTTGGTGGGCAAAGATCAATCCAGTTTATACCGCCTTCATCTCTTTTTCAGATGGAGAAAGAGGTGTCAGAATTCATTCAAGACACTAAGCAACAGAAGAGGAAGTACAGTCCCATGGGAAAGATTGAAAGGAGCATATTGTAAGTGAAAAATTATAAATATATATTTTAATCTATAAATAGAGAACATAATGTAATAAAACTTTAACTTTATTTTATGAGAGGACTACAAACATAATATGTAACAGTTGCGCATCTCTTTTTACATGTAAACTTTTACTGACATCCTGGCTTGTTAAAGGCATGATGTTGCAGAAGTCGCTGGTCTGGCATCGTTTTCTTTCGAAGAGGATGAGGAGAGCAGATACGTCATGATTTTTAAGAAGGTAAAGAAGACCTCTTTGGATATTCTTTATGGCTGCATTCACAAATATCACCAGATTGGCATGCCCTTCCCATGAGTTGTACTATGATTTTAGTGCATAGTGCTGGCATTTTATTATGTGTATATTTGTTATTCTCCCTGATGCATAACTGAAAATATGTATTCAAAATGACTCTGGCAGGAGTTTGCTCCATCAGACGACGAGCTGGAGGCTTACCGGAAAGGAGAGGAGTGGGACCCCCAGAAAGCTGAATACCGTCGCAGACTTAAAGTAAGACTGGAGACACAAACAGTCACTCACACTCATTGAGGAACAAAACTGAAGAGAAGCACATATTATACTATACATGTCCGTAACTGTATATCATTTGGCAGAATACATTAATTTACACAGAGAAAAATCCGATTAAAGTAATGCAGACTTGTTATAACATAGCAGTACTGATGGTTCACACTTGAGTCTTGCTACACCTTAATAGATGTAATCACTCTAGCTGTACTCATTGACATGTTGCAGGTAACAGGGGCGGTGTGTTCATTAGGGCGATATGGGCGACGCACTGCCAAACGGGAAAAGGAAGGGATTTTTTTTCTAATCAATTATATCACGGCAACAGTAGTTATCAGTGTTCTAATCTAGACGTCTGATCTGCCACTAAATGTCCAATCAGGCTAAAGTCGTGCTTCAAATGGCCCCGCCCCTTTTGGGGCGATTTCAGTCAGGTTGAAAATCGCCCAGGGGTCTCTCATAGCCTGTCATGTAAAATCTTTTTTTTTCAAATATCAGAGCTTTCAATACAATCTCTATGGGTTTCTGAGGGCTTGCACTTACGCGCTTTCGTCATACGTAACATAACCATGAACGTAACTAAGAAAAGAGCGGGTAGCAGCGTCAATCAATTCACGTACTACTATCAACATGGCTAGCGTTCAGTGCAACTCGATTGTCTCTTTGAAAGAAGTTCACATCAAAGACCATTCAAAACGAGCTTCTGGAGTGTATGCTAGCGGTCATGAGGGAACATATTGTGGAGGAGGTGAAGTCGGCGAACTTCGTAGCTATCCAAGCTGACGAGACCACGGACGTTTCTACACAGACACAGCTGGTGCTTGTGCTGAGGTACATAGATAGCAACCACATAGTGCAGGAGCGCTTTTTTGAGTTCCTTCCCATCTCGGAATCAACCTCAGTCTCAATCGCCAGTGTGCTTTTGGAGAGACTGAACGGTCTTTTTGCCGACGACGTGAAAGTCAAACTGTGGTGCACTGGCACCGTACCAGGTTCTCATGAGCTACAACCTCCAGGAGACGTTCTCTGAGACTGTGACTCTGTTGAACATCCTCATAACTACTCCCATGACAACAGCTGAAGCTGAGAGATGTTTCTCAACTTTGACACGAGTTAAGACATTCCTGCGAAATTCAATGGGCCAGGAACGTCTGAATGCACTGGCCATGCTTTCCATGGAGAGGGAACTAGTCCTCAGCATGCCTGATTTCAATGAGAAAGTCATTGACCGCTTTGCTGCATTGAAAGAGAGAAGAGAACAGTTTCAGTACAAGTAATGTAGCCTCTCTCTCTCTTTGTCCCTCCCTGTCTGTCTCTTTAACACACACACGCCCAAATCAGTTCACAGTTGATGTTGTTTAAAATAGTTATTTTTCATTTTAAAAAAAGTAAAAAAAATAAAATAATCTGTTCATGTTCATTTTTACAAATCTATACAATTGGCCAGAATATGGTTGTTCATATTTACAAATCTATACAATTGGCCAGAATATGGTTGTTCATTTTTACAAAGCCATGCAGATAGCTGTGTTTACCTTTTCTATAAATTATTTTCAAATTCTGTTTTCAGGCAAAATGTCTATCACTGTTCATTTTCACAAATCTATACAAGAGGACAGAATATGGAAGTCTATAAAAATTTCTTATTACCAATAACTTGCATCAATGTTTTCAGTAGCCTCTATCAAAAGCTCCTGCTTGCTTGTTGTGAATTATGCTCAGGTGCACATATTTCCAATTCAACCATGAGGCAAAAAATGTGGTAAAAGCTCTTGTTGATCCTGCAATCTGAACAAATACCAAGATGCTGTATTTTCAGCTGATATTTCATTTGTTTATGGAAATGCATATTGTTTATGCAGTGTTGAGGAATGTGAAAGAACACCCTTGATTATTTTTACTGTGATAACTTATTTTGCTTTTGTAAGCCAACACTTTTGAGATCAGTCAATAAATGCTTCTGGCATTGACTTATATGCTGCCCCTGTCTTCATGTTGTTGCTGGACATATCTTTTTTAAAATGTGTGTAGGTCACCTAAATCATCAGAAAAATTGCCCCCCCTGAGAATTTTTTCAGGAGCCGCCACTGGCAGGTAACCCTTTGTTCTCTAATATGCTGCTGTCTTGCCTTCACTCAGCACAATATCTCAAATCAAATGTATTGGTCACATACACATGGTTAGCAGATGTTATTGCGAGTGTAGCGAAATGCTTGTGCTTCTAGTTCCGACAGTGCAGCTAAATCTAGCAAGTAATATTTAACAGTTCCACAACAAATACCTAATACACACAAATCTAAGGAATGGAATAAGAATATATAAATATATGGATGAGCAATGTCATTATCAGAGTGGCATAGGCTAAGATGCAATAGATAGGATAGAATACAGTATATACATATGAGATGGGTAATGCAAGATATGTAAACATTATTGAGATGGTATAGAATACAGTATATACATATGAGATGGGTAATGCAAGATATGTAAACATTATTAAGATAGTATATACATATGAGATGGGTAATGCAAGATATGTAAACATTATTAAAGTGGCATTATTAAAGTGACTAATGTTCCATTTAAAGAGGCCATTTAAAGAGGCCAATGATTTTCAAGTCTGTATGTAGGCAGCAGCCTCTCTGTGCTAGTGAGTGTAGGTTGGGTTCAGAGCTGTTGCTCAAAGAAAGTGTTTGATAATTAAACCTGCCCACTGCTCTTCAGGAGCAGGCCGCGTTGGAAGAGGAGACCGCCAGTAAGACACAGAAGAGGGCAGCATCTCCCAGCTCCAATTACCGTGACAAGTACAGCCATCTGATCGGCACCTCTTCTGCTAAGGATGCAGCACATACGCTAGAGGCCAACCAGGCATATGGCATGGGTGAGTGTGAAGAGGCTCAGTATGTGATTTCTCATCCTCAGTGAATCACATCTCCTCATGGTGTGTGCTGTGTTCTTTGCCTAACAAAAATGTATTTGTCTCTCCCCCCTCAGTACCTGTGGCCAACAAAAGGGACACCCGCTCCATAGAGCAGGCCATGAATGAGATCCGGGCCAAGAAACGTCAGAAGACAGGAGATGAAGACACCGGGGCAGGGAGCACCTCCACCTCCTGAGAGGGCTTGTATATGTGTGTGAGTAAGTGACTGAGTGTAAAAGAGAGAAAACGTATGAGGAGCGCAGA
This sequence comes from Coregonus clupeaformis, assembly GCF_020615455.1. Taxonomy (NCBI): domain Eukaryota; kingdom Metazoa; phylum Chordata; class Actinopteri; order Salmoniformes; family Salmonidae; genus Coregonus; species Coregonus clupeaformis. The sequence goes on from NC_059218.1 coordinate 35,385,006, forward strand.
GGGAGTACCTCTAAACTGTTCTTGTACAGGCTTAACCTACAGTAGGCCTACTACATTGAAAGATCCTACATCTTTCCCAGGACATATACAATAGGTGAAACTTGTGGGTATGTACGGAAGGTTCTTGAATTATGTATCTCCTCTGTCCTTGACTCTGGTTGACTGTTTTTATGTTCCAACCAAATTGGTCTTGTGGAAGTCTGATAAGAGCATTTTCTCTGTTGGCTTTCTTTCTGTCTACCCCAAAGTCCTGTAATTTCTCCCACACAAATGAGTCCTTTTTCTCAGTGAAAGCGAAGAGGAGAGTAGCACCACCATGAGGGGCAACAGTAAGTTGCCGAGGGTTTAGCCTTTGTCTGTTTTCACTTTTACAAGGAAAATTATTCCTATTGTGACATCTAGTGGCAATTAGGCGTTACAACAATTTTTTTATTAGAACGTTTTTGTGTGTTTTTAGCTACATAATGGGCTCTATTCAATCTGTATCGCTGAAGCGTTACAGATTGTGTGATAGAAATGTAAAGGTGATTCCCGATTGAGCTGACATATGCGGCGTTTACCATGAATGCAGTCTCCACTAAATGTAAAACACGCTGTACCCACTTGGACACACACTGGTTGAATCAATGTTGTTTCCACGTCATTTCAATGAAATTACGTTGAACCAATGTGGAATAGACGTAGGATTGACGGCTGTGCCCAGTGGGTAACACTGAACTTCTGCGGTATGGTTTGAATAGAGCCCTAAGTCTTTGTTCTCAGGCCTATACAGCGTTTCGATCCCACAAATTAAAAGTCAAGGGGGCTAAAGACTTAACTTGAGAATGAAACCACTGCAGTTTGTAGGCCTACATGGTAGAGATATTAGCAAACATCAAGTTGATGATACAATTTTTGGGGTCATATTCATGGGGAAGTGTCTCATTTAGAGATGCAAAACACTGGGATCTCACTGTCTATAAATCACTGTTACCTTCAGCAAGTGTAATACAGCTCTACTCCATTGTGTAATCTAGTCTGGTCAAACTGAATCAGTCACATTTTAAATGAGGATTGAAATGAGTTTCCTATGCTATATGGACATTGCTGTGTTGATCTTTTATTCTATGCGCTCTTTCCCTTGCTCTGTCTGTAAAGATGTCAGCATGATGGCATCTAGCTGTAACTGTTTTAATCCCTGTATGTTTCCTGTATGTTTGAATAAATGCTGGAGAAATGTTGATTAATAGGCCTTTATGTTGTGTCCCATAACATTGCAGTGTGTTGGTAGCCCTTGTAGGCCCTTTCAGCTTTTTTGGGGAGGGTAGCTAGATGTCTAGAGAACAAAAACAGGAGGCCTAAAAGTATCTTTACAAATGCTTTAATGCTTTGTGGCCTCTGTACTTTAATTTCTAATTGGGCAGTTCTCCAACACGAAGTACCATGCGTCGGCCCTTCAGTCCTCGTCTCACATCTGCAAATGATCTTGACTGTGGAAGCAAGCTTAATCTTTTTCGCGGCCATCTCCATTTCTCAACCATCGGACCCACTTGACATCGGGGGCGTCGACTCCGTGGCCTATCTCTCTGATGTCTGTCATGACGGGGCCTCAGACTTTGTGGCCCTCCACGGCGACCCAGGCGCTGGTCGTTGCGTTGAGCAAGCAGCGCCACTTGCGCACGGGTCCTAACCATTGTGCTCCAGTAAGAGGGTGATTCTCCGTATTGAAAGGTCTTATCTGCCTTAGAATCTTTGACAAATGAGCAGCAGGATTTTGAGCTCAAGGAGGGCATGTCATTTCCATTATGTCATCATAGGCTCCCATCCCATTTTTATTATGACATCACAGGCTCCCATCCCACTTTCATTATATAATGTCACTGAAATGTCTAATAGGGTTTATTTTAGGGCTACATGTGCATTTTAGAGACAGTATTAATATGCTCTATACCTCCAATTAGTAATTTGACAATATAGGCGTTAGGCCTACTTGACAACCAACACCCTTAAAGAGACTTATTCATTCCATCCTCTTTCTTTGAAAGCAAATGATTTCAAAGTCCTGACCTGAACTTTGACAACATCACATCATTCACTTCACCCCAGTTTATAAATTGGCGTATTCTTCCTGTAGGAGGCGCCTTCGATGAAAACCAAGAATAAATTCGTGCTTTTATGGGGAGTTTCACACTGTCCTGGGGTTTGCTGTCGCAGTTGGTGCTATTTCATTTCATGTTGACAAGGACTTATCCCCCAACATGAAGCATATTTTCTTATTCATTTGCATCCGTTTGTTCGCTGGTTGTGCTGCGGATGTTATAAGAACAAGAAAAGGTAGGACAGACGTTCTCTGCAAATCTAAAGTTAAACCGTTATCCGCAATTGATTAAATGCGTCTATGTAGTTAAAAGCAAACAGTTTTACTATAGGAATACACTACAACTACTCGCTACTTGCGATTAAATATGGGTTTGTTATTTTCACTTTTCTCATCATTGTTGCAACCAACTTTTTTCTATATTTGGCAAGATTATACAGTGCGTGTATTTCTGGCCTGTCTATAAGGTCAGTGTAGTATTAAACTATTTTGTATTAAATTGTGCTAATTCCGGTTGAAATTGATTAATTATATAACCATATAACATAATTTATGACAATACATACTGATTTAATCCACGTGTGTTTTGCCAGAAGACATTGCCAGTTATTACTCTGACAGGTTTGTGAGCCATGGAAGATAATTTTTTATTACATTAGTCTCATTCGTTTTCTGTTTATGAAAATTCCTGCTTTGCTTCATATGGTATTAAAGTGCTTCTGCTGCTAAAATAGCTTTCCATCTTACCTTCCATCTTTACTTTCCCTTTTTTTGCACCCAGTGTCTGCAGTTTTCTGTTCTTTCAAAGACAAAACATACAGTCCAGGAGACAGCTGGCATCCTTATCTGGAACCCTTTGGATTCATGTTTTGTATGCGGTGTTCCTGCACTGAGGTACCGTACCCATAGAATTAGAATAAGTCATTGGTCAGTTTTGTCACATCTGTAGCCTAATATGAAACCATGTAAAAGTGTACCAAGAGGAGCCCAACACTGCCCTATAGACTACTACTGTATCAAACTGTCTGAATCTGAGTGATATTGGATTGTAGGCTACTGTGTGCAAAGAGGATTTAGGCTACTAGCTATATATCATATTAGCAGTTGCTTGAAAGGGTTTTGGTGGGTGGGATTTTAAGGTATGCCCGTAAACCATGTAACGTTTCCCTCATAGACAGGCCATGTGAAATGTAACACAATTAAGTGTCCTACTCTGCGGTGTGAGAACCCAGTGACTGACTCTCAGCAGTGCTGCCCTCACTGTACAGGTAGGATCAGGCATTCTCATACAATAAGCACACAGGCAGTACAATTAAAGTTATTTAATCATTTCTATGACACCATTGGAATACTAGTACCTGTGTGCTTTTATGTCATGTCTAGTCACAGGACTTGATCTTCAATTGTATCCACCATTTATATCCTTGAGGAAAAGAAGGCTAGAGGTCTGTAAAACATAAGAAAAACCTCCTGCTTTGGCATTCACTTACACATCTTGTGCTTGCCATTCATTATCTGCTCAGATGAGCCTAGGATTCCAGCAGGCTTGAGAGCCCCAGTGAAGTCCTGCCGGTATAATGGAACTTTCTACCAACCAGGGGAGACCTTTACCAACCATGACCTCTTCCCATCTCGACAAACCAACCAGTGTGTCATGTGCACATGTTCGGTAATCACACTCTCTCTTCCTCTAGTTTATAGTGTACAGCTTATTACTCTGAGAACATAACTGGGAGTTTTTCCTCATGTGTCAGCCATAATAATGGAGCTTTTAATGTATCTACCCCTGTGGCAGTGCCCGCCCCAAGCATAAGCAACTCTTTTTTTTGTTTTTTTTGTAGGAACTCAGTTGGGTCTCAATTTATTGTTGAGAGTTAGAATAGTAGAATACACAAGGTGCAATTTTGAAATTTGGTTATGCATCAGCAGTTTTTCTCTTGTTATTTCAGTCACAGACAGTCACTAAATTAGCCCATGTCAGCTAAAACTGTTTAGATTGGTAAATTAGTCTAGCCAACTATCTAAACTTGTAGTAATCATGGTTGAATTGTCGACCGGGCAAGAAAGGGCATGTGCCCAGGCATGTGCCCAAATTTCTATCCATTGATTTTGTTAGTCACACTCACTCAGATATCATATTAACATGGCATAAGTCATGGCAAAGTGTGTAGAACTGCAAGAAATTAGCTTTAAAACTGCACATTTCTATCTACGCCCCATGGCAAAATGAGTAGAATTGCAGGAAATTAACTCGTACATTTTCTTTTTATCTCCACTGTCAAGAGGGGGGCCACTAAAATGAATTGCCTGCGAGTTGGGGGGCCCCCCAACAAAATGTAGCTTAGGGCCGGCAATGTCTACAATCACTTCTGTTCTTCCTTCACCTTTGGCGTTCTTCCTCCCTTGTTTTTAGAATGGAAATATCTTCTGTGCTCTGAAAACTTGCCAGCCGCTGACCTGCTCCTCACCAGTCTCATTCCCAGATACCTGCTGTCTGGTGTGCAAAGGTGATCACATTTGTTTCTTAACACAGCAGATTTTCACCCTTCTGTTGTAATCAAAGTCAATGTATATCCTCATTTCTCTTTGATTAGATGGTGGCATTAATGGATACTCATCAGTGGAGGATGTAGGCCAACAGCTGAACCGAGGCGTTGTATGTGTTTTTCTGTTAATTCATTCATGTCTTTAGTCTTGTAGATTAGCAAAACCATAACATCCAAAACACGCCACCTGTGCAGAGAAGACAACAATTAATATTTAATCTTCATTTGTGGGGCATGTAAATCAACTTTACCTGGGGTGGGGTGGGGATCCAACTCAGTGGCATTGGAACTGCACATAAATCCAAAATAACTGTGTATATTTGTGTCTGTGAATACACAAGAGGCATTCAGTGGACCAGTGTGCTGGAGAGCTGCTCCGAGGGCGGTCTGTCGGTTCTACTCCATCCACAGTCAGGGGTACTCCCAGAGGCCTGAGCCTGCCCAAACTCCACTTCAAAGGTGCTGCAGAGACCACAGTGAATTTCCTGCTGCAGAAAAAGCACCAGAAGGGTGAGAGTTAAATGATAGCCCTACAATAATTAATCATATTCATTCATGCTATTCATTCTATTATTATTATTATTATTATTATTGTTATTATTGTTATTATTATCCCATTAATTGTAGGTCTATTTTCATGTCCTACAATAGGGGGTCACTTCCCTGGTCATTGAGCAGCCCATGTATTATAACTCTTACAGCTCTGTGATTGTAATAATGTGTAATACTAAAGTATATACACTACCGTTCAAAAGTTTGGGGTCACTTAGAAATGTCCTTGTTTTCGAAAGAAAATCATTTTTTTTGTCCATTAAAATAACATCAAATTGATCAGAAATACAGTGTAGACATTGTTAATGTTGTAAATGTCTATTGTAGCTGGAAACGGCTGATTTTTAATGGAATATCTACATAGGCGTACAGAGGCCCATTATCAGCAACCATCAGTCCTGTGTTCCAATGGCATGTTGTGTTTGCTAATCCAAGTTTATCATTTTGAAAGGCTAATTGGTCATTAGAAAACCCTTTATGTTAGCACAGCTGAAAACTCTTGTGTTGATTAAAGAAGCAATAAAACTGGCCTTCTTGAGACTAGTTGAGTATCTGGAGCATCAGCAATTGGGGGTTCGATTACAGGCTCAAAATGGCCAGAAACAAATAACTTTCTTCTGAAACTCGTCAGTCTATTCTTGTTCTGAGAAATCAAGGCTATTCCATGCGAGAACTGGCAGCTTCATTAAATAGTACCCACAAAACACCAGTCTCAACGTCAACAGTGAAGAGGCGACTCCGGGATGCTGACCTTCAAGGCAGAGTTGCAAAGAAAAAGCCATATCTCAGACTGGCCAATAAAAATAAAAGATTAAGATGGGCAAAATAACACAGACACTGGACAGAGGAAGATTGGAAAAAAGTGTTATGGACAGACGAATCGAAGTTTGAGGTGTTCGGATCACAAAGAAGAACATTTGTGAGACGCAGACCAAATGAAAAGATGCTGGAGGAGTGCTTGATGCCATCTGTCAAGCATGGTGGAGGCAATGTGATGGTCTGGAGGTGCTTTGGTTGTGGTAAAGTGGGAGATTTGTACAGGGTAAAAGGGATCTTGAAGAAGTAAGGTTATCACTCCATTTTGCAACGCCATGCCATACCCTGTGGACGGCGCTTGATTGGAGCCAATTTCCTCCTACAACAGGACAATGACCCAAAGCACAGCTCCAAACTATGCAATAACTATTTAGGGAAGAAGCAGTCAGCTGGTATTCTGTCTATAATGGAGTGGCCAGCACAGTCACCGTATCTCAACCCTATTGAGCTGTTGTGGGAGCAGCTTGACCGTATGGTACGTAAGAAGTTCCAATCAAGCCAATCCAACTTGTGGGAGGTGCTTCAGGAAGCATGGGGTGAAATCTCTTCAGATTACCTCAACAAATTGACAACTAGAATGCCAAAGGTCCGCAAGGCAGTAATTGTTGCAAATGGAGGATTCTTTGACGAAAGCAAAGTTTGAAGGACACAATCATTATTTCAATTAAAAATCATTATTTCTAACCTTGTCAATGACTACATTTCCTATTCATTTTGCTATATTTCCTATTCAAACTCATTTCATGTATGTTTTCATGGAAAACAAGGACATTTCTAAGTGACCCCAAACTTTTGAACGGTAGTGTATGTTTTTCCTTTTTCTCTCAGCATGTCAGTACAGCGGCAACACATACTCTCATGGTGATGTGTGGCACCCAGTCCTGGGGAAGGTCCTGGAGTGCATCCTATGCACCTGTAAGGATGGCATGCAGGACTGCAAACGCCTCACATGTCCTAGCCAGTATCCATGCCAACATCCCGTTAAAACCGAGGGGAAGTGCTGCAAGATTTGTCCAGGTACTGTAGCTCAGCATTATTCACAATGCAATTCAGAAAAGTATTTTAACCATAGGTTTTGACAAAACCAGTTTACAACAGTATGTCTTTTAACAATATATATATTTGTAATCTCTCTGTTTTTTGCCCCTAGAACTTAATGCTGAGAGCAACAGGACTGACTGTTACATGAACATGAATCTTGGACATGACAATAACAACCTCTTGGTGTACAAAGTTAAGCCATCATCAAAGGTTCACACAGAGGACACAGTTAGGATAATTGCTATTGAAAGACAAGGGACTGCTGAAGTTGAAGTGCAAGTATGGAAGACAGTAGGAGGTAACTAGGAGGGGGGAGTATTAGAGGGCACTAGCATGGCAGTGTTAATAACAAAGTTACAGCTTTGGATTACCTAACTATTCAGAATGTCACCCAATATTTATTTTCACTTTTCCCAGGAGTTTTACAGTTAATGGAAACTGGGGATGTTCTGAAGAAAGACCTTATAGATAATCCAGATAACTACACTTTACTGGCAACATTGGATGAAGGTGAGTTTATCCATGTTTTTTGTATGTTTTTTTTGTTTTTGTATGCATACCTTTATTTTCCGGTAATTAAAAGTAGTTCTCTAGTTATAAATCTTGTCATCCTTTAGTTTCTTTTAAGTAGAGCTTTTCCATTGTTTTGCCCATCTGAATTGTTGGACAATACAGCTCAAACCATTTATAGACATAAGGTCATAGACCAGACATATTGTAGACCAAAGGAAATGGAATTTCATTTCAACTGATTAAAAAATGGCTGCTTCCTCTTGTCAGTAACCATCTTGTTTCCTGCTGGGGGAAAAAAAAGTTGTTATGGATTTGTACGCTTTTTGTCTACTGTTGGATGGCAACATGTAAATTCTTTATTCTTTTTACACAGAGACTTGGAAAAGATTCAAGGAGGAAGAAGACAATCATAAGGAATTTCCCAATCCCAGGACCTGTGAGGATGGGATCCGGGAGGTAGTGAAGTTCTTGTACCCAGACCAGCTGGAAAGCCTGTGCTCATCTTAACTCTCATCGCTTGACTTTGAAGTTACATATTTACTATGGCGGACATCAATGGAAAATGCACAGCATTCATATGCATCTCATTAAACATGAAACATAGCACTGCTTATTGGTTATAGAATAACAAGCTTTTGTTTATTTTGAAATGGCATCATAACTCATAACAATGTGATGTTCCATATTCTCAGTAACAATTAGTCAGCAGAATTGTCAACATTGTTGATAGCATTTTGTAGTAGAAGAAACCAAAATGGAAAAAAATACTTTAAATGAATTACAGTTGTATCTCATTTTTGTTTTCTGGCATACAGGAATACATTAAAAACGGTATTATCTAAAAAATACAGGTGTACATGTATACTACCGTTCAAAAGTTTGGGGTCACTTAGAAATGTCCTTGTTTTTATTTTTATTTTTATTTTTTGTCCATTAAAATAACATAAAATTGATCAGAAATACAGTGTAGACATTGTTAATGTAAATGGCTATTGTAGCTGGAAACGGCTGATTTTTTATGGAATACCTACATAGCCGTACAGAGGCCCATTATCAGCAACCATCAGTCCTGTGTTCCAATGGAACGTTGTGTTTGCTAATCCAAGTTTATCATTTTAAAAGGCAAATTGATCATTAGAAAACCCTTTTGCAATTATGTTAACACAGCTGAAAACTGTTGTGCTGATTTAAATAAGCAATAAAACTGGCCTTCTTGAGACTAGTTGAGTATCTGGAGCATCAGCAATTGTGGGTTTGATTACAGGCTCAAAATGGCCAGACACAAAGAACTTTCTTCTGAAACTCGTCAGTCTATTCTTGTTCTGAGAAATGAAGGCTATTCCATGCGAGAAATTGCCAATAAACTGAAGATCTCGTACAACGCTGTGTACTACTCCCTTCATAGAACAGCGCAAACTGGCTCTAACCAGAATAGAAAGAGGAGTGGGAGGCCCGGTTCACAACTGAGCAAGAGGACAAATACATTAGAGTGTCTGGTTTGAGAAACAGACGTCTCACAGGTCCTCAACTGGCAGCTTCATTAAATAGTACCCGCAAAACACCAGTCTCAACGTCAACAGTGAAGATGCGACGCCGGGATGCTGACCTTCTAGGCAGAGTTGCAAAGAAAAAGCCATATCTCAGACTGGCCAATAAAAATAGTTTCCAGCTACAATAGCCATTTACAACATTAATAATGTCTACACTGTATTTCTGATCAATTTGATGTTATTTTAATGGACAAAAAAATTGCTTTTCTTTCGAAAACAAGGAAATGTCTATGTGACCCCAAACTTTTGAATGGTAGTGTATATAATAGAAAAATACACTGAGCAAATTAGATAGCCATCTGGCAATAACACCTTTATAGAGTAGATAATTATTACAATCACTTTACTGTTCTGCTAAATACTGCTGTTTGAAATTATATGCCTTTTCAAAATGTACCGAGAAATATTAATCAACATATTTATTGTAAATACAAATATGCTAACATATGTCATTTTGAGGCAGAGCATATAACATTGATTTGTTTGATATGTTTGTTTGTACATTTGAGTGTGTACTTGAAGGTCCTTGCCTGCGATGCCATGGCTTTAGCTCATTGGGCTATACATATAGGGATTTCCTCTGAAAATGTGGGTTTGATATCTGGGCATTGGTATTGCCCTGCAACAGCATTTGTATGTATTCTTTCATGAGAGTGGATACATTGGTTTGGTGGAACTACTTTCTATTATGTTATCTGAGGTGTTTATCATTATGTTTGGCCAGTTTTCTACAGACCAAGTTTCCATAGGATTATGTGGGATTTCAGTACTTGATGCATCTTTTCCCTTTGCACAGTTGCAAGGCATTCTTATACGTAATGACAAGGCTAAAAGTTGGAGCCAACCAAAAATATGAAATAGTTGAGCTCTACCTGAGGCAGGAATTCCTTCACAAATCAGGCTGTTGTTATTCCTTGGACTACCCTCCAGTGAACCCAGTCGGACCAGGGGTGTTTCTGCTTTATAAATTGTGACTGTAATTTGGATTTGTGCTCCAGTGCTATAGTTTGTTTTCTCAAGGGTTATAATGGCCTATCAGGATGAGCACAACAGTACAGCTCTGTTCATTTGATATAAATGTAGGTCATGAGTTGGAAGGACACCAACATTTTCCAATACAGAGAACTGAAGAAGAAAAGAAGGCTCAGGGAGGAATCATATTTAAAAATAAGAATACTATTGATGGAGGACCCAGTCTTTTAAAACAGAGGTGTAGAATGGGGGGGTTGGGATGGGCAGGACCGAGTTTGGGAAACCCTGGCCTAGACACAACTGTAACATGCTTGTCAAATAGTTAGACACAATTTGATTATTTGCGGTATGTAAATTGCACCAAACCCAAGAAAAATAAATAATTGGTCTTTAAAAATGGAGGATATTATTGGAGTGTTTTTCTACCACATCAAATAACTATTATGACAAGTTATTGAGATAGCATGTCATTACTGTTCTACACACATTGAGATAGATGGTTTATGAGCACATCATCTGAAATCCATGTTCGCCGTTGAGCTGCCCTGTGAACAGCTTGCCAACAGGCTTGTTTAGGTCAACAGGTGCAAGATAAGCCCAATTGTCCCTGTGCCATATTCATTGCAGTAGACTAGAGCCGCACACAGAATCCTGTCAATATGGGAGCAGTGCACAGACTTGTGACTAATATCCCTCCTCTGTGAACTCCAACAGTCCACTCTCTCCCTTCACAGCCACAATGACTCATTGTGTTGGCTTCACACATTGCGCCAGACAGTGCTACCCATCTCTCACTAAAGGCCTGACAAAATATTTTGAAACAGAAGCCCCTCAGTTGTAGACCTTAATAGTTTCACAATGAAGCTGTGATATATTTCTGCAGGCTGTTGGACGTGACAGTTCCTGGAAATATCTTATTTTGAGAGGTTCAAGGTGGTCCTTTTCCATAAAGGAGGTAGATGTGCCTCATTCCACTTCTCCATTAAAGAAAACACATCTTATTTCTCTTCCGACTTGATAGTAGACCTATGTTATGTGTATTTGCTATATGCCAGAATGCAGTGTTACAGTTGAAGTCGGAAATTTACATACACTTAGGTTGGAGTCATTAAAACTTGTTTTCAACCACTCCACACATTTCTTGTTAACAAACTATAGTTCTGGCAAGTCGGTTAGGACAACTACTTTGTGCATGACACAAGTAATTTTTCCAACAATTGTTTACAGACAGATTATTTCACTTATAATCCACTGTTTCACAATTCCAGTGGGTCAGAAGTTTACATACACTAAGTTGACTGTTCCTTGGAAGCAATTTCCAAACGCCTGAAGGTACCACGTTCATCTGTACAAACAATAGTACGCAAGTATAAACACCATGGGACCACGCAGCCGTCATACCGCTCAGGAAGGAGACGCGTTCTGTCTCCTAGAGATGAACGTACTTTAGTGCCAAAAGTGCAAATCAATCCCAGAACAACAGCCAAGGACCTTGTGAAGAAACAGGTACAAAAGTATCTATATTCACAGTAAAACAAGTCCTATATCGACATAACCTGAAAGGCCGCTCAGCAAGGAAGAAGCCACTGCTCCAAAACCGCCATAAAAAAGCCAGATTACGGTTAGCAACTGCACTTGGGGACATAGATCGTACTTTTTGGAGAAATGTCCTCTGGTCTGATGAAACAAAAATAGGTATTGGAGTGGCCATCAGTGACCTCAATCCTATAGAACATTTGTGGGCAGAACTGAAAAAGCGTGTGCGAGCAAGGAGGCCTACAAACCTGACTCAGTTACACCAGCTCTGTCAGGAGGAATGGGCCAAAATTCACCCAACGTATTGTGGGAAGCTTGTGGAAGGCTACCCGAAATGTTTGACCCAAGTTAAACAATTTAAAGGCAATGCTACCAAATACTAATTGAGTGTATGTAAACGTCTGACCCACTGGGAATGTGATGAAAGAAATAAAAGCTGAAATAAATCATTCTCTCTACTATTATTCTGACATTTCACATTCTTAAAATAAAGTGGTGATCCTAACTGATCTAAAACAGGGAATTTTTACACGGATTAAATGTCTGGAATTGTGAAAAACTGAGTTTAAATGCATTTGGCTAAGGCGTATGTAAACTTCCGACTTCAACTGTATATTTCAATCCCAGATAATAACGCAAAGTACAGCATCCCTCATTGTGGCAGGCCAGGTAGTGAACAGGGGTGGTGGTGCTGACAATTTTAGCACGTTTACATTTTTATACCTCAAGATTCTATATTTTATTGCTGGTGGAAAACCTTGAAACTTTTCTGCATTTATATAGTCTGTTAATTTTTGGGAGTGGACGTTTCAAATTCCCTCTAAGTAGCATTTGGCCAATTCAGCTATGCATGCTTAGTCTTGGCTCAGGCAATAGTAACAGCTGGGGGCAGTCAGTGGGTATAAATCAGGTAGTGGGGTCAGCTCTCTGTAGGAGCATGTCTACACAACCCTGCTGCTGCCCATTGTTAGAGAATATGTCAGACCAGGAAATTCTCCCAGAGCTGAAGAAACATTCAAGTTTAGAATCGGAGTAAGAATATTTACCACGATACTGTAATTACATCTGTAGTTTGAAATGTTCTCTTCTCTGGTGTTATATTGAAAAGTGTCTCAACATGTGAATAGCAACAATATATTATTGTATGCTACAAGACAGCTACAGTATATATCCCTACTGTACGAGCCCACGACTTATTATCCTAAATGTAGCCATTTCCTGTGGATAACGGGCTACAGCGAGCCATTAGTTGCAGTAGATGGAGGCAGGTGAGGTGAGCAAACTAAATAAATATCAGAAATATCTGCCCCTAGGCTGCTACACCATAATTATGGTGCCTCACAGAAACAGTGTTTGTGAGGAACTGAAGCATTGAAAATCAATCAGGCAGCCTTTTGATTCAAAGGGAGCCAAATTGTGTTAAGTTAATTAAGTCTGATAGATGTGTTTGCTTTCATAGCTGATTAAGGTGTTCAAGAGAACCCCTGAGTTTTTGCTTCATCAAAATACTTCCGAAATCTATTAAGGGCACTGTTTTTTTACACCCTTCCCCTTTCCTTAATTAAGTTGGCCCTGATCATTTCAGCTGATGATCAGGGCCGTGCCAAGAAAATATGGACAATACTGAGATTCATGTCATAAACACTTCAGTCATTACACCCTCTTTCCTGAACCCCACTGTTAGAGGTTCACTTTTTTAAACACATGCTTGTGATGGAGGCATGATTGATAGACCCAGACCACGTTTAACAAGAATATTTTGGTTCATCGCTGAAATGATTATTGTTCAAAAGATGTACTACAAATTTACAATTATGGAGGCATCTATTTTAAAGACAGTCACACCATTCAATCACTCTCCCTATGATTTCATGTTAAGTGTGTACTACAGTTTCTAAGTATATTTCTGCATCAAAAAGACTATGATGAATTGGGCCAATCTTGAATAAACTCATTTGGCACATTGATTAATGAGGAGTGTTGGTGAGGTAATCAGCTGCTTGGCCCCAGAGCCAAATGCACTGTTTCAGCCTCCCCACACAGTAGTATTCTCCTACTGTTAGGCCTCAATTTATGATCCAAAACAACAGTTGTATCCAAACATCTCTCAGGCTTGATTGCAACGATTAAGCCAGATGTGGAGATACTGGCGCACCCAGATACACTGAAATTGACCCGAGGATATAAATTCCTGAAGATCCTCAGAATCCTCTTTGCCTTTCCCAGCAATGTCTGCCTATCTTTTCTTTTGGACAGAGAGCAGAGCGATTTTCTCCTGCCAGATTCTATTAGATCACCAACTCCTAAGAGCATATGTAAAAACCTGTTTTCAATTAATCATTTTCTTTTGAAGAGTTTTTCAAGAAGAAAAGAAAGGGATTATTAAAGTAAAATGTGAATGTTTATTTGCCTTTAAAGTTGTTTGTTGAGATTAATCTGAACAAGAACTCAAAATAGAAAACAAGAACAAAAACAGTTTTTCTTAAACGCTTGTTTGTAAGCAATTCACAACCACATGTTTCTCTAACATCTAGAATCAGAGAGAGAGAGAGAGAGAGAGAGAGAGAGTGAGAGAGATCTGTTAAATAAATAATGTGTTACTGGCAATAGGTGCCTTTGCAATTTAGTCAATTGTATCAAGAGGTTGAGCAGTGGCTGTGCTAGTAGTCAAATGTTTGCTGTATTTGTACTGTAGCATGTCTTCATATTGTAGATGTAGATCTATTACAGCATGCTTTACCTTGAGATATGATTTTCTGCAGACCTAAAATAAATATAAATATAATCCCAAACAGTATTTTATACATAAAGACAAACAGGAGGGCAATGAACCGTCTTAACAACCTCCAGATGTGCTCTGTAAATCATAGGACTTCATGTGATGATGACAGAAAGTATTTAAACACAACTCAACATACAGTGGGGGAAAAAAGTATTTAGTCAGCCACCAATTGTGCAAGTTCTCCCACTTAAAAAGATGAGAGAGGCCTGTAATTTTCATCATAGGTACACGTCAACTATGACAGACAAATAGAGAAAAAAAATCCAGAAAATCACATTGTAGGATTTTTAATGAATTTATTTGCAAATTATGGTGGAAAATAAGTATTTGGTCACCTACAAACAAGCAAGATTTCCGGCTCTCACAGACCTGTAACTTCTTCTTTAAGAGGCTCCTCTGTCCTCCACTCGTTACCTGTATTAATGGCACCTGTTTGAACTTGTTATCAGTATAAAAGACACCTGTCCACAACCTCAAACAGTCACACTCCAAACTCCACTATGGCCAAGACCAAAGAGCTGTCAAAGGGCACCAGAAACAAAATTGTAGACCTGCACCAGGCTGGGAAGACTGAATCTGCAATAGGTAAGCAGCTTGGTTTGAAGAAATCAACTGTGCAATTATTAGGAAATGGAAGACATACAAGACCACTGATAATCTCCCTCGATCTGGGGCTCCACGCAAGATCTCACCCCGTGGGGTCAAAATGATCACAAGAACAGTGAGCAAAAATCCCAGAACCACACGGGGGGACCTAGGGAATGACCTGCAGAGAGCTGGGACCAAAGTAACAAAGCCTACCATCAGTAACACACTACGCCGCAAGGGACTCAAATCCTGCAGTACCAGACGTGTCCCCCTGCTTAAGCCAGTACATGTCCAGGCCCGTCTGAAGTTTGCTAGAGTGCATTTGGATGATCCAGAAGAGGATTGGGAGAATGTCAGATGAAACCAAAATATAACTTTTTGGTAAAAACTCAACTCGTCGTGTTTGGAGGACAAAGAATGCTGAGTTGCATCCAAACAACACCATACCTACTGTGAAGCATGGGGGTGGAAACATCATGCTTTGGGGCTGTTTTTCTGCAAAGGGACCAGGACGACTGATCCGTGTAAAGGAAAGAATGAATGGGGCCATGTATAGTGAGATTTTGAGTGAAAACCTCCTTCCATCAGCAAGGGCATTGAAGATGAAACGTGGCTGGGTCTTTCAGCATGACAATGATCCCAAACACACCGCCCGGGCAACGAAGGAGTGGCTTCGTAAGAAGCATTTCAAGGTCCTGGAGTGGCCTAGCCAGTCTCCAGATCTCAACCCCATAGAAAATCTTTGGAGGGAGTTGAAAGTCCGTGTTGCCCAGCGACAGCCCCAAAACATCACTGCTCTAGAGGAGATCTGCATGGAGGAATGGGCCAAAATACCAGCAACAGTGTGTGAAAACCTTGTGAAGACTTACAGAAAACGTTTGACCTGTGTCATTGCCAACAAAGGGTATATAACAAAGTATTGAGAAACTTTTGTTATTGACCAAATACTTATTTTCCACCATAATTTGCAAATAAACTCATTAAAAATCCTACAATGTGATTTTCTGGAGAAAAAAAATCTCATTTTGTCTGTCATAGTTGACGTGTACCTATGATGAAAATTACAGGCCTCTCTCATCTTTTTAAGTGGGAGAACTTGCACAATTGGTGGCTGACTAAATACTTTTTTCCCCCACTGTATTTATTATTTGTATGCATGAAATCAATCATAGATGTTGTTCTACAGGCAAGTGTTTTTTAATCATCTGGATGCTGTAAGAATGATGTCCACACTTTTAACACTTTTTTGCTCTAAAATGTGCAGATAAATTACCATGCCATCTTGTCTTCTGATTTCATCATGCATTTCTGCTTGTTAGACTATTAATGTAGTGTATGTTAGTTGTTTTATGTGATTATTGACAGAGATACTTGTAATTAAAACTGCAGAAGGAATGTGCAGGGGAAAGGCCTGTTTACCACAGACAACATCGTATCTTATGTATTCAGAGACTGGTAAGAAATCCAGTGCTCAATGCCTATTTGAATATAATAATGTGGAATCAATTGATATATATTTTTAAATGCCTACTGATTTATTCTACCTGGGCTTAAAAGTGCATTCCACATCTGCCTAGCTGGAATATAATTGAAATCGTACGGTGGGCAAGACCATGAAATCAAGGAGAGGGAAAGAACAAGGGGTGGACAGAGAAACTATTATGTGGAAAGAACAGAATAGTTGGGTGTTTGAAATTACATGGATCAGTTTGAGTACACATTCAGTACCACATTCAGGTGGTGTGGCAGCACTAGACCTCAATGTTGAAGTACTTTGTAATTGACTGTATGTTACATAGTACAGATTTTTAATCTATGCTGAATGTATAACTAATTCTGAAATTGGTGAAATAATGTCACTCCTTTAGCAAACGCACAGCTGACTGACAAGTCTTTTAATTTCTTTCTTTCCTTGAATTCAGTTTTAATCATGAAGTCTCAGCCTGTCAGTTCTTAATAATACATATGTTTAATAATACATAATGCTATTAGCTTCTAGACTCCATAGGTAACTATCTGTAGAGTACATTTGATGTTGTGCTGCTGTTGGGCTCTGAAACTTCAGATCTGCAAATAACAAGCCATTCAGTGTTTTCACTTTTATTTGCCTGGTAAAATTTTTGTTTACAGCTTTCACAGTATTTCTTTGAGTATCACTTTTATCAGTCTAGATGCAGGTATTTTGACAGTATCGTTTTATGTACCAAAAAACTAAGATTCATTAGTCCAAACACATACCTGCATGCCCCATCCTCTCGTAAAGCGTTCTTTCCAGCTGTGTGATAGTATATGAACCTCCCAGCCTCTCCCTCACTCGAATGTACCTTTGAAGAAACCTGGAAACCGTTCATCATGTTCCCTCATTGCATAGCCAAGTCAAGGAGATGGAACCCTGCCTCAGTTTAGACAGTCCATGGCCTGTTTTTCCATTGCATGGGTTTGCTCAACAGTTGCCTTTTGCCCATGAGAACAAATCTGCTTACTGTGTGGGACACACAATGTGTAATTGTATTATTCACTAATATGATTTATTACAAATGTGTGATGTCTTATGTTGGCGTCTAAAATAAGACAACCTTCATGCTCGTTACCCAGAGCACCTAAAGTAAGATTGGGGTCAGTTCAGATTTGGTTACTGTTGATTGATTAAATTAATCCAAACATACATTCCCAAAGCACATGAATGTCGTTTCATCTTGTCCTGTGAATTTCAGAGAGCCAGTTTCAATTGATAAGCCTGTCAAAGGGACCGGGTACTATCCTGCATCAAGGGACGTTGCAAGCCATGCGGCAAGCAATAACACGGCTGTGGCACTGGATCAGACAGTTGATTCCAAAATGTGCTTCCAGAGTTAAGCCCTGCCAAAGGCAGACCATTGTGTATCAAACGTAACCTGAGCGCCTGATCGTGCCCGAGTGATCTCATGCATGTCAAAACAATAGGAAGCAAACCTATTGCTCAAAGATAAGATGCATTTAAAATGCCACCACAATTTTCTACACAAACCACTTCTGTGATTGATCATACTGTATTTTGTGAATATTGAACACTTTTCAACTTGGCTTTAATATACTGTAGAGAACACAAGTAAATATATGAAAATACTGTATCTTTAATGAATATGCAGATTAAACATTCAAGTTAATTTTCTACCATAAAAAATAATAATATTCTGACAGACTTTTTTCACAAGACCAAAGGAAAAGCACTAGTGAAAGAGGCAGGTAAGAGCATGCCACACTGCAGCTGTTCAGAATCTGTTCTGGTTCCCCACAGTATGAACCCTTCAACACTTGCAGAATAGTAGATTACAGCATTCTTCCAAATGTTGCCAGCGAAGTAACTACATCCATCCTCCGGAGCATTTGATAATGTGCGTCAGTCTAAATTCTCTCCATCTGGCCCTCAAGTCCCTCAAAATGGATGTTAATCTTCTCAGTGCTCAGTACAATGAGAGTATGGCTTCTGTCATTTCTTTTGGAAGAATCCCATAATAGAAGCCTGCTTAGTTGATTTATTAGCAGCTGCAGCAACTTTCTTACTTCTCTTCTCCTCCTGTTTCTTGCCAGTTGATGGTTTTGGTGGGGTTGGATTCTTCTGGGCTGGTTTACTTGCCTTAAAGTCGTCCTCCGTCTCAGAGTAGGATTCACTCTCATAGCCTTTCTCAGTCACTGGAAGGTAGACAGTTTTAAATGGTTTTGCGATCAGACATCATTAAGACATTGATCAGCCTATCTGACATCTTAGCTTTAACATATAAACAATAGACTAACTTCGGGGAGAAGAAACAGGCTTCATGTGCATGTCAGAGGCATTAGACTTTAGCAAAATGTTTACAAGAAAAGTTGAATAGAAACAAAACAAAAAAGAACTCAATAATTTACCAATGCATCCCTCGTCATCCAAAAAGGTGCGCGATTTCAAGACGCGTCTCCTCTTCCTCCACTTACAATCTGAACGCTCCTGCATGGATTGATAGGTAGATAACGATCATTACAAATTGGTGATAAAAATATAAAAAAATATTTAAAATGTCTTACTAATTATATCCTGCAACTTCAACAGTTTACTACTTAAATAAATACAATGTGAAAGCTTACATCTGAATGAGAAACAGCAACAGCTTCTTTCTTTACTTGATTCACAGGGCTTGGTGATGGGTCCCTCTGTTCTTGCAACCGTGGAGGAGAATCTGGTATAACTGTAGCATAGAATAGTTCTGTTTTTAATCATGAAACAGTTGAATGCTGAAGTCCAGTGTGAATGTTGTGGGGAGCCTGAGCAATAAGCATGCCCTCCCTTTACAGCTGATCTTACCGTCATCATCACTACTCTCTGGCTGGGCCTTCTTTATCCTCCGTCGCTTCTTCTCCTTCTTCTTCTCCTCTTCACTATCGGAATGTTCAAGACGCTTGGTCTTACTACTGAAAGGAAAATATTCTGTTAAAGCATATTCTGGAACTGCCATTCAAAACACTCACCGTTCACCAAGACGACAAGGTTTCTGCGAGATGTTGGTTCTGAGCAGGGATGAAGTTAAGCTAGCCCGCTATCCCAAGGCTAGTACTTTTCAGACTGGGCTAGTAGAAAATGTCATAAACTAGCCCGGTGGCCAGTGACATTTTTTTTTCTCTCCAAGTATCGCTCGGCACAGATTTTGGATCCAAATAATACCCGGCCTAGTAAAAAATCACAGTCTACTAGCCCGTCTGGCCGGTGACCAAAATCACAGTTCCATCACTGGTTCTAATATACTATACAACTTCAGTGTCTAACAAATACTTCCTCTTATAATCACTTCAGTACCCATGGTATTGTAATTATGACACAAGGACTCCTACAATATTTAATAATACACACCTTCTAATATCTTTCTCAACTACAGCACCTTTTGGTAGTTCCTCCTTGACAGGAGACTCTGCTTTAGGGGCTGGGCTTGAGGGTTTCTCATCCACTGAAGAGGACATCTGGGCTGCTTCTACCTCTTCCTTGATGGATTTGTCCAGTTTTTCTGTGGCGGACATACAGGATTTATCTTAGAGATGTTAAATTATAGAACGATATCCCCATATTTGATATGGGATTGTTGAAAAACTCACTGGTTGCTTGATTCCCAAAGAAGTTACTCATAGGATGTGTCTTTGCAGCTGGTTTAGTTTTGGAGGTCTCAACCTACAATATCAAATAAATGTGACATCACAAGGTATAGCATTATGGGTTGCAATTCTGAGCACTGGATGAAATGAACATCACATGCCATTTACAGAGCATAGAAACACTAACACATACCACAGGTGCATCCTCTTTCTGCGCCAATGTTTTCTCTTTGCTAGACTCTTGATTCTTGGAGACATTCTTGTTTGCAAACATTCCCATAATGCCTTTGGGCTGCTTGGAGGAGGGTTTAGAGGACATACTAGAATGACCATTGATGCCAGATTTGGTGTGCTCCGTCTCTGGTGGTGGGGCCTGTGCAATCTCATGAGCCTGCTGCACCTCTGCTGAGGACATGGGTACTGCATCTGCACAGCGAATGGCACTGTACCTGCAAATACATTGGTATGTTCTGATAAATAGGCCACCAAACTTAATATTTAACAGCAATTTCTCAATCTATTATTTTGATTGAATCAAGTTTGAAGACGGATGTACCTGCTGCAGTTCCTTAGGTTCTCTTTCACAGCATCATAATCCGCACCGTACAGGGGACCACTGTCTTTCAGCACAGCCTTCTGAACACTGTACACGTGTACACTGACGGTCAGGCTCAGCTTCGACTTCACATCTACAACACATGACAGATTCCATTTTGTTAACACATTCACAGCACTTATTCATCTTGATGACAAAGAAACAACACATCAAACACAGTTAGGAAAGGAGGCAGGAGAACTGATAAATTACCCTCCAACTGATCCTCTTGCACTACTGACACCTTGTGACTCTGCAAAAAAAAAAAAAACGTTGAAAAAGGACCTAAGTACAAACACTGAAACATACCAAAACAAAGCAAGAATACGATGTCCAACGTTTTATTTCCAAATGGGTCTACTGCTTTATGTCGAGGTATGTAGGGGCATTGTGAATGAAATTGGGCATTTTGGCTTATTCTCTTACCGTGGTACCATTCTCGACAAACTTGCCAGACACAAGGTAGGTAGCATGGAGCGGAGCTGAGCTTTCTTTCCTCTTGTGGTCCAGGTAATGATATAGCATTCTGAAATATACACATCATGATGGACTCATGGGTTGTAATTTACAGCTGGTGGTTTAAACACCTTTTTAATTTTTCAAAAGGCAGTTTAGAAGGTTGGATCTGGATACTCACTGTTTGGCTAGGTTGACATGGACCCCAAGAGTGAGACTCAGCCATTTGTAGGTCACCTGTTAGAATACACACAATAACAAGCAAACACTCTGTTGCCAACAGAGATATGTGGGATGCATACAACACAATTTATGTAGTTTACCCAGAGACCTTTGCATGCTCGATCTGCTGTATTCCTATATTCTAGGAAGGAATGCAGCTCCAAGCTTCCCCAACCGACCGTGTAGTCACAACATTTGGGGGCCTGATGCTGTCTTAAAACCACTGCATCATTCAATAGCAAGGTGGGCAAGTGATAGCTATCTAGCGTTGCTAGGCTCAGCACAGTCAGATAGCTGACTCCAGCAGCTAGTTGGATCGGTCGAGATAGATTAGTTAGCTAGGTGACTTACGATTTTATTCTGGTCGTTGACAAATTCATCAATATTATCCAAATAAAGGTAATCCATTGTCCAATTTATGTTACGGTACTATCTCGATAGCTGTTTTGCCTCCTTAGTTTCGGTTTCAGGCGCGAACATACTGACGTCACTGACGGCGCTTTATTTATTTCCTGTTATGTGTGTTTGCGCGTGATATGTTCAAGAGTATCAAGCGTTCGGGGTCTGTTGCATTTGTACAGAATCATCATTACACACAAAGTTGAAGTGATGACACGACACCCCATTTCACATTGGCCCCTTGAAAGATGGACAGTAGTGGAATAGTTATTAGACTGCTTTATCAACTCATTTATTAAAACAGATTTTATTAATACCCCGCTGAAATAAAAAACTGCCACGAGCCTGGGTGACAGCGCCTTCATTTGCAAGATCCTCTGTGTCACCTTCTTGTCAAGGTTAAATAAAGTTGAAACACAGCTATTTAATAATGAAACAGACTATCGAGGCAAACAAATGCATGATGATAATGTTATACATAACAGTTGTAATAGATGGGCTAAAGAAACTCAATAAGAACGTTTTCCCAGAAATAATTTGTAGCTGATCATTATCTTCACGTGAATAACTTGGAAGAAGAGTGTTTGGTTAATTGTTTAATGTTCATATTTCATGAAAGTAACAAAGTTTGTGATTCTCTACTTGTGGTTGGTGGTCCTCTCACACTCAGTACGTGTTGCTTGCTCCACTGCCTTCATGTGAACCATCTTGTACCTTTTCTTCATATCCCTCAGCAAAGTCAAAGCCTCTTCATACTCTTCCTTGAAGAAGCCCTTGCCTTCTAAGACTTTGGCTATGAAAGAACAGGATTACATATTCAACAAAGAATATTACATATAATAGATAGATATTCACTTCCCATGTTATTGATGAGGATAAAAAGAGGTTTAGTACTTAGAGGGATTTTGCTGATTGTTTTCCTCTCCTTTATTTGTATGAGCATCTCTTCAACTCTTTCTCCTCTCTGCTTTCTTGGTCTCAGAGATGGTAGATTTACAATCTGAGAATTAAAGGTTGTTGTTTTATTATTAAATATGGCTGACTGACACACAACTCAGCTGGTTGAAGCAGGTAACCTGTAACAGATAAGATCATATGACATTTTCACTAGCAGGCATGTGCTTCGACTGTTATTCACATAGCTCACCCTTTTCTCCTTCTCTTTATATGGTTTCTGCAGGCAATCAAGATTAGGTTTGGAATCTCTGTAAACGAGGAGATTCTTGAGTTTTTGTTCCAACATTCTCACAGCATGTTGTAGTCCTGTAGAACACATAACATTACATTCCTTAAGGGAGTGCAGCATTGAAATTGCACACAATCCCTTTGACTCGTAGGAAAATTCTACTTAAACTATTCATAAAAGGGTCCTCCTCACCAACAGGCTCCACCATGTCTGGATCTGGCTTGGCATCCAATAGCAATTCAAAGCCTCTGAATTTTCCTAGAATTGCATTTGACTCATCTTTCTCCTCAATCTCTTTGACTTCTTCTGTCTCGTCAGATAGCAGATGGTATTCAGATTCATCATGTAAATCTGTCACCTGAGAATAACAAGTGAACTATTATACTCATGTCACCATACTGTACCTAGGTTAAACCACAAAGCAAATAACTATCCTCCTGAATGTCATGAAAGAGACCATGCAAATCACCTGGGTCACAAAGAATGACTCTGCATGTTGGAAAGTATCATCTGATGATTCTATTGCATCATCTATTGCCTCAACTCTATGAGCAGTTCCCATAGATTCCGGTCTATTTTCCATATCCATTGCGTGTGAGGAACAGCCAGACTTTTCGGTTGACTTTCTCTCTACTGAGAGAGGACTCGTACAGTGATCTTCAACATGCTTCTCCTCCAGAGAGACAGGATCATGTAAGGCAGGACTACAAGGTGCTTCAAGGAGAATCAGTAAAGGCACCTTTGGTACCTTTGGAATTTTCGTTTTTACCTAAAGAAAAAGAAAAATATGAATGTTCCTCAATTAGTTTCAATATCAAAAGTTAGTCTCTGTCAGACCCGAATGATGAAAAATTCATTGTGTTTGAAAAATATTTAAATGAAAACTAAGAATGTGCAGTCAAAAACGTGCAGTTATATCTTACTTCCTAGTTGAATGAGTATGTGCTATGCCTAAATGTGAATAAAAAATATTGCATTTAAACCTTTCGTTTTGAGTCAATACATAATATCAAAGGGGGCTTCACAACTTCTGATATCTTCTTGCGCCTAATTCTAATACCCAACCTTTCCTGGAGGAAGTATGTCAGCAGTGGTGGGTCACCTGGATGGAAATACAATTAATGATAAGCAAACATTTTTAAGTTAAAGGCCCAGTTCAGTCAAAATAAATGATTTTCCTGTGTTTTATATATATTTCTACACTATGAGTTAGGAACAATACTGTGAAATTGTGAAAATTATGAGAAATGCCCTTTTAGTGTACCAGCTGTTTGAAAAGACCGCCTGAAACTTCAGCCTGTTTTGGTGGGATGGAGTATTGGCCTTCCTGGTGACATCACCAGGCGGTAAATTAGCCAATAAGAAAGAGAGTTCCAAATCTCTCTGCCACCAGCTAGTTTTCAGTGTTCCCCTCCCCACTCAGACCACTCCCAGACAGTCCTAGCTAAAATTTTTATTGAGAAATTGCTCTTTGCTAAGAAGCTATTTTTTAAAATATTTTTTACTATATTAAATGAAAACAATC
Organism: Coregonus clupeaformis; assembly: GCF_020615455.1. NCBI lineage: Eukaryota > Metazoa > Chordata > Actinopteri > Salmoniformes > Salmonidae > Coregonus > Coregonus clupeaformis. Next base: position 35,409,459 of record NC_059218.1, read on the forward strand.
ACAGCAAGGTACTTAATTGTTACACAGAATGATTTGATATTGAGATACAAACGTCTGCAGTGGACCTTTAATAAAATGTATGTGTTCATACTTAAATAGATTATTTAACAAAAGCGCAAATTTATATCTAATAAAGGCTTCACATAAGTACAGAGAGTCAACATACCACTTCTCTGTGTGGTCAGTGGGTTGGAGTGAATAACAATCTCACTGAGCATAGGAAACAGGGCCACAGACAACAGTGCTTCTTCCTCAACAATCTGGAGGCAATAATGAGACACAAGTGACTTCACTGACTCACAGTATAGTCTTCCCAAATATATCCAGACAATATACAGACCTTATTGTCAGCCAGATTGAGGAAACAAAGCTCTGGTAGTGGCAAACTGTATGCTCCAGAAAATTCCTCAGTGTCAAGGGATATGTGAATGGGGTTATAGTTTTTGGATTGACCACACTCATCCTATAGGAGAAAGAACACGCAGAAAAAAGAGCAACAAGTTGCAAGTGTTAGTGTTATAGAGCATGGAGAAGTAATAAAAGCACAAAGAAGTGATAAAAAATCACCATAACAACTTTGTACCTCTGAACTGTTCTTGACATGTTCATGCAGGTGTTTCGGAACATCGGAGAGGGCTAGATTTAAGATATAGTAAACAAATGAATATTGTCCAAAGAAGTGTACAAGCCAGCTACGTTATTTTGAAAATATAGCATACCAACCATTCATGTATTCAGTCTCTAACCCCTCAGAGACACAGTGATTCCCGAGGTCCTGTCCGTCACTATTTTGTTTGTGAAACACCTGCTGGTGTTGCAAATATCCCTTCTGTTGCAGGTTCCTCGGCAACACCTCTGGTACCTCTGAGATGTGATTCCCCTGCAGGTTTAAATGCTGTAGTCTAAAATGGACATGACATATTACCATGGCAGTTTACAGATAGATACAGTAGGTATACAGGTAGGTGTGTATTATGCACTGTAATGTATTGGGCTATTTTCTTAATTTAACATACTGTGGACAGTACTAGTACTAAGTTTTTAAACAATGACTGACCTTTTCAGGTTGGCAAGGCTGCTGAAGACACCAGAGGACAGCTTATTGTCATCTAGCATCAGCACTTCAAGAGTTTGAAATCGCATGCCATTATCCTTTGCCCTATTCAGTAGGAGTAAATATGAGTTTATTATTCCATATACTTATAGTTTTCATAAAATTACTTAAGTGTGTATTGTCCATCACTGTTTGCAGGTATTCCGTGCAAAAGTGTATGACAAGACATAATGTAAATCTCTCTTCTTTGTCATTCTATACTGCCACCCAATGGCATGTAGGGTACTACACCATAAACTTTAACCAGATAACAATTCACAAGAGCCACATTTCTGAACACTTGCACATCAGGAAGCCACTAATTTCATTCCTGTGGTTAAACCCTGTTGAGTAGGAATGTTTAATCAATGACTGGGTGAACTAAACCAGAAAACTGCACATACCCACAGTAAAAAGTTGACTATTTACAATAAAAATGATTTGATTCCAGTAACATAAACTTACCGCTGTGAGGGGCCATGGCGAGGGGCTGCCAGGTTGGGGGGAAGAGCCTGAAGCTGATTCCCGGTGAGATGAAGGACTTTCAGACAGGGAAGTAGACCAATGGACATGATGTCATCACCAGACAGATTGTTGTAGGCCAAATCCAACACCTGTGTCAAATGAAATACAGCTAAACATAATTTAGTTGGCAGAGTTGAAGGTAATTCCGTCTCAATCCAAGTCAGTGTAGTGATTCAATTAGAACATCAAAAAACATCTGGCATAAACAATGAATTTACCTGCCTTTCCAAAAAACCTTTGCCGACATGTTAATCATGAGAGTACAGGGTATTGTAGAACCATAGTAATTTTACCTCCAGGTGAGGGAAATCCTCAGCATTGAGTGTCACATTGCAGAGGCCATTCAAGGATAGCTCAAGTTCCCTCAGGGAGGGGAATTTACCAAAAGGCTCTGAAACAGAAAATATTTTTTTGTTGTTACTTTTCTATTCTGTTCAAATAAACGTTTATGTCTAAGATGTTTAATGATAAAACGTTTTTTTTTTTAAACATAATGACATGATATGATACCTATGGTAAGACTGTTGTCAGATGCGTTGACATAAGCAACGTTCTCAAAATCTAGTAAATCTTCTGTATTGATCTGTTGAAGGAAGAGAGAAAAACTTCAAACATGACTTTATGAAGCTATGTGTCTACCTATAAACTCTCTCCCCTTGGAATGCTAAGACTGTTTGAATTAATCCAACACTAAATTCAGTTAATCTCTCAAAGAGCAAAGCTTACCAAATGCAATCTCTGCTCACTGATGTCAACAGAGCACAGGTCAGATGGCTTGTCCACACAATGCAATGACAACTACAAGGCAATATGAAACAAATCTCAAAATAGTTACTTTTTATTAACTAATGAGAATAAATATATTATTTCATAGATACATTGTTCATTGTTACTTTGTCATCAGCTTCCTGGCATGGGTTTGCGGTTTTTTCTCAAATGAAAAAGAGTTGTAAACCAAATGTGTTCTTTGCTTACCAGGAGATGAGCATCCAATGTATAGCCAGGAATATCTGATGTCCCAGACTTGTCAACCCGTGTGCACTCAGACACAATTGAGTTTGAGGCAAAACTGTGTCCCTCTGATTTCTTAGTTTGTGCATTCTTGTATTTATGTTCCACTGCATTTCTGTGAGCAACCAGCCAGTGACCCGCCCCTAAAGAATCACAAGAAAGCAAGCACAATGCAGAATTATTTTATTCCAGACAGTCTTGGATAGATGAATCAAATGCCATTCAATAGGCCTATCAGTGAAGTGATAAGACTACAGCGAACAGTGAATAATATTGTTGGTGGAGAGTGGTGAATTCATACCTTCTTTTCGTTGATGAAAGAATGGTCGGATGGGAAAACAATTGGCGGGGTAACTGTCTCCCACATCTAATTTGTAGAGTCCGGCTGCAGCCATTAACGTCCACTGTTACATCTACAGCAAGTACCTGTTTGTTGCGAGCTGTCCAGATTATTTACACAATTTACAGGCCAATTTGACCTCTTCTACCATAACCATAACCAGCCAACCATCATGATGTGCGAACTTGAAGAAACATTGTATCAGTCAAGACTCCTGTATCCTAGCAACACGTCAACAAGTCTGACTACATTCCCGCCAGCTGTTGGCGGTATAGAATATCTTGGTCTCTTTTGCCGCCACTGACTTCACACAACAGGGGTGTATTCATTACGACAATTCTGTTGCCAAACGTCTAATCTGTTGCAACAGACACGTTTATCCAAATGGAAACGTTTTGCAACAAAAACGAGAGTTTCTATTGGACAAATTCAGGGGTGTAGGCTATTCATTGCGGAAAACGTTTACCGTTTAAGAACCAAACAGAATCGACGTAATGATTACACCTCTGATAGGTCCCTTCCCGTGTTGTTCCATTTGCTCTGTTTGCCTCCGTTTGGTTCTTCAACGGTAAACGTTTCCGTTGCAGGACGTAATGAATACACCCCAGACGAGCTACGTGCGCTGTTATTTCACGAAACGCTTCCAAATTTAACAGCGAAAGGAAAAATAATCAAAATAGATCGTTTTAGAGGTAGCTGAACTATGGTCGTTTTAACTGGGTCTCACGACTCAACGGTGTGATTTGTAGGCTAAAAAGCCTGCTCCTGTAAGTATGTGTTTTGGCTTATTACGACGTCGACGTAGTAGACTATCATTCTGCATGTAAAATAATTAGCTTGATTTACTTGAATGTCAGCTAGCTGTCGTGCGAAGAGCTTAGCCGGGAATAAATATAGTGAATTTAGTGGTTTAGTCATATGTGTTTGAAGTAATCCCTCTGTTTGCAGGAACCAGCAAATTCAGCTATGGGGAATACATCATCAAGGAGTTCTTTCCAAGGAATAGAAATGCAACCTGCAAAAACAACTCTGTTCAAACAGGAGCAAACTGGGACAAGATACAGAATTCCAGCTCTCATCTACCTAAAAGAGAGTCAGACATTCCTTGCCTTTGCAGAAAAGCGCTCTTCCCTCAGTGATGGTGATACAAAAAGTATTGTTATGAGGCGAGGAACTCAACAAAATGGATCCACTCAGGTAAATGTCCCCTCCAAATCTAAACACATCACAGTCACAATACGCAGTTGAAGGGTTTCATGTTTAATTGAGTTGTTACATTCTGCTTACAGTTTCTACTTGTTCGTTATTGTTTAAATACTTTTCCATTGTTCCCCAGTGGTCAGAATCCCAGGAGCTGTTATCAGCATGTTTACCAGATCACCGCACCATGAACCCCTGCCCGGTTTATGAGAAGAATACCAAGACTCTATTCCTGTTTTTCATCTGCATTTTAGGGAACACTTCAGAGCACCATCAGATCTGGACAGGCAAGAATAAGGCCCACCTGTGTTACATCACAAGTAATGATGAGGGCCAGAGCTGGAGCCAGACAAAGGACTTGACAGAGAGTGTGATTGGCAAAACGGTCAGAAGGTGGGCTACATTTGCTGTGGGACCAGGCCATGGCATTCAAATGGAGAGTGGAAGATTGATCATTCCGGCCTATGCCTATTATATCCACTTCAAATGCTTCTCCTTCCCTTTCCCCTTCATGGTACAGCCTCACGCTCTCTCAATATACAGTGACGACTTCGGTCAGACATGGCAAATGGGCAGGATGCTTCAAAGAAAGTCCTGTGAATGTGAGATGGCAGAGATCATAGACCACGAGGGCAGGAGTCACCTGTACTGCAACGCCCGCCATAGAGGCCACAGAGTGGAGGCTCTGAGTGAGAGCAGTGGGGTTTACTATGACAAACCTCGCTTGGCTCCGAGGTTAGTGGAGCCGTGCCATGGTGGTTGCCAAGGTAGTGTGATTGGCTTCCCTGCCCCTGAGCAAGGTGAAGAGGGCATGGGTGGCACCACATCATCACCACGGGCCTCTGACACGCAAACCTGGCTACTCTTCACCCACCCGACCAATAAGAGGAAGAGGAAAGACTTGGGAGTGTATTTGAACCGTTCCCCACTGCACACGTCAGGTTGGGACCGGCCCTGGATCGTCCACAGTGGACCCAGTGGCTACTCAGACTTGGCCTACAGTGAGGACACTGAGCACTTTGCTTGCCTGATGGAATGTGGGGAGAAGAGTGAGATTGAACAGATCGCCTTTGTGTCTTTTCCACTCAGTGATGTCATGCAGACCGTTGATGAAAAAGAAAATACCTTCTAGGTTTTTGTTAGGGTTTTATTTCAGTACTACACTCCAACTCCAATCAGATTCAGTGGTCAGTAGATGCACTATCATCGCTATACTTTATTAGTATAGAAAAATAAGCTTCTGAAAATAATGGAACATGATCATTTATATCAAAGTAGTTTTGTGTAGAAAAAGCAACTTACACTACAATTTCATTGAAACGCAATCATAGTTAAATGTGATATAATCTGTAGATGTGATCATTTTATGAAGTTTGACTATGGACTGCAATGCATGCTGTCATGGGGATGACAGTCTATTTAAACAGCATATGTTTGTTACTTAGTTCTGCAATGTAACTCCTTTCACCTCTACATTGAGTCATGGTTTCAGTTCCTCATGCTTGCCAAGCACACTGTGAAGAGAACAACCACCTACAGGCCATGATCAGGCCACAACCCTGCTCCCTGTTGAATGAACAGACTATCCCTCTATCATGAAGTTGTTTGTCATCTACTGTGACTCATCTGTTCAAACTGCATGGGCTTCCCAAAGCCATACTATCCAATCCTGTCTTTAAGCACTTTGTATCCTTCCTGTCTGGACAGTTCAAACATTCCCCATAGCATTATGAATGTTATGACTACGTAATTTGTGATTTTTATTTATATAATTTATGCTGTTGTTCAGACCCTCTGTAATGCACGGACAGTGAGTCACTCTGAAAAGTCTCTGCTAAAGGACAGATCAGCTTAATTTGCTGAGAACTCCAATGTGCCAAATTAGATTGTGTTCCCTGTCTCTAAAAGATGCTACAATATTAGTCCTGTCTCAACTACCTGAACAAGCCTGTCCCTGCCTGCATCCTTGGCTATGCAGAAAATGCATAAAAACATATTGTTAATAATTTCTGTGAATGGCATGCAGAACTATCTTTTGAAAATAAATTTGAAAAATCTGACAAGAGGTGTTGTTTAGCTTTTTTATTTACAGTGTTGTGAGCGAATAATGTGATGCAACTGCCTTCCACCTTTATCTCCAGGCCAGGGTTTGACTTATTTAGCATCAGAGTTTACTTATTAAAATTTTATTATAAAATATGTAACAAAAGTGAACAATCTTGCTTTCTTATAAAATATAATAGTATAAACTCAGAATACCTCTTCCATAATGCAACTTTGTGTACAGTATAAGAATAACTACTCATAACATTGAATAACTACTAATAACAGTGTCATTTTTACATCATCTTATCCATCACAATAAATGGTGCTTTACAGAGGATGTTTTTTCCTTACATATTTACATAATGATTAACATTGAGCTGTAAGTGTGTTTGAATGTCAACAGCTGGCAGTGGCTTTGTCGACCCAGTCCCATACATGCACAGACCCGTCTACAGCAGCAGAGAGGACAGTCTTAGGTCGACTTGGATGCCAAACATGAGTGGTGACCACAGCTGATGATGTGTCAAACTGATCCTCAGACATCATGTGACCACGGTGGATAAAAAGAGGCTGGAATTCCATCAACTCTGGTCTCCAAGAGGCAGTGTTGTAGATTTGCACCATTCCATCAAAACCTAGAAGAGGAGACAAATTCAATTGAAAATGGAGGAAACTGCTTTATTATGACAGCCGTTCTAAAAAAGCAAGAACAACTTTGTTCTGTCCATAAGACATTCATTAATCCAAGCAGAAATGAAAGAGTGACATTTTGCTTACCTGACACAGCAAGGCAGTTGTCTAAAGCTGGCGCCCATGTCACATTCATGAAGTTATCACTGGTAGTTTTCCTCTGGACATCAAGCTGGGCTTTACTCATGGGGGCTCTTAGGTTCCTAAGATCAGACACAACCACTTGGCAGGAGGAGGAGAGCCGTGCTACACTACAGGAGGATGGGTCTGATGAGGACAGGTCTGTCTTAACACCCATACACCAGTGGCCTCCCTCTCTCCCTCCAGCTGGGGTTTGCTGAGGAGCTGAATGCTTCCGTGTGTCCCCCACATACAGGTCACCATTGCAGGCACAAGCGAGAAATACACTGCCACTCACAAACTGCAGGGAGCTCAGTGCTTCTGGAGTGTCTGTTTCTACGATAGAAGAAAACTGTTATTCATGTGTTTCTATACCCAATATTATACTGTAGAGGAAATTATAGTTTGACACAATCCAAAAAGGCTACAGTGTGTATAAAACAGGTTATTACCTACAGAGTAGAGTGGTTTCCCTGACGTCAGCTCAGTCAGTTGAATATCGCTGATCTGAGAGCCATGAAGAATGCAGGGGTTTCCAGTTAATCCGGAGGCTATCTTGACACCTTTATCTGATGATGCACTCTTTGGTTGTATGTCTCCAGTCCTCTTTATGACATCTATCATTTGAAAACAAATCACGTAACAGAAATGTGGTTTCAATGTGGGCAAGACCAATTCGTACTGTGGCCTAATCAGGTTATAAATCATCCATGCCTAGTGGATGTAGCTACAGTAAAAAGTGGAGAGTAGATACGAACTTCAGTCTCATTACACTAGGTGTAGGTTTACTCACCACAATCATCTCCTCCTAAGTCCCACACCAGGAGCTTGGAGCTGAAGCCATCATTGGTAACGACACATCTTAACAAGAAAGTAACCATTTATGGTTTCTCAAATCGCGTACAAGCATTTTTCGGAACAATGTTGTCGATTCTGTTTAGCAAAAGACACAGAACTCTGTGGCCTTTTGCAAAACAGTAAATGCGTTTTCAAAATGTAATTGCCTTCCTAAAATATAAATACATTCATCAAAACTATATTATACCGTCATAATAGCAAATACATTCATTTAAAAAAAAGACTGCCTGCAAAAAGACAAATGCAACCATACTTATCGCTTGAGTCCAAGCAGACAAAACAGAAAGTGAATCTGTATTTTAAAAAGCCCAGTACATCAATAGATTTCCTTTGTAGTCACTAAATCATGATGATCAAAATTGGAAGTACAACTATCCAAAGGTGCAGAATTATGGGTAATTATGCATATTTCAGCAAACAATTCCATACACATCAAATCAAATATTATTCCTGATCAAAAAAAAAAAAAAAAATAAGCACATTGTATTCGAGATCTCCTCTCTTTATCCACATTTTGTTACATTACAGCCTTATTCTAAAATTGATTAAATAAAAAAATTCCTCATCAATCTACACACAATACCCCATAATGACAAAGCAAGAACAGGTTTAGAAATGTTTGAAAATGTATTAAAAATAAAAAAACTGAAATACCTTATTTACATAAGTATTCAGACCCTTTGCTATGAGACTCGAAATTGAGCTCAGGTGCATCCTGTTTCCATTGATCATCATTCTACAACTTGATTGGAGTCCACCTGTGGTAAATTCAATTGATTGGACATGATTTGGAAAGGCACACACCTGTCTATATAAGGTCCCACAGTTGACAGTGCATGTCAGAGCAAAAACCAAGCCATGAGGTTGAAGGAATTGTCCGTAGAGCTCCGAGACAGGATTGTGTCGAGGCACAAACCTGGGGAAAGGTACCAAAATAATTATGCAGCATTGAAGTTCCCCAAGAACACAGTGGCCTCCATCATTCTTAAATGGAAGAAGTTTGGAACCACCAAGACTCTTCCCTAGAGCTGGCCGCCCGGCCAAACTGAGCAATCGGGGGAGAAGGGCCTTGGTCAGGGAGGTGACCAAGAACCCGATGGTCACTCTGACAGAGCTCCAGAGTTCCTCTGTGGAGATGGGAGAACCTTCCAGAAGGACAACCATCTCTGCAGCAATCGACCAATCAGGCCTTTATGGTAGAGTGGCAAGACGGAAGCCACTCCTCAGTAATAGACACGACAGCCTGCTTGGAGTTTGCCAAAAGGCACATAAAGGACTCTCAGACCATGAGCAACAAGATTATCTGGTCTGATGAAACCAATATTGAACTCTTTGGCCTGAATGCCAAGCATCACAGCTGGAGGAAACCAGGCACCGCTCATCACCTGGCCAATACCATCCCTACGGTAAAGCATGGTGATGGCAGCATCATACTGTGGGGTTGGGAGACTAGTCAGGATCGAGGGAAAGATGAACGGAGCAAAGCTTTAACAAAGTACTGAGTAAAGGGTGTGAATACTTATGTAAATGTGATATCTGTTTTTTATTTTTAATACATTTGCACAAAATGTCTAAACCTGTTTTTGCTTTGTCATTACGGGGTATTGTGTGTAGATTGATGAGGGGGAAAAAACAATTTAATCGATTTTAGAATAAGGCTGTAACGTAACAATGCGGAAAAAGTGAAGGGGTCTGAATACTTTCCGAATGCTGGTTTGCTCATAGTTTTGTAGACTTTTCATTGGCTCACAGAAACACGATCCACAATAGAAATAAGGAAAGGTGATTCCAATGGAGGAACACAACTGATATGAATGTATAGGCCTCAATCCAAACCAAAGCGAAGCTCTATAGCCTAATGGAAGGTGACAATGTTCGAGATGATGACTTACAAGTACCCCAATTTACTTAGAAGTACCCCAACTACATTCTCTGCATGTCCACAATATTGTACAAAATCATTAAAAAAAGAGACAGTTCCTATTGCCTAGGTCTTTCCCTATATTGTACATGGTATGAACCTGATGGGATGATTAAAAATGTTGTGCAGTAGTCTTTACTGATTGCTGGAAACAGTGAACACAATTGCACAAATTTCTCTTCTGATTAAAACAATGTGTTAATATTCTGTGAACAAAACACTTAACAGTGGTTTGTATTCACTAATGACATTTTCTATTTAAAGTTCTGCAAAAGGTGGATTAAGATATGCAAGTGAGGTTCAAAGGAGAGGAAATGATCAGAAGTTCTGTATATTTGAGCATTTGGTCATTGCTGTTCTGCTGTAGATGCGTTTCAACACAGATCCCAAAATTGCTTGTACACGATTGAGAAAAACTGTAAGAAGATGAAAGTTCTTGACAGCAAAAGGAAGTTACATTTGCAATGGCTAATATGATATATCTACCTTGTTCCTGGAATGTGTTTAAGGCAATGAACGGCACCATCTGAGAAACCTCCATGGACCACTTTGAAATCTCGCTCTGCACAAAGACCCTGCACACATTGAATAGACAGACACATTGGCAGTCATTGACATTCCAATACATCACTGATATCTTGAAGCATTTATCATTTCAATCCATTACCTGATTGTCATCAGCGAAGAGTTTCAGAGGCAAAAGCAGCTCTAAAATGTCATTTTTAGATAAACTGTAACCTGCGACACAGATAGCTGTCGGGTAAAGACAAAAAGGCATTGAAACACAATCAATGTGGTTGGTTGGTTATAATCAAAATGTACACTAGCCTTGTAACATCGGACAATTATAAATAAAGCTACTTTTTTCTGCTGTCCATTCAATTACTCTTGTAGGATGTTCAAGTTGATACTCATGAATATTATTGTATCTGAAAGAGAGGTGTAGGGGAACTTGGTTTAGAGCAGGTGCAGCACATATTCACTTAATAAGCAAAGCAGCAAATTGATTCTGTTCTATAATCTAGTCCTATCTGCAATGTCCTAAAACGTTACGCCTGTGAATGTACCCCTGTTGTTTTCCCACAGAAACATGTTATGTGAAGCATGATTTATTCAACTAAAATATATAATCTAAGTCTCAACTCACTTTCACAAAATAACTCGTACTTACATTTTCAAAGACTCGATAAACCAGTCATCAAATTCATTCTCATCCGAGGATGTTTCACCCATCTCTTCCTGATCTCGTCCACCGCTGAACAACTTCTGCAGTACCCGCCGGTATTTGGTTAGTAGTAGATAAGCAGCCGTGTTGCCACCTAGCGGATTGGAGTGCTGGCTACAGTCTACCAGAGTCAGAGCCACACTTCGTAATGTGCATACAATCAAACAGTGGGCCAGGGCCACCAACCAAAACAAACAATGGAGCAACTACATCCCATTAGATTTTCACAATGCAAATAGCACTTCATTTCTATAATCTATTGTGTTCAAGGAATTACTTTTTATGAGAGAATCATTACTTTAAAAAAACATCATACATTATTTTTCTTTACTATTTCATATCACAACCAAAACATAAACAATGGTTGGAATTTTCATTCGTTTAAATTACTGGAAATATTACAGGAAATATTGTGTTGCTGCATACCATGGTCAACCCCTGACCCCTACATTCTGCCAACGTGTTCAGCCTCGAGTCTTCTTGGGTATGATGCTACAAACATGGCACTCCTGTATTTGGGGAGTTTCTCCCATTCTTCTCTGTGGACATATTCAATCTCTCCCTATCACAGTCTGCTGTCCCCACATGCTTCAAGATGGCCACCATTGTCCCTGAACCCAAGAAAGCAAAGGTAACTGAACTAAATGACTTTCGCCCCGTAGCACTCACTTCTGTCATCATGAAGTGCTTTGAGACACTAGTCAAGGATCATATCACCTCTACCTTACCTGCCACCCTAGACCCACTTCAATTTGCTTACCGCCCCAATAGATCCACAGACGATGCAATCGCCATCACACTGCACACTGCACACTGCCCTATCCCATCTGGACAAGATAAATAATAATAATAAAATAATAATAATAATAATATGCCATTTAGCAGATGCTTTTATCCAAAGCGACTTACAGTCATGCGTGCATACATGTTTGTGTATGGGTGGTCCCGGGGATCGAACCCACTACCTTGGTGTTACAAGCGCAGTGCTCTACCTATGTAAGAATGCTGTTCATTGATTATAGCTCAGCATTCAACACCATAGTACCCTCCAAGCTCATCATTAAGCTTGAGGCCCTGGGTCTGAAACCCGCCCTGTGCAACTGGGTCCTGGACTTCCCCCAGGTGGTGAAGGTAGGAAACAACACCTCCACTTCACTGATCCTCAACACTGGGGCCCCTCAAGGGTGCGTGCTCAGCCCCCTCCTGTACTCCCTGTTCACCCATGACTACGTGACCAAGCACGCCTCCAACTCAATCATCAAGTTTGCAGATGACACAACAGTAGTAGGCTTGATTACCAACAATGACGAGACAGCCTACAGGGAGGAGGTGAGTGCTCTGGGAGTGTGGTGCCAGGAAAATAACCTCTCACTCAACGTCAACAAAACAAAGGAGATGATCGTGGACTTCAGGAAACAGCAGAGGGAACACCCCCCTATCCACATCGACGGGACCACAGTGGAGAAGGTGGAAAGCTTCAAGTTCCTCAGCGTACACATCACTGACAAACTGAAATGGTCCACCCACACAGACAGTGTGGTGAAGAAGGTGCAACAGGAGGCTGAAGAAAATTGTCTTGGCACCTAAAACCCTCACAAACTTTTACAGATGTACAATTGAGAGCATCCTGTCTGGCTGTATCACCGCCTGGTACGGCAACTGCACCGCCCGCAACCGCAGGGCTCTCCAGAGGGTGGTGCGGTCTGCCCAACGCATCACCGGGGGAAAACTACCAGACCTCCAGGACACCTACAGCACCCGATGTCACAGGAAGGCCAAAAAGATAATCAAGGACAACAACCACCCGAGCCTCTGCCTGTTCACCCCACTATCATCCAGAAGGCGAGGCCAGGACAGGTGCATCAAAGCTGGGACCGAGAGACTGAAAAACAGCTTCTATCTCAAGGCCATCAGACTGTTAAATAGCCTTCACTAGCACATTAGAGGCTGCTGCCTATATACATAGATTAGAAATCACTGGCCACTTTAATAAATGGAACACTAGTCACTTTAATAATGTTTACATATCTTGCATTACTCATCTCATATGTATATACTGTATTCTATACTATTCTACTGTATCTTAGTCTATGCTGCTCTGACATTGCTCATCCATATATTTATTAATATATTCTTAATTCCATTGCTTTACTTAGATTTGTGTGTATTGGGTATATGTTGGGAAATTGTTAGATATTACTTGTTAGATATTACTGCACTGTCGGAGCTAGAAACACAAGCATTTCGTGAAACATGCAATAACATCTGCTAAACACGTGTATGTGACCAATAAGATTTGATTTGACAACATTAAATGAATAAGGTACGTCTTTTTGACTCCCTTTCAAAGCAAAAGCATGCATTTGATTGTCCACCCATAACTTAATCTTAATCTTTAATGTTCATAATTTTTACACACATCAAACATCACTGTAATAAAGGTGATCAACTACAGGGAGCAAACTATCCAAAGTTACACCGTCCTATTCCAGAAAACAGCATTCATGATTCTGTTTAACAACATTCAACTCTGCACAACTAAGCTAACTTTCAAATAGAGTTGACTATATGTTCAAATCTTTTTTTTTTTACTAAAACGTTGTAGTTCACCAAAATAAAGAACCAGTAAATAACATCTGAAACCCCCCTGTTCACCCCCAAATTGATGGGCTAAACCAGCTGGTGTGAGGCCTGTGTGGTTTGCCGTGATATAACTGTGAAGACAGAAAGCCTCATGTAAACAGATTTGTGGGGGTTTACTCTATTGTGGTAGTGTCACGCTGTGCTGACTGAATAGCAGAGGTACAAAGATAGAATGATAGACGAAGAACACAAAGCAGTAGCACATGTTTACAGATAACATCCATGCCTTTAACCTCTACTGCACCAGGCCAGTCACAAGCCATAGCTTTAGACAATGACTGAGTCCTTCATTTATTCATTTTTTTACCCTTATTTAGCAGGTAAATTGACTGAGAACACATTCTCATTTACATTCTCATTTACAGCAACGACCTGGGGAACAGTTACAGCGGCAGGTAGCTTAGTGGGTAAGAGCGTTGTGCCAGTAACCGAAAGGTCGCTGGTTCTAATCCCCGAGCCGACTAGGTGAAAAATCTGTCGATGTGCCCTTAAGCAAGGCACTTAACCCTAATTGCTCCTGTAAGTCGCTCTGGATAAGAGCGTCTGCTAAATGACTAAAAATGTAAAAGGAGCCAATTGGAAGCTGGGGATGATTAGGTGGCCATGTTGGTATGAGGGCCAGATTGGGAATTTAGCCAGGACACCGGGGTTAACACTCCTACAAGTCCATAACTGGTTGTTATCTAGTTAAAGCACTGAGTAGGCAATGCATTTTATGAAGTTTGTTTGGTTTTCTCTTTGGGTATGCATCAATTTGGATTTCAAGGGAAGTTTAATATGATTTGGGGATATTATTACTATTTATGAACTGGTCTCAATGTATTTGTACTATGGCGAAAGGTGACCTTGTTCAAGATAGCAGCAGGCAAACAAGTCTAGAGGCTACTTTACATCTGTAGTGTCTACCATATTAGTCATCCCACTAAAACGGTAATGCTTTGGTGTTATAACATAGTAAAATGGCCTAGGACAGAGTTATGCCATGGAAAATGCCAAACAAACATATCCATAGATTGTGAGATGACATAAATACGAGCATCAACTGTCACACTTCATTCACAAAGCACCATTCCACCAAAGCTATTTGGGTCAGTCACCTGACTGTCATTGTCCCCCCACTATCATGCTTTGTATGCTGTTATTTGTAGAAAGGTCATAAATAATAAAGCACCCTTCCTTTTCTTTTTTTCTTTTTTTCAAACATTAATTCAACCACTGTTCAGAGTACATGCATCAGTCTATACCTTATAGTCATATCTTTCTCTCCTTCCAAAGAAACATGACAATGTTATTGACAAATTAGCATTACATCAGACAAAGGATGTAAAATGGAGTACCTGAAACACCCATTTTAATAATCATCAAGTCTGGTCGACAGAGTGGAATCTATCATCTAACATGAGATAATTAAAAGACCTGATATTTAAAATAAAAAACAAAACAACTAAGAAAGTATTGATACACATTTATTGTCAACCACTCATTTCCAAAACACATATCAACTGTTTGACAATGCATTGATAATAGCTATGGAAATAATTTCACTGTGGACTATAAGATTGATCCTACAGTATTTTAGAGATTATTTTAATACTTTGAGTACTGCGTTTCAAATTAACTCCATTTTAGTTGCATTACCATGTGTCGTGTCAAATGTACTGTAATTAAAGCAGTCACTTCAAGCAGTCACTTCAAGTCAACTACATACTTCAGATTCCATAGCAAAATACAATAAAATTGATCTCGACATCAGCTGAAATTTCCCCCAAACACTGTCATTGTCGTTTACCAAGAGGCTTGCAATTTGATCACAGTAGGCTTTATCCAAAAGAGTCTCCAAGATTAGTTCCATAGGTGCTACCATGATCATCCTTTTCTATGCAAGAGGAGTGTACCCCTTTCAATCGAATCCATGCCAAAGAAGCACACCAATCCTCAGCCTGTGATGTCCTGCTACAGGTATCATTAGACTGTCAGTCACTGCTAAAACCGCACAGCACAGCACCTGCGAATGATGAACAAATACACAGTGAGGGCTTGTGCAAAAAGGTATATTGGATAGTTCTTAGCTGAAAGAACTCAACTGAATTTGAAATATCAAGAAAAAACAACTAAGTGTTACATCATAACAGCAACAATCCAACACACATACTCATATTGTGGATGTCTGACAAAGCTGATCTGACTCCATCAGGATCTCTCTGACAATATACATGATATACAATCTCACCATAGTTACATATGTACTGTACATTTCAAATAGATCATTCATGTACCTGTATCTGCGAGGACAACCATGGTGTCCAACAATATATTCTTGGGCATAACAGAACCGTCTGCAGAGTCCTCTATAACCACACGTCCAATATTGCATCCCCGCATCATCAGCTGTTAGAACAACAGTAAAACCATCAGAACATTTCAACTACACTATTTTCGTCATTTGCTAATGACTAGAATACTTTCACATCAAATGTTCACCTGTTATTTTATTACCTTTAATGATGATCAATCAATTTTAACAGTATTACCAATGTCAGGCTATAACATTACCATTGAAGATCATACATTTTTTTTTATTGAACCTTTATTTAACTAGGCAAGTCAGTGAAGAACAAATTCTTATTTACAATGACGGCCTACTTGTAAAGGCCCATTTACTGTAGGATCTGTATAATCAGACATTTGCAATGTCTTTAATGGTAAAATAACAACTCCAAAACCATATCAACTATTCAGCAAGTCCACTAATGAAATCCCATTTTACAGGTATGATGCAGACCAGCACCATTACATAACAAAGCCAAAGTGCTGTATCCACTGCTTACCCTCAACAGCCGAAAGCATCAGGAGAAGTACAAGGACAACCAAGCCCAATCCCTTCATGTTTTGGCGACACTAAGTTCTCAGGCAAATGCAGTTCCCAGGGCTGATGCTGCATTTATACAGTTGTTCACTCCCAGGGGGAGGAGTCAATGGTCACTGTCCAAATCACAATTGCAGAGTATTATTGAAAGAGAGGTGTCTTTTGGGGTAAAAATGGGTACTATATCCTCCTTACAGAACACCTAAGGTGCAGGTCCTTGAAAATGTTTTTGTTACTTTTTGAGCCAATTTAGAGGAAAATGTTCCTGACTACATGAGCAGAACAACATTGTGCAATCTATCCTATGATAGAGTCCAGCAATCAGCATAGATGAAAAAGGATCTCTGCACTCTTCAATTAACAAATCATTTTTCTCAATATTTGTAATACATGGAGAGAGAGGCAAATGTGGGCTTTTGTTTAGTACCTGATGCAATTTACTTGTACTTACATAAACCACTATGGCTGGACAGCTGCAGCATAGTCCAGCAAAGTGAGTCAGAGGAAGAATGAGCAAAACTCTCACCATAAACGACTCCCTCAAACGAATGAGGCCTGCAAGTCAGGACACACAGTTTAAGGTGAAGTACATAGCCGCGGGAAGTAGGGGTGCTGAGGGTGCTGTAGCACCCATTGAAAAATCAGAATAAAAAAATTATATAAATAAAATAAATAGTATTTTTGGGATTTAAAAAATGTTCACAAAGGTAATGCACTGGGCCTTTACTAGTATTAGCGGACTGATATAGACATCTGTAGTGCAGGCAAAAAAAATGTTTTTCAGCATCTCTGCTTTGGCAAAAAAAGGTAGTTGTATCATTAAAAACCATATCTTGCAGGATTCAACAGTTGGAATTGTAAGAGTTGTTGCCATGTCCCTTTCTCTGTGGTTGTCATTCTAATGGAATCCAGAAAGAACAAAACCTTGTCCTCAAACATTTTTACATTAAAAGGTGCAAAGTTATGGGCAAAGACACAAAACATCCACATCAAATTAAATATTTTTCTTGATCAAATAACATGGAAAACAACAACTTTTGTGCAGTATTCATTTACCATCCTTACAAACCACTTAATGTAAATGTACATTACTGTCTTGTACATAGGCTGGTCATCTAGGTTTGTACCTGTAGACTTTCCATCACTATGAAGAAAAACAATGTGCAGAACAGTAACTGAGTACATTGAGACATCAAGTGATTTGTGATGATGTAATGTGATAATGTGGCTCAGTTGGTTGAGCATGGCACTTGCAATGCGAGGGTTGTGGGTTTGATTCCCACAGGGGGACCAGTATGAAAAAGTATACAAATGTATGTACTCACTCCTGTAAGTTGCTCTGGGTAAGAGCGCCTACTAAAATGGAAAAGGAATGAATAGACCATTTCAGTTTTCACATTGAAATATGTTGCATTTGCAAAGTATTTCAAGAAACTGGAAAATATACAGTTGAAGTCGGAAGTTTACATACACTTAGGTTGGAGTCATTAAAACTAGTTTTTCAACCACTCCACAAATTTCTTGTTAACAAACTATAGTTTTGGCAAGTCAGTTAGGACATCTACTTTGTGCATGACACAAGTAATTTTTCCAACAATTGTTTACAGACAGATTATTTCACTTATAATTCACAGTTGACTGTGCCTTTAAACAGCTTGGAAAATTCCAGAAAATGATGTCATGGCTTTAGAAGCTTCTGATAGGCTAATTGACATAATTGGAGTCAATTGGAGGTGTACCTGTGGATGTATTTCAAGGCCTACCTTCAAACTCAGTGCCACTTTGCTTGACATCATTGGAAAATCAAAAGAAATCATCCATGACCTCAGAAAAAAAAGCCAGACTACGGTTTGCAACTGCACATGGGGACAAAGATCGTACTTTTTGGAGAAATGTCCTCTGGTCTGATGAAACAAAAATAGAACTGTTTGGCCATAATGAACATTGTTATGTTTGGAGGAAAAAGGGGGTTCCTTGCAAGCCAAAGAACACCATCCCAACCGTGAAGCACGGGGGTGGCAGCATCATGCTGTGGGGGTGCTTTGCTGCAGGAGGGACTGGTGCACTTCACAAAATAGATGGCATCATGAGGAAGGAAAATTATGTGGATATATTGAAGCAACATCTCAAGACATCAGTCAGGAAGTTAAAGCTTGGTCGCAAATGGGTCTTCCAAATGGACAATGACCCCAAGCATACTTCCAACGTTGTGGCAAAATGGCTTAAGGACAACAAAGTCAAGGTATTGGAGTGGCCATCACAAAGCCCTGACCTCAATCCTATAGAACATTTGTGGGCAGAACTGAAAAAGCGTGTGCGAGCAAGGAGGCCTACAAACCTGACTCCGTTACACCAGCTCTGTCAGTAGGAATGGGCCAAAATTCACCCAACTCATTGTGGGAAGCTTGTGGAAGGCTATCTGAAACGTTTGACCCAAGTTAAACAATTTAAAGGCAATGCTACCAAATACTAATTGAGTGTATGTAAACTTCTGACCCACTGGGAATGTGATGAAATAAATAAAAGCTGAAATAAATAATTATCTCTACTATTATTCTGACATTTCACATTCTTAAAATAAAGTGGTGATCCTAACTGACCTAAAACAGGGAATATTTACTAGGATTAAATGTCAGGAATTGTGACAAACTGAGTTTAAATGTATTTGGCTAAGGTGTATGTAAACTTCCGACTTCAACTGTACATTTTTCCACAAAAGTAGTGCACTGGTCCTTTACTAGTCCTGTATTAGCAGACCGATATAGATGTCTTCAGCGCTGGAAAAAAAAATCGCAGCACCTCACCCCCAAACTACTTCCCGCGGCTATGATGAAGTATGAAAATGTATGCAATCACTAACTGTAAGTCACTCTGGATAAGAGCGTCTGCTAAATGACTAAAATGTAAATGTAAGTATCTCAATCTATTTGATTAAGATACAACCAACTAACTCATCAAGCTGTTTCTTTTCCACAGTGTTTCAGTACTGCTCTTTCAGTACACCGCTCTGCCCAGGTCTAAATATGGCAGTCGTTTTTTTGATACTGCCGATGCTGTCAAACTGCAATGAAATTGCACTAAACACATCACTCTGATGACGCAGGAGCTATTGTTAACTGCACAACAATAGTAACCAGGTAGACTCACAGTCATATTGTAATGTTATACTACGCCCTCTAGTGCTGCTGGATCAGACAGACTACTGGCCCTCCAGTGAAAGACATACGTTATTATATACAGTGTGTGGCCTAAGCATACCAACTTGTCGTATAATGATATCAGTTCGGGTCCTCAACTGGACTACTTCTTTCCATATCTTTATTTGATCTAAATGGCAGTGATTTGTCTTCTGTTTGATAGTCACTAGCCCTAAGATGAATTCAGACACACAAGTTTGCTCCAGATCCATAAGCCACGCCACCATACATATGTTAGTGAAGCCAACATGAACCCCAGGCCCAGCAACTCAAGCTGTTGGTCTTGCAAACCAACAAATTTATGTGTTTCAAAATTGACAAATATTACAGGATACAAAACTATGAGCAGGATAGGGTGGTCTAAACTGAAGACATCAGGATTTTAATAGTAACCTATGGATGAGCAGAATGTGTGCCACAGGTTTTATTTCCTTGTTCCTCTCTCTATTCAGTCAGTCGTCTTCTCCCCCACCTTTCAGTATATCACCTGTACACAGGAAGTCGAATGGATAGGCGGCTTGGTTTCTGTCGCTTGGATCTGTCCACAATAGGCATACTATCGACTTTTTAAATAAACACAAATTACTATCGAAATTAATTAACTTTTCGGTTGTTTTGATATCCTTCAGAATACTTTCTAACGGGGGGAAATGACAACCTATTCGTAATGACTGGTGTGGATTTACCTGCGAGACACCTGTCGCCGTAATATTGAAGACAATGGACCGAGGCTGTCGATAATCATTCTCAAGGCTTGTAGAATTTGACCGAAACTGAAAAAATAAATAACATTTTAAAGGACAGTGAAATCAAATATCTGTCAATTTCCACACGTGACGTTCTTCTGTTATGGATTCTGGGACGAAGTTCACCCCGAAAACGCAGGTATTGTACTGTAACTAATACAGTTGTTATGTTATCGATTTTCTCTAATCTAAGCAATTCATCATAGCACGTTTCATCAATTTTTTAAAACATTTTAGTCATTTTAGCAGACGCTCTTATCCAGAGCGACTTACAGTTAGTGCATACATTTTTCATACTGCCCCCCCGTGGGAATCGAACCCACAACCCTGGCGTTGCAAGCGCCATACTCTACCAATTGAGCTACAGGAGTTCACAATACAAATGTGGTAAGATGATAACAATGGCAATTAATTAAATTATAACCTGGCAGCCCTTTCATGCTTTGTACCTTCTCGTTAACATGATGATTGGAGAAAAAGAGCATGACTTGTGTGTAGATCCACCCTGACACTGGCATGGGAAATCTGTGGTCATACAATGAGTCAATGGGCCCTGTTGATGATAAGTGTACTTTAGAGAGAGTGCTGAAACCTTTAAGAGCAAGACGAAACAGGTGCCAAAGTGTGTGTGTGTGTGTGTCAAAGTGAGACACCAGGGATCCTAATGTGGGAAGCAGCTTGGCGTTGGGCTGTTCATTCTGTGACGCGGGTGGGGGTGCTGGGTTGGTTGAGGCCCATGGTTTTACACATCCAGCCAGCAAAGTCCACCTCCTCCACCTCAGCACACTTGATAAACATAATCAAATGTAGGCTATGTGTAATTTTAATATATTTGGGTGAATACACCCCTGGTTTCCACTCTAGAAATACACTGACTGCACAAAACATTCGTACAATGTCAGTGTATTTCTAGAGTGGAAACCAGGGGTGTATTCATTGCAGCGATTCTGTTGAAAAAGTAACAGAAAAGCAACAAAAACATGTACTCCAAATACTGTTGAGTTCTGTTTTCTTCTTAAACGGAAGTTGTAGTTCAGTCGTGTCTCTTCCAAATAAATAAGCGGCTGGAAGAATTTGTAAGGAACCCCGTGGACTTCACTCCACTATTGAGTTGCACCTCCTTTTGCCATCAGAACAGCCTCAATTCATTGGGGCTTGGACTCTACAAGGTGTCGAAAGTGTTCCACAGGGATGCTGTCCCAAGTTGACTCCAATGCTTCCCACAGTTGTGTCAAGTTGGCTGGATGTCCTTTGGTTGGTGGATCATTCTTGATACACATGGGAAACTGTTGAGCGTGAAAAACCCAGAACCATTGCAGTTCTTGACTCACTCAAACCGGTGCGCCTGGCACCTACTACCATACCCCGGTCAAAGGCACTTAAATCTTTTGTCTTGCCCCTCTGAATGGCACACATACACAATCCATGTCTCAATTGTCTCAAGGCTTAAAAATCCTTCTTTAACCTGTCTCCTCCCCTTCATCTACACTGATTGAAGTGGATTTAACAACTGACATCAATAAGGGATCATAGCTTTCACCTGAATTCACCCGGTCAGTCTATGTCATGGAAAGAGCAGGTGTCCTTTATGTTTTGTATACTCAGTGTATTATGTAAGCAGCATTCCTCTCAGTGCTGCTCCCTTTGAAATGGAATGCCTGGTAGATCATATGGCATAGGCTGCATGTGAGACAATTTGTCAAAAAGGGTATGGCTCTTTAGACACTCAAGAGTAGTCTATAACTGATACATTCAAGTAGGGTGTGGTTGTTGGAAAATGTAGTAGTTGTTGAATCAGACAGGACTTGACTTGCACTGGTTAATTCAATTGCAGTAACAATTGATATAACTGCGTTATGAAGGCACCATAAGTAGTAATATGGAAGCTGATAACACACCTAAGGACAGATCATTTGACAGGTTAGTACATTCATGTTGTCATAGATTGATTGAATGTGCTGTCGATATAAACCCAACTACTATCTAGGGAGACATTTCTCCATGTTTTTTTGCTGCCATTGTCATGAGCACTGACATGTTTATGTTGAAATGAAATGCAAGTAAAATAACATTATTTTCTCACTTGTAGGATGATGACTGGGAAAATTCTGTCACATTCTTGCCAGCCCCAGACACCAAGAAGCTGGAGAAAAAGAGAGGGAATAAAACACTTTTTGTTGGGATTGGCCTCGTGGGATTGGCAGCAGTCATTGCACTCACGACAGGCCTGCTGGTTTGGCATTTCCACTGTGAGTATATTGTCCACCCTCACTCAACCCCTATAGAGCCATTACCCATTAGTATACTTATTCTGGTCCCAGTAGTATACTTATTCTGGTCCCAGTAGTATACTTATTCTGGTCCCATTAATATACTTATTCTGGTCCCAGTAGTATACTTATTCTGGTCCCATTAATATACTTATTCTGGTACCATTAGTATACTTTCTCTGGCCTCATTAGTATACTTATTCTGGTCCCAGTAGTATACTTATTCTGGTGCCATTAGTATACTTTCTCTGGCCTCATTAGTATACTTATTCTGGTCCCAGTAGTATACTTATTCTGGTCCCAGTAGTGTACTTATTCTGGCCTCATTAGTATAATTATTCTGGCCTCATTAGTATAATTATTCTGGTCCCATTGGTATACTTATTCTGGCTTCATTATTATAATTATTCTGGTCCCAGTAGTATACTTATTCTGGTCCCAGTAGTATACTTATTCTGGTCCCAGTAGTATACTTATTCTGGTCCCATTGGTATACTTATTCTGGCCTCATTAGTATAATTATTCTGGCCTCATTAGTATAATTATTCTGGTCCCATTGGTATACTTATTCTGGCCTCATTAGTATACTTATTCTGGCCTCATTAGTATAATTATTCTGGCCTCATTAGTATAATTATTCTGGTCCCATTGGTATACTTATTCTGGCTTCATTAGTATAATTATTCTGGTCCCAGTAGTATACTTATTCTGGTCCCATTGGTATACTTATTCTGGCCTCATTAGTATAATTATTCTGGCCTCATTAGTATAATTATTCTGGTCCCATTGGTATACTTATTCTGGCCTCATTAGTATACTTATTCTGGCCTCATTAGTATAATTAATCTGGCCTCATTAGTATAATTATTCTGGTCCCATTGGTATACTTATTCTGGCTTCATTAGTATAATTATTCTGGTCCCAGTAGTATACTTATTCTGGTCCCAGTAGTATACTTATTCTGGTTCCAGTAGTATACTTATTCTGGTCCCAGTAGTATACTTATTCTGGTCCCATTGGTATACTTACTCTGGCCTCATTAGTATAATTATTCTGGCCTCATTAGTATAATTATTCTGGTCCCATTGGTATACTTATTCTGGCCTCATTAGTATACTTATTCTGGCCTCATTAGTATAATTATTCTGGCCTCATTAGTATAATTATTCTGGTCCCATTGGTATACTTATTCTGGCTTCATTAGTATAATTATTCTGGTCCCAGTAGTATACTTATTCTGGTCCCAGTAGTATACTTATTCTGGTCCCAGTAGTATACTTATTCTGGTCCCAGTAGTATACTTATTCTGGTCCCATTGGTATACTTATTCTGGCCTCATTAGTATAATTATTCTGGTCCCAGTAGTATACTTATTCTGGTCCCATTAGTATACTTATTCTGGTCCCATTAGTATACTTATTCTGGTCCACACTCCTGTCCCTCTCTTATTTTGCAGTGCGTAGAGGAGAGGTGAGATTGAAAAAGATGTACATTGGCTCTATGAGTATCACCAACCAAAGATTTATAGATTCCTACGACAACCCCAACAGCAATGAGTTCAAACAACTGGCCATGCAGGTGTCACAGCAGGTAAGACAGGATGATGAGGATCTGTATCTTTAGGAGTCCTCTACACTAAAACCACACCTTGCTAAATGGCTGTTGAATAAAGGATTTGTGTGTCTGCTGTTTTCTGTTGTTTCTACTTTATCACCTTCTCTATGATTTAGAGCAGGTCCTGGTAGCTACAATAACATGTTTTATCTTGCTGCTTTTCAGCTGAAGCTGATCTACTCTAAACATAAAGATCTGGATAAATATTTAGTGGGATCCACAGTGCAAGCCTTCAGGTATTAGTTCCCCATTTAACCACTCCCTTAAGGTCACTTTGAAATACACAGATAGTTATGGTTGCTTACCTAAAGTTGATGACATTATAAAGACATTACAACAAAGGGTAGCAGACAGTACATTTGTTTCAATTCAACCCACAATTGTTATGTTTTCTTGCTGCTTATTCTAAATCACAATGTGTCTTTCCACTGTAGTGAAGGTAACGGAGGGAGTGAGGACAATGTAGTGGCCTACTACCTGTCTGAGTTTGATGTACCGATCGGTCGGAAGTCTGCAGTGGATGAAGCTATTGTCTCCATGGATCCGATGGAGGGAAGTCCGAAGGGGAGGATGGGGATGGGTCGCCGGCCGACCAGCTCCCTGCTCATCAACAATGTGATGTCTGGAGGTACAGTAAATGGTTCATATCACTCAGCCTTGGGATGTGAAAAGGTACCTATACTCTTGTATGCATCCCTATTATAGCCTATGTTAATAGGAGCTTTTTTAGTCATTTCTTTCACATTCTCTATCCAAAGGATAAAAAAAAGAGCTGTTAAAGATCAGACCAGTTTTGTTTTATTTGCTCCATGCTACTGTCTTATATGTGTCTCAATTTCACAGCTCTGGATGCACGTATGACAAAGGCCATATTGAATGGTGAGAAACAACATTCGCTGTTATGGTTTCAACTATTATAATAATATATAATATAATATGCCATTTAGCAGACGCTTTTATCCAAAGCGACTTACAGTCATGTGCGCATACATTTTTACGTATGGGTGGTCCTGGGGATTGAACCCACTACCCTGGCGTTACAAGCGCCATGCTCTACCAATTGAGCTACAGGCCGTCAAAATGCATCTCACTGAGCTTGTCTACTATATTTGTCTGTCCGTTTCTCAGCCCCCCAAACCTATTACTATCACATCAGTGAGAATCACACGGCCACATTACAGTCACCTGGCTTTCCTGATTCTCCATACCCTCCAAACACATACGTAGCGTGGAGACTACATGCTGACCGAGGCTACAGGATTAAACTGGAGTTTGACACCTTCAGCTTAGAGGCTGACTGTCAGAGCGACTTCATCAAGGTGTATGACTCCCTGGTGCCATTGGAGCAGCGTGTCATGGCAGAGTGAGTAGTAAGGAGTTGTACAGTACTTTTAGGATCAAGAGAAAGTGGAGACAAGAAACATAGTCAACATTTTCCCACTGATATTTCCTTCAGATTCCTGCCTCGTGACTCATGAGTTCCATCCAAGTGCAATTGTCTGCCTCAGTTAAATCATGTGTTGATCTCTGTCCAGGAAATGTGGATATTACACTCGCAATGAGCCTCTGTCGTTCATTTCCTCTGGAAACGTCATGCTGCTGACACTGGTAACCAACAAGGAGAAGAACTACCCTGGCTTCAGAGCCACCTACTCTCAGGTTCCCCTCAAGAGCCAAGGTGCAGCTACTATTAGGATGATCATGGGGTGTGGAATGAATATCATGTTGTGTCCCCAATGGTCATGATACTCATGATATGTTTCTCTTTCTGTGTAGATTGTGGTGGTAAATTATCAGGACTTAATGGCACCTTCACATCTCCAAACTTTCCCTCCCATTACCCACCTCTCACCAAGTGTGTCTGGGACATTGAGGTAAACAAATGTTCCATTTTTGTTGTGGAGCCTGCTGCTGCTGCCCTTATAGAGTGAGAATCTGTATATTTTAACTTCAACCTACCATTCTATTCTCTTTCAGGTCCCAGAAGGGAAGTCTGTCAAGGTGCAGTTCAACAAGCTGTTGATGTCTGAGCCAGGACAGAACAATAATAATTGTCCTAAGGACTATGTAGAGGTCAACAGTGAAAAGTGAGTCATGGTATCTTCTTGGTGTCAGTATATCCGTTATGAATTTTGAAGAATGTACTATTAATATCAGCAATGTCCCTAATTGATGCACATTGCTGATCTTTGCCTCTTTTTGACATTCTGTGTTGCAGGCTATGTGGAGATAAGCCCTACAGCACTGTGGTCACCAACACAGTCAACAAGATAGTGGTGATATTTAACTCGGACATGTCCTATGTGGATTCAGGTTTCACTGCTGAGTTTGAAGCCTTTGTGCCAACTACTCGTAAGCCAGAAACATTGTTATCAGTACACCGTTTTTTCTTAAACTAACATCTACAGTGTATACTTTAAAACCTGTTGTGAGTACAGATTTGCAGTGATTACAGACCAATAACTACATTATAACATGTCTATTCTTCTCAAGTGTTTCCGTCTGAGTGTGCTTATGTTTATAAAGTCACCTTCATAAACGGATACTTGATTTGACTCTACAAGAGAGATTAGGCTACCTCCAAATTATTATGTGATCTAAGTTGATGTCTTGTCTCTGTACAGAGTGTGAGCCAGATCAAATCAAATGTAGAAATGGTCTGTGTAAAGTCAAGTTCTGGCAGTGTGATGGCGTCAATGACTGTGGGGACAGCACAGACGAGGAAAACTGTGGTAAGTCAACAACATACATCAGTGGAGAGGTCACACATAAGATTATCTCATCATTGTTACCACTGTGTGTTACTGAATGTTGTTTCCTATGTCCTCTCTGCAGGGAGTTGTAAATCAGGAGAGTTTTCCTGCCGGAATGGAAGCTGTATCTCAGAGAGACTGAAATGTGATGGTCGTGCTGACTGTGCTGACGGCTCTGATGAATCAAAGTGCGCAAAATGTACGTATCCAAAGAGAAATAGTTGTAGTAGAATACAACTGGCTACCAATATAATCATGACCTTTGACCTTTGTGTGACTGACTCCTCATCTCCTTGTGTCCAGCTCTAGTCCTGCAATGCTCAGAGTATACTTACAAGTGTAAGAACAACATGTGCATTAGCAAGCTGAACCCAGAGTGCGATGAAGAAGAGGACTGTGATGATGGCTCAGACGAGGCAAACTGTCGTAAGTTTAGATATCTCACACAGCTGCCTCTACATCATCAGACCAACTTTTACCACCATTACCCTGACTTCTGAATGTCATTTTAATGTAATTTTATTTGACAGTTTAAAACAACAGGCAACCAATACATGTACCAAAATCCCAGAGGATTATGTAGACAAAAAGTCAGACTTGTTTCCATTGTGGTCCTCATTCATTTGCAGATTTGTTTGTGCGTGTGTCTGTGTGCAGAGTGTGGTATACGGCCTTACAGACACTCCCGTATTGTGGGTGGGCAGGCCTCCATTGAGGGGGAGTGGCCCTGGCAGGTTAGCCTTCACATCCGAGGGTCTAAACATGTGTGTGGAGCCTCAGTTATCAACGACCGCTGGCTCGTCACTGCTGCCCACTGTGTCCAGGATGACGTCAAAGTCAAGTACGTACTCACTTTATTGTTCCTACTCTTACTACGTTTTATTCACACCACTGTACGTTTTCCCACTTTATTTACTGCTCTAAGGACTGTTCCCTGTAACCGCTCCTGTTTTCAGTTCAGCTTTCAAAATCTGTGAACTAAGAGTGTGTGTTCCAACAGGTATTCTCAACCTCAACAATGGGAAGCATACCTTGGGCTTCATGTTCAGAGTCAGACTAACAAATGGACGGTGAAGAAGAACCTGAAACAGATCATCCCCCACCCTGGCTACCAAGCCCATACCTACGACAATGACATAGCTCTTATGGAACTGGACAGTCCTGTCACACTCAACCAGAACATCTGGCCAATCTGTCTTCCCACAGCCACGCATGACTTCCCTGCTGGCAAGCCAGTGTGGATCACTGGCTGGGGGACCACCAGAGAGGGGGGTGAGTAGAATCCGGTGTATAGCTGCAGTAGTTTCCCCCACCTTGTTCTGTAGTAATACACTTCACATTTCCTCTGCTATTATTATTATTATTATAATTTCTCTCCCCAATTTCGTGATATCCAATTGGTAGTTACAGTCTTGTCCCATCGCTGCAACTCCTGTACGGACTCGGAGAGGCGAAGGTCGAGAGCCACTCGTCCTCAGAAACATGACCCTGCCAAACCGCACTGCTTCTTGACACACTGCTTGCTTAACCCGGAAGCCAGCCGCACCAATGTGTCGGAGGAAACACCTTAGAACTGGCGACCGTGTCAGCGTGCATGCGCCCGGCCCGCCACAGGAGTCGCTAGAGCGCGATGGGACAATGACATCCCGGCCGGCCAAACCCTCCCCTAACCCGGACGACGCTAGGCCAATTGCGCGTCGCCTTATGGGTCTCCTGGTCACGGCCGGCTGCGACACAGCCTGGGATCGAACCCGGATCTGTTGTGACGCCTCAAGCACTGCAGTGCCTTAGACCGCTGCGCCACTCGGGAGGCCCCATTTCTTCTTGTTTTAACCTCTGACTACTGTTGATGCTGACTGAGTGTCATTCACTATCCCAGGTTTCGAGGCATCAATGTTGCAGAAGGCAGAGGTCCGTATCATTAATGGCACAGTGTGTAACACCCTGATGGAAGGACAGACGACTTCCAACATGTTATGTGCTGGTGTACTGGATGGAGGAGTAGATGCCTGTCAGGTAACCCACCCAGCAGCTAGACAATCTTTCTTGTTGCATATTTATCTTTCCCCCTCTTTACGTTATCATCATCATGCTGTCTTTGCCCTGCTCCTTCTGACAGGGAGACTCTGGAGGTCCGTTATCCTCCATGGGGCACAGTGGACGTTTCTTCTTGGCCGGAGTGGTGAGCTGGGGGGACGGCTGTGCCCGCAGGAACAAACCTGGCGTCTACACCCACGTCACCAAATACAGGGACTGGATAAAGCAGAAGACCGGGGTGTAGCTGAGAAGACCGGGGTGTAGCTGAGAAGACCAGGGTGTAGCTGAGAAGATCAGGGTGTAGCTGAGAAGACCAGGGTGTAGCTGAGAAGACCGGGGTGTAGCTGAGAAGACCAGGGTGTAGCTGAGTGGGAAACCGGGTTGTCAAGCCTGAGCAAGTTCTTAAAATCCTCAGGCCTTGATTGGTATGCATTAAGGTTATTATAGTCAACTAATGCAGAAACGAAAACGAATCTTGAAAAAACGATTTAGTAAACTGAAATTAAATAATTAACAAACTTGTTTAAAAAAACTAAAACTATACTGAAACTATTATTTTTGACTCCAAAACTAACTAAAATTAAACAAAAACCCTCATGAATAATTTTTTATTTTTTTCCCCCACCTTTATTTAACCAGGTAAGCCAGTTGAGAACAAGTTATCATTTACAACTGCGACCTGGCCAAGATAAAGCAAAGCAGTGCGATAAAAACAACAACACAGAGTTACATACGGGGTAAACAAAACATAAAGTCAAAAATACAAACAGAAAATATATATACAGTGTGTGCGAATGTAGTAAGTTATGGAGGTAAGGCAATAAATAGGCCATAGTGCAAAATAGTTACAATTTTGTATTAACACTGGAATGATAGATATGCAAAAGATGATGTGCAAATAGAGATACTAGGGTGCAAATGAGCAAAATAAATAACAATATAGGGATGAGGTAGTTGGGTGGGATAATTTCAGATGGGCTGTGTACAGGTGCAGTGATCGGTAAGGTGCTCTGACAATTTTTTTTTTTTTTTTTGTCATTTTAGCAGACGCTCTTATCCAGAGCGACTTACAGGAGCAATTAGGGTTAAGTGCCTTGCTCAAGGGCACATCGACAGATTTTTCACCTAACTGATGCTTAAAGTTAGTGATGGAGATAAGAGTCTCCAGCTTCAGAGATTTTTGCAGTTCGTTCCAGTCATTGGCAGCAGAGAAATGGAAGGAATGGCGGCCAAAGGAGGTGTTAGCTTTGGGGATGACCAGTGAGATATACCTGCTGGAGCGCATACTACAGGTGGGTGTTGCTAAGGTGACCAATGAGCTAAGATAAGGCGGGGATTTGCCTAGCAGTGATTTATAGATGACCTGGAGCCAGTGGGTTTGGCAACAAATATGTAGTGAGGACCAGCCAACAAGAGCGTACAGGTCACAATGGTGGGTAGTATATGGGGCTTTGGTGACAAAACGGATGGCACTGTGATAGACTACATCCAATTTGCTGAGTAGAGTGTTAGAGGCTATTTTGTAAATGACATCGCCGAAGTCAAGGATCGGTAGAATAGTCAGTTTTACGAGGGCATGTTTGGCAGCTAACTTTTGATCGGAGATGCTTAATGTGAGTCTGGAAGGAGAGTTTACAGTCTAACCAGACACCTAGGTATTTGTAGTTGTCCACATACTCTAGGTCAGACCCGCCGAGAGTAGTGATTCTAGTCAGTTTTGGGTTTTTTCTCAACTTGTAATTGGGTTTTCAATGGGGTTTTTAATGGAGTTCAATGGCGGATGAAGGCTGCAACTGATAACTGACAGATGTATGCACTCAATACTGCAAGTCGCTCTGGATAAGAGCGTCTGCTAAATGACTAAAATGTCAATGTAAAAAGTTGTCAAGCTTTTTTAAGCTACTGAATCTGGTGGGTAAATGCTGCCAGGAGATGGTGACGTTTCAAATAGGCCTAGTTTGTGTATCACTATCCCTAGCTATCATTAGCTAACAGGGGAAACATATTCTAGGTAGCTAACTTGATTCCTCTTACATGTACTACTAAGTTTAAAAAAAGCATTGGATTGGTGTAAATATCGGGTAGAGAGTTTCCTTCCACCTTATTTTTGTTCATCAGTCTCAGCTCTATTACTTTTAAATCCAAGTCACATTGAGATTGACTTTATAATGTAAACCTAACCTAGCCTATGAGCTGACCCATCACCTTGTGTATAACTGCCCTTCAGTGGTAAGAAGTGACATCCCAAAAACAACAAACTATACAACCCAAATGGCTCCTAGCATCCCACGAATGCTTTGTCCCTAACACTAAAACGAAATAATATAAAAACTACATATACACTACCGTTCAAAAGTTTGGGGTCACTTAGAAATGTCCTTGTTTTAGAAAGAAAAGCAATTTTTTGTCCATTAAAATAACATCAAATTGATCAGAAATACAGTGTAGACATTGTTCATGTTGTAAATGGCTATTGTAGCTGGAAATGGCTGATTTTTAATGGAATATCTACATAGGCGTACAGAGGCCCATTATCAGCAACCATCAGTCCTGTGTTCCAATGGCGTGTTGTGTTTGCTAATCCAAGTTTATCATTTTAAAAGGCTAATTGATCATTAGAAAACCCTTATGCAATTATGTTAGCACAGCTGAAAACTGTTGTGCTGATTAAAGAAGCAATAAAACTGTCCTTCTTGAGACTAGTTGAGTATCTGGAGCATCAGCAATTGAGGGTTCGATTACAGGCTCAAAATGGCCAGAAACAAATAACTTTCTTCTGAAACCCGTCAGTCTATTCTTGTTCTGAGAAATGAAGGCTATTCCATGCGAGAAATTGCCAAGAAACTGAAGATATTTACAACATTAACAATGTCTACACTGTATTTCTGATCAATTCGATGTTATTTAAATGGACTAGAAAATTGCTTTTCTTTTGAAATCAAAGACATTTCTAAGTGACCCCAAACTTTTGAATAGTAGTGTATATTTAAAAAAAAAATACAAATCAGGTCTGAAAACGAACTGAAACTAAACTGAATTTCAAATTTTTACAAATATACCAACACAAAACTATAATAACCTTGGTAGACATACAATGTGACGACTGGGACTCTACAAGACTCAACAAGGGGTTTTCATTAATTTATACTTATACGTGGTGTTTGGTTCTATCCAAAAGTATTGCTTTATAAAGAAAATGCTATTCTTACATACTTATACATACACTTACTTAAAAATAGACTGGGCATTACATTAGCTGTGGTTTTATCTTGCTTAAATAAATATTTAGCAAGCATTAATTGCATATAGCAAGCATTGGTTGCAGGTTAAAGATGGATTTTTGCTCCCAAGTGCACTAAATTGCCAGCTTTTGTGACCTTGTAGACATTCCCTTTTGCTTTGTTCATGTGTTAGAATCCTTATCCTTACATTGCCTAGGCAATAGTTTGTTTATCCAAAAGTTATGTTATATTAAGTTTTGTGGATTATTATAATCTCATATGTCTTTGTCTTTTTATATAGTGTTTTGTTAATGTAAGGTGGGGGTTTTTAGGATATGTTTTCATTGCCTGTTTATATTTATTTTTTAATTGATCTTCAGATAGCTGTAGCTCAGTAAACCTGACAGCTTGTGTACCAGATTTTTTTTAAACTGTCTAACATGCTCTGAGATTTAGGGTCCTTTTCGATCAAAACAGGTGACTGGGTTTCTGAGATACCATATGACTAAAAATGACTGTCCTGGGTACTCAGTTAATGGTTTGATTGAACAGGGCCCACTCTGGGATGTTTTCAATGGTCAAGGAAAATATTTTACATATTCAGGGAGCTATACTTTTACACAAACATTTTAGATTTGAATGAAGGTATTTTTGTGATTTTAGACTCAGTTCATTGATTTGTATATTTTCTTCCCCAGCCAGATTTAAATTTGTATTCAATATGTAAATGTCATAGAGCGTTTAGTGTGTAATATATTTCTGGTTTATAGTATGCCAATATGGTTGGTTGCTTGGACCTTTTCTAGGTTTATAAATACGTTTAAAGTACATCTCAATGCTCCTAGTACACATTTTAGCAAGTGATGTTAACATTACTATGGCTGCATTACACAGATCTTTTTTCCACTAGTTGGTCTTTTGACCAATCAGATCTGAAAAATATATGATATGAAAAGATCTGATTGGTCAAAGTGGAAAAATATCAGAATTGGGCTGCCTTTTTTTAACGCAGCCTATGTACTCTGTTCTATGTATCCATTCCATTCTGGTGCATACAGTATATAATGAATTAGTTGTGGTATGTAAGTTAGATTCTTTTTCTTGTGTACAGTTTAGCAAATTTGTATTGATCATTTTAAATGTGTGTGTTGTGTGAGTGTCAAGCTGAGCTTGTAATACACAAAGGCCTAGTAACAACCCCACAAAGACTTGTACAAGGGTATTTGTGTAATTTCAGGGTCCTGACAACCTTTGGTTTTACTTGAGTTTGTGGTTTGTGATTATTGTAATGTACTCCACAGTAATTTCACCATCTCTGAAAAATTGAGATTGGCACTCCCACAATGTGCAATTGTTCAGTGTCATTCTATGTCAAGCCTGATTTCATATTAAATGACAATATCCTGTATGATTGGGGAAATGAGTCTGAAGTGAAATTGCTTTTGTTGTGTATTGTCTAAAGAACTTGTTTTAGTTGTGTATTATCTAAATAACTTGTTTTAATCATCGCTGAATATTTCGTGCATCGAATGCAACCAGGATCTAGGAAATTGGAAGTACTCACGGTAGATTTAGCGGACGGAACGGAAATAGTATCGGTACGTCGTTGTTATGATTCCCCTCTGACTCTTTTATCCGATGTCAGTGTGCTCTATTTTCAGGTAAATTCGTTAATTTTGTCTTTGTTAGTTAAACTAGTTATATATTGTTTAAGCACACGTTGAATCGTAATTTTGCTGCTGTCAGTTATCTTGCCTTAGCTAGCTGGCTAGCATAATTTAGCTAGCTCGCGTTGACATGTGTTTTTGGTTTGTTTGTCATCCATGAAATATCTAGTTAGCCAGCTAGATAATGTTTTCTGTTGAAATGTAGACTAAACTGTTCTATTTTACCGTATCTTAGCTAGCTATCAATGCCAATGGACTCGTGTTTTTAGTTAGATAGCCACTGTAGCTACCAATGCAATTACATTAACGTAATTTAGCAAACGCTCTTATCCAGAGCGATTTACATGAACAATTAGGGTTAAGTGCCTTGCTTAAGGGCACATCGACAGATTTTTCACCTAGTTGGCTCGGGGATTAGAACCAGCGACCTTTCGGTTACTGGCACAACGCTCTTACCCACTAAGCTACCTGCCGCCCAATTCATTCTGAACTTTTCAGGTTGTGAAGGAAGTTCAGAATGGATGTCCTTGATCACATGCTGACCGACCCCCTGGACTCAGGGGAGGGCAATGATGGGTGCATCACTGAAGAGTGCATGTTGGGAAACTGTCAAGTGAGTCTTCCAGAAGACCTGCTTGAGGATGTGAGTAGCTAATAATAGCATACTGCGTTGATTTCTGTGTTAACTTTATCATATGCTGTTTATCATTTGTGTATTCTGCATAGACTGTATATATATATATATATATATATAGGTTTACTGTATATCGATTGTTACATTTACAGTTCTGTTTATATATTTTTTGGTTATTTGTTTTGGCGAACAGCCTGAAATCTTCTTCTCTGTGCTGAGTGAAAGTACCTGGTCTGAAGTACTGACAGATGACCAGAGACAGCATCTCCGTCAACTGTTACCACACTTTCCAGAAGACAACACTACTGAGCAGGACAGCACCATCAGCGAACTCTTCAACAAACAGAACTTCTGCTTCGGAAACCCCTTGCACCTTGCACAGAAACTGTTCCAAGGTAACACTCCACCTCTCTCAAACAGCTTAATTTTGAGTAGGTTTCTGGACTATGTATGGCATATCAGTGATATCATGTCCCACTGTGCTCTCCCCAGATGGCCATTTTAATCCAGAAGTGGTTAAGTACAGACAGCTGTGTGCCAAGTCCCAGAAAAAACGCCAGCTGAACTCGTTGCAGCAGTACTACCACAAACTCCTCAAACAGATCCTGGTCTCTAGAAAGGTATGGCAGATATCTTCAAGCTTCAGTCTCAAGCACAAGGTGAATGGCCTTCCTCAGTATGTTCAGTTATATCATTTCTGTGTGTTTAGGAACTACTGGAGTTGGCAGTCCGCAGTGGCCCTGACATTGCGGTGAACAGAAAGTATCCCACCCAGACACATGGTGAGGTGCAGGAACAGAGGGTCAGAGGAAGAGTGTGCCGGATACTGAGGGAAGTTAAAACTGAGTGTGGAGACAGCAATGCCTCATCTGACGATGATGGTGAGTCTGCTTTCATCAGCCTAGATTGTTGATATTTTAATTGCATTTAGCAGCATTCAATAAGTGTCAGAGTTCATCTTTCAATGTTTTCTATTTCACATAGTTGTCCTTTGCGTTGTGTTTGCAGATACAGCCTATTGGCAGCCAACTCCTCAATCTCCTTCCTCTCCAACGCCCACAGTTTCTGTTAGGGTTCTGCCCAGTCTCTCCACCCAGGACATGAAGACCACCGGTCAGTTACAGTATATCTATAGAGATACTGTATAATGATTGTGAAAAAAATTGATGGTTACATATCGCAATATTGTTTTGGACGATATTATATACACTACCGGTCAAAAGTTTTAGAACACCTACTCATTCAAGGGTTTTCTTTATTTTTACTATTTTCTACATTGTAGAATAATAGTGAAGACATCAAAACTAGGAAATAACACATATAAAATCATGTAGTTACCAAAAAAGTGTTAAACAAATCAAAATATATTTTATATTTGAGATTCTTCAAATAGCCACTCTTTGCCTTGATGACCGCTTTGTACACTCTTGGCATTCTCTCAACCAGCTGCATGAGGTAGTCACCTGGAATGCAGTTCAATTAACAGGTGTGCCTTCTTAAAAGTTAATTTGTGGAATTTCTTTCCTTCTTAATGCGTTTGAGCTAATCAGTTGTGTTGTGACAAGGTGGGGGGATATACAGAAGATAGCCCTATTTGGTAAAAAAACAAGTCCATATTATGGCAAGAACAGCTCAAATAAGAAATGAGAAACAACAGTCCATCATTACTTTAAGACATGAAGGTAAGTCAATCCGGAACATTTCAAGAACTTTGAAAGTTTCTTCAAGTGCAGTCGCAAAAACCATCAAGTGCTATGATGAAACTGGCTCTCATGAGGACCGCCACAGGAATAGAAGACTGTTACCTCTGCTGCAGAGGATACGTTCATTAGAGTTACCAGCCTCAGAAATTGCAGCCCAAGTAAATGCTTCACAGAGTTCAAGTATCAGACACATCTCAACATCAACTGTTCAGAGGAGACTGTGTGAATCAGGCCTTATTGGTCAAATTACTTCAAAGACACCACTACTAAAGGACACCAATAAGAAGAAGACACTTGCTTGGGCGAAGAAACACGAGCAATGGACATTAGACCGGTGGAAATGTGTCCTTTGGTCTGGAGTCCAAATTTGAGATTTCTGGTTCCAACCGCTGTGTCTTTGTGAGACGCGGTGTGGGTGAAACGGATGATCTCCGCATGTGTATTTCCCACCGTAAAGCATGGTGGAGGAGGTGTTATGGTGTGGGGGTGCTTTGCTGGTGACACTGTTTGTGATTTATTTTGAATTCAAGGCACACTTAACCAGCATGGCTACCACAGCATTCTACAGCGATACGCCATCCCATCTGGTTTGGGATTAGTGGGACTATCATTTGTTTTTCAACAGGACAATGACCCAACACACCTCCAGGCTGTGTAAGGGCTATTTTACCAAGAAGGAGAGTGATGGAGTGCTGCATCAGATGACCTGGCCTCCACAGTCCCCCAACATCAACCAAATTGAGATGGTTTGGGATGAGTCGGACCGCAGGGTGAAGGAAAAGCAGCCAACAAGTGCTCAGCATATGTGGGAACTCCTTCAAGACGGTTGGAAAAGCATTCCAGGTGAAGCTGGTTGAGAGAATGCCAAGAGTGTGCAAAGCTGTCATCAAGGCAAAGGGTGGCTATTTGAAGAATCTGAAATATAAAATATATTTTTATTTGTTTTAACACTTTTTTGGTTACTACATGATTCCGTATGTGTTATTTCATAGTTTTGATGTCTTCACTATTGTTCTACAATGTAGAAAATAGTTTTTTTTAAATAAAGAAAAACCCTTGAATGAGTAGGTGTTCTAAAACTTTTGACCGGTAGTGTAGATACTTTGACTCTAAGTATCGATTTCGCTAGATAGCACTAGCTTGCGCTAGTCAGCTGTACGTGTGCCAAAACTAATCTATTTTTCATCCTATAGCTTGTTCTCCATCTTCTTTTTCAATAGTGAGCCAACATGTTTTCAGCACTTTAAGTTGCATGACTGATCAAAACACATGTTCTTATGTTCTGTCTCACTGCAGCAGACATATAGTGAGCAATATGTTTGGAACATTAAATCGTAATAAAATCGCAGTATCGAATCGCAATACATATAGAATTGTGAGAATCACAATACATTTCGTATCAGCACCAAAGTATCGTGATAATATCGTATCGTGAGGTCCCTGGCAATTCCCAGCTCTACTGCTGTAATGTACGTAAAGACTATGCAGAAATAGTGACTGAAGATATGTGGTGTCTGCTCACACAGATAAGCCAGAGCTGGGAGAGAAGGACATGAGAGCCATGCTACGGAGACATAGAGAGAAGAGGAGACGACAACCGGTTAGTTTCTTCTATCCATTCACAAAAACATCACAGAATTCTGCTGTCCACAAAATCAAGGTGTGATTGGAAATGGGGGACACTATCTACCTAATATCATCTTCTACAACATTTCCTTGTATCCTAATCCTAGTCATTCTGTTTGCACAGGACCATCCAGACTTGATGACTTCTGACATCCGCCTGGGTGACATGATGTCTAGAGTGAACATAGGTCGAAAAGGCTCCATGATGGGTGAGTACAAGTCAAGTCCATGACCAAAATACCAAAATCATAATCATAAAGCGAAAGTATGTGGACACCTGCTCGTCGAACATGTCATTCCAAGTTCGTGGGCATTGATATGGAGTTGGTCCTCCCTTTACTGCTATAACAGTCTTCACTCTTCTAGGAAAGATTTCCACTAGATGTTGGAACATTGCTGTGGGGACTTGCTTCCATTCAGCCACAATAGCATTAGTGAGGTCGGGCACTTATGTTGGGTGATTAGGCCTGGCTCGCAGTCGGCGTTCCAATTGATCCCAAAGGTGTTCGATGGGGTTGAGGTCAGGGCTCTGTGCAGGCCAGTCAAGTTCTTCCACACCGATCTCGACAAACCATTTCTGTATGGACCTCGCTTTGTGCACGGGGGCATTGTCATGCTGAAACAAACTGTTGCCACAGCGTTGGAAGCACAGAATCATCTAGAATGTCATTGTATGCTGTAGTGTTAAGATTTCCCTTCATTGGAACTAAGGGGCCTAGCCCTAACCATGAAAAACAGCCCCAGACCATTATTCCTCCTCCACCAAACTTTACCGTTGGCACTATGCATTGGGGCAGGTAGCGTCCTCCTGGCATCCGCCAAACTCAGATTCATCCGTCGGACTGCAGATAACACGTTTCCACTGCTCCAGAGTCCATTGGCAGCGAGCTTTACACCACTCCTGCCGACGCTTGGCATTGCGCATGGTGATCTTAAGCTTGTGTACGGCTGCTCGGCCATGGAAACCATTTCATGAAGCTCCCGATGAAAAGTTATTTTGCTGACGTTGCTGCCAGAGGCAGTTTGGAACTCGGTAGTGAGTGTTGCAATGTAGGACAGACAATTTCTACACGCTTCGCACTTAAGCACTCAGCGGTCCCGTTCTGTGAGCTTGTGTGGCCTACCACTTCACGGCTGAGCCGTTGTTGCTCCTAGACATTTCCACTTCACAATAACAGCACTTACGGTTGACCGGGGCAGCTCTAACAGGTCAGAAATTTGACAAGCTGACTTCTTGGAAAGGTTGCATCCTATTAAGGTGCCACGTTGAAAGGCACTGAACTCTTCAATACGGGCCATTCTACTGCCAATGTTTGTCTATGGAGATTGCGTCCAATTTGTAAGTCGCTCTGGATAAGAGCGTTTGCTAAATAATGTAAATGTGGCTGTGTGCTCAATTTTATACACCTGTCAGCAACGAGTGTGACTGAAATAGCAAATCCACTAATTTGAAGGAGTGTCCACATAGTTTTGGCCCTGTAGTGTATATAGCTATATTGTATTAGATCCTCTGAATAATGTAAGGCACAACTAGTGTAGAAACATTCTTAACTAGTATCTTCTATGATGTAGCGCTGTTTGACCTGGCTCTGCCCAAGAGGAAGATGAGGGAGGAGAGGAGAAAGAAGAAGATGAGGACAATTAAAGTGGAGTCTGAGGATCCCTGTGAGGCTCTGATGCCTTCAGAAGCCCCAGCCCCATCCGTTAACATCACAGCTGCTCTGCCTGAGACCCCAGTCACTCCACTGTCCAGTGTCAAAGAAGAGTGAGTCTATTTGATTTGATTTATTATGAACCCGACATATAACGAAAAATACATTACTGACGAAATACTTTACAATTTACATACATTTAAAAACATGAACATGTAGTGTGTGTGTGCATCTATCAGTTACACGTACATGTCCGTACATACACACAACAAGTAAGTCACATGGGGGAGAGGCATTGTGCCGTGAGGTGTTGCGTTATTTGTTTTTTGAAACCAGGTTTGCTGTTCACTTGAGCTACAGTGGGGGAAAAAAGTATTTAGTCAGCCACCAATTGTGCATGTTCTCCCACTTAAAAAGATGAGAGAGGCCTGTAATTTCCATCATAGGTACACGTCAACTATGACAGACAAAA